>NC_135543.1:70646322-70964472 GCF_045843805.1 Urocitellus parryii | reverse complement strand
CTTTTTTGGGCCTGTGGTGGGGCGGCACGTGATGACAGGAGCCAGTGGGGGTGGGAGTGGGGGGAAACGCCCCCCTGACAGCAGCCAGGACTGGGGACCCGTCTTTCAACATACAGGCCCTTGGGGGACACTTATCCAAACCACCACACAGGTTTTCAGCTAAAACACAAACACATTTCACCATGGAGCCTTTTGGTTCCTTGAGTTCAGTGCCCACTGATGAACTGAGGGTCAGCGAGGACCTTCCTGGGGTGTGTCCTTGTGGTCCTGGGAGAGAACTCATGGGGTCTTCCAAGCCTTGATCGCGGTGCAGCGTGATGCCTGGATTTGAAAACTGTGTTGAAAACCTCTGAGCCTCAGTCAGTGTGTGGGAGACGTGGTGGATCAGGGAGGACGCGTCCACGCCCTCGCTGCTGAGCAGAGCCAGACGCTTTTGCAGAGGGCCTCAATGCCTGAGGCCGTCCGGTGGCCTTGGACTTCCCGCTGGAAGAAGCCCGTGGGTCAAGTGTAGTTCTGAATAGGTGTAGGTCAAGAATAGTTCTGTCTTCCCCACTCCCCCTCCCTTTGGGGCAGACAGAAGGAAGACATACCAGGTCCTGGAACAGCAGCATGAATGAACACAGGGTGCACGTGGATCTTCCCAGAGATGGTTCACCTCTTCCTTTCCTTCTGGGCTCAGCTGTGGTGAGAATCACCTATCTTTTAAGTCGTCTGAGTTGAGCCCGCCCTGAAGACGGCCCATCTGCGTCGAGTCCTTTGGCCGGACCTCGGGGAACGCGGGAAGCAGTCGATTCTTGGGACTTCTGCTTGGAAGGAGAAGCCCAGCAAGGGCGCCTGCTCCGGCAGGTATCTGGCTCCCTGTGGACGCCTTGGTCCCTGTGACTGTCGCGGACCAGGCCGAGCGCCTTCTGTTCTCTTTGATCTGCGGCAGTTTCCCTGCAAACTCCGGCAGGAGAACGATGATGTGTCTGAGTCATAATTGAAGCCGGAGTTCTTGATTACAAGGCTGGACCTTCCCCGTGTGCCTCCACAGGGCTCCTCTTCTTCCCTGGTCTCTGTCTGGTGTTCAGGGCCCACGTTCCCAACCTTCCTGGGGGTGGGTGGCTGTGGGGTCACAGTGGGCTCTGGGGCAGGGAGTGGAACAGGGAGTTTTCTCCATGACAAGATCCAGGCCTGTTCTGGCTCAAATCCAGGTATAAATACAAGAATCCTTTCCCCAGGGCCGTGTCTTGTAACTTAGATAAATTGGGTCTTTCAGGAAAAAGGAAATCCAGAGAACTCAGAGGTGTGCTATAGGAAAGGACACGACTCTGCTCGCGAGGACAAGGGTGGGTGGATTGAAGGGGGCCTTGAACTTGCCTCTACACCTGCTGCTGTCGTTTGGATCGGGAGTGCCCCAAAAGGCCTGTGTGTTGAAGACTTGGTTGCAGGTGGTGATACTGCTGGGGGTGGGGTCTAGTTGGAAGTTAGGTGATTGGGGGTTTGCTCATGAAGGGGACTTTGGAGCCCTTTCTCTCTCTTCTTTTTGCTCCCTGGCCACCATAACATAATTAGATTCCCTCCACCTTGTACTCCTGCCATGCTCTTCACAGGGGAAAATGACGACGGACGGGAACCTCTAAAACCATGAGCCGAAACCAACCTTTCCTCCTTTTAAGCTGATTATCTCAAGTATTTTGTCACAGTCGTGGACAGCTGACTAACACACCTGCTGAGCTCTGCCTGCTCCCGTACTCAGCTTGTTTTTCGCCTTGTTTCTGCTTCTTTGCTTTCATTTCTTTCTAGTTTGTATAGTGCCCGAACCAGTTTCCCTTCCTTCCTTTCCCATTTTCAGCGTCTCCATATTAGTCATTCTTATTTTTACACTGAGACATAATTGACATAGCATGCAATTCACCATTTAAAGTAGACAACCCTGTGGTTTTTAGTGTATTCAGAGCTGTGCAATCACCACCACAATCAATTTTTAGAACATTTTCATCACCCCAGAAACAGACTCCATACCCATTACTCATCACCCCTTCCCCCCACTCTCCTGGCCCTAACCCGCCGCTAGCGTCTTCTCCGTCTCCTTGGATTTGCCAATTCTGCACATTTCCTATGCGTGGAATCATGCCACATGGGATCTTTTGTGACTGGCTTCTTGAAGTAGCATCATGTTTTAGGGCTGCTCTGTGTCACAACCTGTGTCACTGCTTCATTCCTCTTTGTGACTGGATCATATTCCATAGTAGCTATTGATTGATCAGCGCGTCAGCGTTTCAGGGGTGCCTACTTTGCAGGTAGCAGAGTCACCAGGCTATAAGCATCTCTGTTTTATATGTACATATATTTCCTGTTTAAATTTCTTTATATATGTATTTTAAAATATATTTTTTTGTCGTAGATGGAAACAATGCCTTTCTTTTATTTATTTATTTTTCATGCGGTGCTGAGGATCTCACCCAGTGCCTCACACGTGCCAGGCGAGCTCTCTACCACTGAGCCACAACTCTGTGAGCATTTTCTCGAAATCACTGGGTCACACGCCAACTCTGTTGAACAGTCTGAAGGGTTGCTCGGCAGTTTCTATGACGCCTTTTGTATTCCCAACAGCAAGCAGTGCAGGGGATCTTTGAGTTCCTTGACGTCCTCCCCACTGCGTATCACCACGTGGCGGGTGAAACTGTCCTAGGAAGTGTGGAGCGGTGCGTTTCACGGGTGGCTACTGATGGTGACCAGCGCTGCAGGTGCCAGTTTTCCATTTGTGTATCTTCCTGGGAGAAAGGACCGTTTAGATCCTTGGACCACATTCGGGCCATCGTTTGTCTTTTTATCATTTGGCCGTCGATCGTATCTGCCAGTTTGATTATCTTCACCAAGTCCTGCAGAGCGAGGGGCGTGAAACAACAGAAATTGATCCATCACAGTTCTCATGGTTGAAGTTCAGGATCAAGGTGCCAGCCAGCTCAGGGTGGTCTTCCTTGTATTTCTACGTGCGGGAGAGCGAGCCAGCCCTGGTCCCTCGCCCTCTTCTTGTGAGGGTGCTTCCTCTGCACCTCCTCACCTCCCCGGGTCACCTTCAGATGCCATCGCCCGGGGGTGGGGAGAGCCTCGCCCACACAGGTCACCTGGAAGTCCCTCGTCCAGTGTGTGATCTGAAAGTCTCTCCTCCTACTTTGTCTTTTCTCTGTCTTGACGATGTCCATGGAGTCGTCTCCGTGTTGATTTCTGTGGACTTTGGGAGGAAGGGTCTTTGGCAGGTGACTGTCTGGGGACTCCTGCGACTGTGGTTGGGAAGCTGTTCTTTCCTCTGATGACGTGTCCTGACAGTATTCAGGTGGATCTAATGGGAGGGTTTATTTCTGGATCCTCAATCCCATTTCTTGTCCTGGATTGTGGCCATGCTCTTCCAGGTTTTCAGAGTTCTGTGTCTTCCAGCCCTTTTCAAGACTGACTTATCTGTTATGTGTCCCTTGCATTTCCACATGAATTTTGGGAGAAGGCTTGTCAATCTGCAAACAAAGAATAAAAACCCACTCGGATTCATTAGGGTGAGTCTGTGGAGAGATCTGAGGAGCATTGCCATCTTTACGAATCAAATCTTCCAATCCACGAGCAGAGAATCTTTTTTTTTTTCTTCCATTTATTTAGTTCTTTTCTCCTTAGTTTCTTTCAATAGCATTTTCTAGTTTTCAGAGTGTAAGTTTTTTAGTTTTGGAAGGATTAACTTTATCGCTAAGGGCAGTCCGCTGTCTGTACCCATCGGTTTTTAACCTCCGTGGATTCATCCAACTTTGCATTGTAAATATTTGAAAAAAGAAGTGACATCTGTGCCAGACACATACGGAGTTTTTCTTCCTTATCATCATTCCCTAAACCACAGAGTGAAACAGCTATTTATAGAGCTTTTACACTGTATCAAACCTCATAAGTCGTCCAGAGGTGATCTGAAGTATACGGGGAGGGTGTGCACGAATGACATGTGACACTGCTCCATTTTGTGTAAGGGGCTGGAGCCCGTTTGGTACCCACTGGGGATCCTAGGGTCACTTCGCTGTGGGTACTGGAGGAATGGCATATATTATTTTTTATTGTGTTTATGTGTTCATTTATTTGTCTGTTTATTCATTTGGCACCAGGGATTGAGCCCAAGGGTGCTCAACCCTGGAGCCACATCTCCAGCTCTTTGCATTTTTTTTAATTTTGAGACGGGGTCTTGCTGAATTGCTTAGGAGCTGGCTCAGTGGCTGAGGCTGGCTCCAAACCTGCCATCCTCCTGCCTCAGGCTCCTGAGCCAGGTGTGTGCCCCCACGCCCGGCTGTAGTTCATTCTTTGTGATGCCCATGACGTTGTTTCTTGATTTCACGGATGTACAGAAGCCCAGCCGACTGGTTTGTGCTGGTTTTGTGTGTGGTAGTCCACTCGTTCACAGGTGGCCTGGCCTTCCCTCCCTGGCTAGTTCTCCCTGATTTCTGAGAAGGTCCTTCCATTCATCCCGAGAGCAGGAGCTGGCCTTGGTGGCTTTGCCTTCTTCCACCATCAGGCAGTGTCTGAGCGTGCAGAAGGCCCCGCGAGAAGGCTGTCCCCTCCCCGGCCTGTCACAGCCTTCACTCGGGGGTCACCTGGACTCCTCGCCCTTCTCTCCTCGGCTGGTGACATTCTTCTTCAGCTGGTGACTTTTCCGCTGGTCCTCGGTGGAGAGGGCTGGAACCTGAGCTCTTCTTCATCTTGTTCCAGTTCTTCCTGCATCTTCTTCAAGCTCTCCCAGTTGCAGTCTCCACTCGCCTCCCACACGAGTTTCCAGAATGAGCCTCCGTGTGCCCTGGATCCTCGTCCTGGCCTTCTGGGTCAGGTGTGCCCGGTGTCCCGCAGAGTGGGCGGGGACTCTGGGTGTTTTGGGTGTGATTTTCTTGGTGATGGCTTTGCCGGGTGGAGGTGTGCACCTGATGTGGTCAGACCCTGGGCTCTTCGTATCCAAGGGAGAGGTGATCTGAGGAACGCAGTCTAGATGACGCCAGGCGATACCCTGGCCTTCCTTAGACTCTGTGCAGGACAGAGACTTTCTAGGCAGGACGAGTCTCACCCCTGCCTGGGGCCTTCACATCACACTCTCCACCAGGCCTTCCCAAGCACGGACCAGCCTGGCCGCACACTCGTGGGACCCAGGCCGGCTGACTCCTGAGCCCCTAGCACCTTGGGCTTTTCCAGTGTCTGTCCTTTGTCCTTCTTTGTCGGTCACCTCTGCCTGCAGTCCTGTGTGATGCTGGCATCTCCATGGAAGAGATGCCAGGGAGCCACGTGCCCAGTCTGATTCCTGGGCCTGTCCCCCACTAGCTGTGGGATCTGAGGCAAGTTACTCTGTGCTCCGGTTTCTCATGAATCAGGGCCTTGGTGTGGAGATGAGATGAGATGGAGATTAGATGAGCCGGTGCACCAGTATTCTCTGCCACCAAAACCTTCTCATTTTGTCACTTCCTATGAGCTCTACTGAGCGCACCAAAGGTCTCTTGAAATGAAATGACACCATCGAGGTCTTACTTTTTGAATAAACAGTTTTTCCTCTGTGTCTATAAGACGTAGACCGTAGGAAGCAGCAGCTCCTAAACTTCAGCCTGGATGGTCTAAGGACAGGTTCCCAGCTCACCCTGACCCCCAGGGTGATGTTGGCCTGAGACACTGCGTTCCTAAGGACTTCCTGGGCGCTGCTGCTTTGGCTTCTAGGCAGCTTCGTGGGGTGCGTGTATACGTGTGCAGGCATGTGCACATGTATGTCCGAACATGTGCATGACTGCATGTGTGCCTACCTGTGTCCACACATGTGCACATGTCCCCAGCCCTTTTCATCGCCCAGGTGAGTTGCCAAGGGTCCCACCCATCCCCTGGCCAGCCCTCCGTGTGGGGCAGGGGAGCCCAGGTGGAATGGCTTGATGAACTGAGGTCTTTGTTCCAGGTGCCTCAGGGGATCAGGTCTAGCCTGACCTTTGTTTCTTCTTCCCTCCTCGGGACTAGGACTGGATTCTGGGTGGGAACCAGCCTTCACTTTTATTTGCTGGGCTTGGCGGCCGCACGCAGGCTCCCTCCTAAATCCGGGGGACCGTGGGCGAAGTTTCCAGCCTCCCCCTTCTGCACGTTAACCCCTTTATTTTCTCCTGCTCATTTCTGCAGGATTTATGCTTGATTAAGTTACTCTCTTTTATCATAATTAAAGAAAAATGTGGTGGGAAAGCACTGAAAACTCCGCTCAATGAAAACCAGATTGTTGGACCTGCAGGGAACAAGGGCCGCCTGTTGCTCTCGGCCCCTCCCCGGGAGACGGATCTGCTGGGAGCTGTGGCCGGCAGGGAACCTAAGCTCCCAGGGAGGAAGTCGCCACCCCTGGCCGGCCTGCCCCGAGGGTGGCAGGAGGCGGTGGCACAGCCTGGGCTCGTCCCCCTCCAGCCTGGGTCCGCCGTCTGCCCCCGAGGGCGTGGGGGGTGACCCTGCAGCCCGGCTTGGCCAGGCCCTTCCCCTGGTGCCTGCCTGTCTCCTGCCTCAGAGCGCCAGCTGCACCAGGTGTTCCGGAAGCGAGGAAGCGAGCTGTGCGGCCTGGGTGCCTCCCATCCTCCTCCAGGCAAGGCTGTGGGGGTCCTGCCTCCGCCCGGCGGTCAGGAGGCCCCCTGTCAAGTTGGCCTTGGGGTGGGCTCTGCAGAGAGAAAGGTGAAGCCGGACGAGGTGGCCTGTGCCTGTCATCGCAGTCACCCTGGAGGCTCCGTGAGATCCTGTCCCAAAGTAAAAGATAAAAAAGGGCTGGGGTTGGGGCTCCGTGGTCAGGCACCCCTGGGTCCAATCCCTCCTATCAGAAAAAGTGAAAAAGGGGGGACACAGCCATGTTGTCGTGCATGAAGTTGCTCCTCTGTGTGTGCAATTAAAAAAAATGCTTTGGTTTTCAGAGTCAGGTGCCGAGGGGAGGCCTAGAAGCCGGAAGGGAGGGAGGGAGGGAGGGTGTCCCGTGGAACCAGGCTCCTGTGGGGTCACACAGTGGGTCCAGGGTGTGGTCTCGCTCTCCTTCTGCCTCAGTGCACCGCAGTGTGCCGGGCCCCCTGCCGGCATGGACCGCTCAGGGGTGGGAGTGAGCGCGGGGCCTGGAGGCTCAAGGTCGGGTCCCTCCCACTTACCAGTAGCACCGTGTGGGGCCCGCGGTGCAGCTGAGGTGGGTGGGATTTGTCCCTCTGTGGTAAATGCTAAAGGTGACATTGTGGGACTCCCATGGTGACCGTGGGGGCTGGCACATACAGCACGTGGAATGTGGGAGCATCGACTCACCGTGGGGAATTCTCACTGTTTCAGGAAATGCCACCTCAGAACAGGGTATCGGCTTAGTGTTCTGGGGTGCCACAGCCAAGTGTCCCTGACGGGATGTTCAAAATGTGGAGCCTGGAAGTTCGAGGTTCAGGGGTCAACAGGGTCGGCTTCTCTTGGGGGACCTCTGTCACTTATTGATGCTGTCTTTTCCCTGTGTCCCCTCTTCTTATCAGGATGCGGGCTGACTCAGATGGAGGCTCATCCGCGTGATCTCATTCCGTCATATTTTCTCTTTAAAGACTGTCCATATATAGTCCCATTCTGAGGATACTGATGGTTGGGACTTCAACAGATGAATCTGGGGAAACACATTTTAGCCCATGACAGACATGTAGCTTAATTTGCAAGGTTTTATTACTGTCATCTGTATATTTATAGATTAAAGATGTGTTAGTCACTTTTCATTACTGTAACAAAATACCCAAGATAATCAGTTTATGAGGAAGAAAAGTTTAACTGGGCTCAAGGTTCAGTCCACGGTCAGTTGGCAGTACCTAGTGGTGGGAGAGTGTGGTGGAGATGTTCAGTTCTTAATGGCGAAGAACAGGGGGCTGAGGTCCCATGCATCTGATAACCTCACTTTGTCCCAGTAGGCTCAGCTTCCAGAAGGTTCCACCTCCTCCCAGTAGCACCACAGTCTGGTGACCAAGCCTTTAGCCTGGGGGCCTTTGGGGGCCATTCCAGATCCAAACTGTGACAGAAGATCAATTCCTCTTCTTTCCGATTTTATCTCTTGGCATTTTCTTGGGCAGCACTCTCCCCAGCATTGCTCCATTACGTGGGTGACCCCTGCAGCCTGCTCCCTTGTGCCTTTCCCAAGCCCTGAGCCCCAGATGGAGAGGTCCCCGGTGCCCTGTCCAGCAGGAAGGGTTATCAGACTTGACTGCAGCACTGGGTGCAGCCACCCCGAACCCAGGCTCTGTCCCAGCACAACCTCGCCTCCTCCCAGCTCAAGGGACATGCAGGGCCCTCAACCTGCCCGTCCTCCTGGTGCCACTGGCCAGCCCAGCCCTGGAGGACCCCTGCTGGCTGTGGTCTCTGGCTTGGCCTGGGCACCTCACGGCAGGTGGTCAGACCCCGCAGGCCCTGGGTCAGTGCCCCAGCCGGGTCTCCTTGGTGATTATCTTTGTCCTGGCACTCAGCTGGCCTTTCTCAAGTTCCCCAATGGAGGTGACATGCCAGAGGCATTGGGAAGGGCAGCGAGCACGTGGCCAGTGTCGGGGGTGTCTGCTGAGCTGCCCATAGGATGGATGCTCCACGGGTGGCCAGGCCTGCGTCAGGGGGCAGGGCAGAAATCTCCCCAGAAGGGAGACTCTCAGTTCCTTGGCCCACCAGCCTTTCCTTGTCCTCGCTTTCTGGATGGACAGGGGAGATTTTGTTTTCAAAGGATGGTTTCTCCATTTATTTCATGGACCCCTTTTTTCCCCAATATCTTAGGGACTTAAATCTTCTTGCATGTATTATTTTTTTATTTGGAACCCTGCCCTCTCCACCGTATTCTTCGACATGTAGATGGGTTCGTATTTCCCACTTTTGGGGAAAAGGTAAAATTGGGCACTGCATGCCTCTTCCAGGAAGCCCTCCTGTAATACAGATGTGTCTCTATGGTTCTGGGGTCGAACCCAGGGCTTCACCCAGGCTAGGCAGGTGCCCCACCACTGAGCTCCAGTTCCAACTTCCTGCACTGTATTTTGGATGTACCCTCCTCTGTGCCATGGGGGACAGACTTGCTACTTTACAGCAGTCATAGCTGCTGTCAGGAGATATAAAACTAGTCTCAGGAAAACCAAAGGGCTGTCAAGAGCCTAGTGAGTTGACTTGATAGGTCAGAACGTCTACATGAAACAAATTCTTTTTTGTTTTTTAATTTTAACTTCACCACGGCCACCACTCCTATTATTGTTGTTGTTGCTGTTGGAAGCGTTTCAACCCAGGGTCTCACACTCGCCGAGTGCATGTGCTCTCTCACTGAGCTGCCCCCGCCCCAGTCCCAAGCATGCATTTTTAAAATGATAAAGCTGCTATTAGTTGTGGTTCATTCCACTGTCTGTGTACAAGATGTCAGGGATTCAGCTGAAAATCTGAGAGCCAATTTGGGGAGATCACAAGTTGACCGGATTCAGGGCCTACTTAGAAATTGAGTGGCAAAAATAGGTTGTATATGTATTAAGAAGCATTTAGTAAATTTAGGTAAATCCATGTAAAGTTTTAAAGGAAAAACAATAAGAATGGCATTTTTTTTTAGACCTGCAGTAAACTATGAGAACAAGTAATGGGGGTACGGGGGAGTCCTGTTCACAAGAGCAACAAGACCATTTGGATCAGACACCCAGGAGTGATCCAGCAGACTTCATCAAACTCTTTGAAGGCAGATCAGAACCCGGAGAGGAAGAGGGTACTGTTGGATGGGAAACTCGTGTCAGAGAGAGATGGGGTCTCCTGACATTCACTCTGGATTTAAGGCCGTCATAGCACCCCAGTGTAAGTTCCTTTATAGAATTGGGCTTGCTGTTTCTAAAATCCATAGAACTGAGAGTGAGCAAGGAAAACCAAATTAATTTTGGTGAAGCAAATCAAACAAGCACAATGAGAACCCTGCTCCATCCAGTCTCAAAAACGCAGTAATCAGACAAGTAGAAGGAATGGGTCACCCACAAGAAAGCCCATGGGACGTGGGGATTCATTAAATGACAAGTGTCTTTTCAATCAACGATGGGTAGATAACGCAGGTTTAATCACTGGTGTCGGAATTCTCGTGCCTGCACGCTTTGTGGAAAAGATCACGTTAGACACGTGCTTCACACCAGTGTCCCCAGAAACACAGAGAGAGGAGGATTTATTTCTGGTGTTAGACCGGCAAGAGCTGTAATAGAAATCGTAGCATATTCCAGGCCCTCTGCTCCGATTCACATCATTTTTTCTTTCTTTTTGTTAGTTCTTGCATCCTCCTTACAGAGACCCTTGTGGTTGTGCTGGGCCACCCTGACAGTACAGCATCGTCTGCCCGGTTCAAAATCCTCCATCTGGTCACCTCCGCAAAGTGCCTTTAACCTTGTTAGAGGAAAGATGCTCGTAGGTTCTGGGCATTTTTGGAGACTGCTATCTCTCACTCATACTATATCAGGAAACAAAGGCAATTATGGTTCTCAGCAGAGTTTAAGGTGGGGTATGAGGAAATAGGCATTTCATAAACTGTGGAGTGTAGGTTGGTACATGCACTTTATTTTATTTTTTAATTTTTTTAAAAAGAGAGAGAGAGAGAGAGAGAGAGAGAATTTTTTAATATTAATTTTTTAGTTCTCGGCGGACACAACATCTTTGTTGGTATGTGGTGCTGAGGATGGAACCGGGTCGCACGCATGCCAGGCGAGCGCGCCACCGCTTGAGCCACATCCCCAGCCCCGGTACATCCACTTTAGAGGGCACAAATTTCTTGACGTCATGGACACGTGTACCCACAGACTCCTTCCAGCATATTGATTTTGGGCCCAGAGAAGCCTGTTCAGAGATGTCCATGAAGGTGCTATTTGTGAGAGAGGAGAAGAGACATCAGCCAAATGTCTATGGTCTTTGATGTGGCGACGAAAGAAAGAAGCAAGCTCCCAAGTATGTCGTATTCCTACTAGGGAATACCATAGGGCAATGAGGAAAAATGAAGGCCTAGTGGGTGGCGTTGGGCATGCAGACACAGCACGCTGTGGAGAGGAGTGTACGGGACATTTCCTGAGGTGCTGCTGACGTCTCAGCCCACCAGAGCTAGGGTCAGGGTCAGACAATCAAGATCAACATGGGGAAATATGAGTATTCATAAGGATGCATTTTTGAAAATATGCGTGAAAATGTATATGATCATACAGGATCTGACACAGGGAAGAGTAAAGTGTGAGTCCTATGACTATAGATTTTGTAAATATGGGGACGCATGTATGAATCCTATATAGGACCTATTGTAATATGTATGCAAATTAACATTAAAAATAGAAAATAAATGTCAAAACACACCTCAGAATTCGTATTCGTGTACATGGATGTAAGTCACACTCGTTTTAGATACAGAGGGACGGAAAGTACACATTTTGTACTGGGTGAGGGTTAGAGAATTAAGATTAATATGGGGAGATGTGAATATTCATAAGAATGTGCTTGTGAAAATATGCATGAAAACATACGTAAACACACAGGATCTGACACAAGGAAGAATCAAGTGTGAGTCCTAGAGGCCCCCCATGGGATGGCCGGCCAAGGTGACTGGCAGCTGACACGGGTTCGAATGTGCAGGAACTGAAGTGCCAGTCATCTGATCTGACGCATGTGGAGGTGGCCGCCATGGCCCTGCAGACTCACAGATCTAGGGTTAAGAATTCTGATTTTCCTAGAAAAGAAAGACTCGTAGTTGCTTTGAACACAAAATACTGCAGAGCGTTTCTTTCCTTCGTGCATTTTTCTGGACATCATGATAAAGATGTCCCCAGCTCTAGGTCAGTCTGGGTCCAGCACAGTATCATCAACCGAAGGCTTATGTCCAGTTGCCATTAAAAAAAATAAAACTTCAGCCCGATAGTTAAAAAGCGAATGGCCCAGGAGAAGCCTGTTGCCTACATATCCAGGTCCACGGCCCTGATCCCTTATTTCTGGAAAGTTAGCAGAGTTTCCTTGCAATCTCCCGCCTCCAGGTACGTTCCCTCTCCATCTGGACCTGCAGGGGGTTCTCAGGAAGAAAGTTCTTTGCTGGCTCATTGAGCAGCATTTTCGCTTGATTGATTGGAACCGGCATGCATGCATTATTAGAACAGAAATCAAGAGAGAGCGTCCAGCCAACACGTGCGCTTGTCTTCCTTTTCCAGAAAACACATCCGTCCCTTGAGTGAGAGAAGACTCAAAGGATCATTCGTCTTTTGCCCCAGGTGATAAACCTCTTCAAGTCTCTGCTTGCTCTGAAAGATTCCACAGTATAAATAACTCTTTTCTTCCCCGGGCTCATCTGGTTTCCATTTCGGGGCGGGTTGGACGGCGCAGGGCGGGGAGGCTGGCCGCTGGCTGGGGAGCTCAGCTCCCGCGGCTCCTGCCCTTCCGTCCTGGAGAGGGAGGGAGTTCATGGGTGTCTCTTCCAAGATCAAGCACAGACTCCCGTCCAGCCCAGCAGAGCTGGGGCTCCACTCCGGGGAGTGTCAGATTCGGTGGCAGTGGACGGGGATGGGAAGGGTGTCTCTCTGCTCGCCGTCAGCCCCAGCTGGCCTGGGCTGGGTGGCCTTCTCGGCCCAGGCCTCCCACCCCGAGCCCTGGCACGCTCAGTCCGGAAATGAGAGAAACAGCCCCGAGGGAGGGGGAGAGCGGCCGTGATCCCGTGGTTGAGGCTGGTCTGTCCAGACCGACCTCCAGAGGCTGAAGTTGTCTGGTGGAAGCTGACGGAGCGCTGTCTCCTGGCGTCCTCGGTCCCCTACCTGGGAAGTGGGGGATCCCATTTGGGATCCCTTTCTAGGACAGTGTTTGTGCTTCTGTGTGGCCTTAACATGAAACTTGCTTCTTTCAATCAATCAATCTATCTATTTTTGGTGTATTGTGCATGGGGCTATTCGGGGACTTGGCCAGATCTTGTGTTCAGAGGCCAACTCTGGAGGTCAGGGGGATGGTGGCTGGGCCTGCGGCCTTAATCACAGGTGTGAAACTGGAGTGGCCGCTGGCTCTGATGAGAGGTCCAGGAGGAAGGGACGGTGTTCTGAGTGGAGCCTGGGCCTTGGTGGTGCCTCTTCCAGCTCGCAGCCGTTGGTAGAGCTGGCACACGCCGATACCTAGTGCCTCCTTCCTCTGCTGAATCCTGCTTTGGGGGAAGGACGGGGTCCACCCACCTCAAGCCCAGACCCCTTCCTGACTCGTGCCCCGCCCTCCCCTCCCTGCTCCACCCCAGGCTGTTGGTGTCTTTGGCCTCACGGGAGCTGTGTCCTCAGCTCTGCTCTGGGTGTCTTCACACCACGCCCTGTGGTCACTCCTGGTGCCGGAAGGCCACTTTTCATCGTTATGGACGACAGTGAATTCTGGGGGTGCAGTTCTGTTCCCGAGGTGATGGAGATTCCAATTCCATCGCCCTTAGGAGGTATCAGAACAGTATATTAAAATGTAGTGTCCAGTTCTGTGGCTTCCCAGGGGTCTTTTGCAGACCTCTGGCGTTCAGAGGAGGTCTGGGGACCACAGCATAAGGTGTTGGCTCTCCGCTGTCTGTCTGTCCTGGTTGGCTTGGGCTGCCATAATAAAGTGCCACAGACGGGGTGGCGTAAAGAACCGATGTTCATGGCTCACAGTTCTGGATGCTGCACGTCCCAGGTCAAGGTGTGGGCAGCTTCAGCGTCTGGTGGGGGCTTTCTCCCTGGATGGCAGGCACATGGCAGCCTTTTTCTGTATTCTCCCGTGGCACAAGGAGAGAGCACTCTGCTACTTTTCCCGGTTTAGCAAGGGGACCAGCCCTACGGAATCTGAGTCCTCCTCAGGGCCACATTTAACCTTTATCACCTCCTTATGGGCCATGCCTTCAAATATAATCACATGGGAGTTTGGGCGTTAACATATTTTGGTAGATGGGAAAGAATGACTCCATTTAATCCACACCAAAATCTAAAATCCACTGTGCAACACGATGGGTTGCTAAGGATTGAACCCAGGGCCTCACAAATGCTAGGCAAGAGCTCTACCACTGAGTGACATCTCCAGCCCAACATTCTTAGTTTTGACGGAGACTTGACTTCTCTAAGTCGTCCAGATGGAGAACAGCAGTTGTGCACTGGGACTGTCCCTCCCCATCACACTAGTGGGTTGTCATTGTAAGAGCCCAGCCAGGCTGAATCCCGGGGAGTGGTGTCCCTGTGGTGCCTGTTTGTCCCAGCAGCCACCCGACACCGTGACCATGTTGTCTCCCTGTGGTTGCTGCTTCTGCTCGCTGCTCCTTGGGGGATTGGGGTAGTGGTTGCTTTGGTGTAGACATTTGTCAGAACTCATCACAATGTACACCTAAGATGGGAGAAAATTCGTGCATTAACTCCCCCAGTGGAGCTGAGTGTAAGCTGGGCCTTGGTGTGAGCCGTGGGTGTCTGTGAGGCGGTGAGCATGCCAAGGGCACCCGTCGGGGACCCCCTGGAGATGCCCCGCTTGGTTCCCACGTGTTAGTTGAGTGGGTGAGTTTTGAGTAAGGATTGCATGGTGATGGTTTGCTGGGATACATGTTTCCATGCACATTTTCTGGCCTGGGGGCTCACCCGGTGAATTTGTCTGAGCCTGGGATTTGGGGGAAGGCATGACCTTGTAGCCCTGGCTGGTTGCACCAGCTCCAGAGAAGACACCCCGGGAATGTCAGAGCCTGGCTTTCCCAGCACAGGCTCCGACTGTGGGCTGCTTAAACCTGACCCGGGGTAGGCTGTGTGTCCAGAGGTCCCCTTGGTTCTTGTGTCCCTGGACAGAGGGTCCTTCTTGAGGAAACCTCCTCTTCCTGCCTTGAGCACCTGGGGGTAAGGGGCCGTTGCTCGGCTGCTGGGAAGATAGATAGCCTTAGGAGCTGCCCCTACCCCAGCAGGTCGCTGCTAACTTCCCCTCTATTTGATTGGCTTCATAGTTTTGAACCGTGTCAGGGATGCATTTTGCTTTATTTAGCAATATTTTGCAAAGCATGAGATGGTTACTTTAAATGAGGACACATGTGTGGAGAATTCAGGAATGACCCCTCCCCCTCCCCCTCCCCAGCCCTGTCCCACTGGAACGTGGGGGACCCCAGGGCAGGTCTTCTTACTCTGTGTGCAGCTGAGGTTATGGAAAATCATCCCTAGATGCAGCCCTTTTGCTCCAGTGAATTCACCGGGTTCTGGATTTTGTTTCCGCCTTCCCAATCGCTTAGGTTCTATTGGCAAAAAACCTCGGACGATGGCGGTATCCCACCAGGGGTGGCCACGGACCCTGCTGGTGGCTCTCTCTCTCTCTCTCTCTCTCTCTCTCTCTCTCTCTCTCTCTCTCTCTCTCTCTCTCTCTCTCTCTCGGAAGGACTGAGACTTAGCCCTAGTCTCCTCATCTTAAAACTGAGAATGTGGGACAGGGAATGTCAGGTCAGAGTGGTGCCCCTTCAAACTTGAGTGTTCTCTCTGGGCATGAAGACATCTTGCCATTTTGCAAACAGCCCAGAGATCTCAAGTCAAACAGCCTGCAAGACAGCGGTTGGCAAGAAGCGGGAGGGGTCTGTGGGCCTGGCCGCTCCTCAGACCAGGAACAGGAGCTGGTCTATGGGGCAGCGAGCGCTCAGAGCTCACCTCACCGCGCCCTGGAAGAGGCCCCCAGGAACCAGCAAACAGTGCTTCTTTGTGCTCTGGGCTCCCAGGACAAACGAACTGGATCTGGGAGCTAGCAGTCTCGCCACCAGGCAGTGGTTTAAATCAAAATAATCACTTGAAGAAACGGTAGGGAACCTCGCTGGAGAACCATTTCCTCTGCCCTGAAACACTCAAACCCTCTGATTTATGCCCTGGCTCCGGGCAGCTTGCTGGAACGTGCGCAGCTCCAAGTTATGACGGCCCCCTCCCCTGCATCCGCCCCGCTGCAGGGATGAAAAAACGCTTAAGAAGGAGAGTTTTCAGTGCCGGAGAGTGGCTGTTGAAAGGCCCTGCTCTGCAGGGAAGTGGCCATCAGAGGTGGGATGTGCAGACAGCCTGGGCCTGCAGCCCGGGCTGGAAGCGGCCGCCGCGTGGGTTGGGGTTCAAGTGAAGGCTCTTAGAAAAGCTGCTGTGCACCTCTCAGGAAGCAGAGTCAACCTGAATCCACTTCGGAAACTCGGCTCCCTCAAAGGGAAGCCAGAGCAGAGCCGAGCACGCAGGCCGATGGGTCCAGAGCACCAGAACGTGGGCTTGTGACGTGCTGTTGCAGCTCGCCCCACAGGTGCCTGAGTGGCCTTCCACGGAGCAGGGGTGGGTCTGGGACTGGCTGCTGAGTTTCTGGGAAAGTAAGTCCAGGGCAGAACGGACTGTCTGGAGGTGGCCCGTTGGGGCCTTTGACAGCTTGTGTACCTGGCCTGTTCCAGAGAGAGGGTAGGGGGCGCTGGCCCAGACTACATTGACCTTGGTGCCCCTGGATGGGACCTGTGTGTATTTGGACCTCTCTCCAGGAACCACATGAGGCTCTGGGACCCTGAAGCTCCTGTGCCCACGGTGAGGTCTTCCCCTGGCTGCCCAGCCCTTCACGGGCCCCCGCCACCCTCTCCTCTTCTGGACAACCAAATCCTCCGAGTGACCCTGGCTGCTCCCTGCAGCTCCGACCCTGCTCCCCTGCCCACGCGAACCCTCTCTCCATCAACGCTTCTTCCCCTGTTTTAGTGGAGCTCGGAGAGAGGCTCGGGAGGGAGAGTAGCCACGTTGCACGTTGCTTCTCATCTCTTTCATGGCGTGTGCGGCAGACGTCAACCGACCATAGAGAGTCGAGGGCAGATGCTGTTGGAGGGCCAGGGGATGTGGTTGACCACCTCTGGGACCCATCCAGCCACTGGGGACCTGGCCTCCTGGGTGGCCCCAGGTCTCAGGAGGGGAGTTGGCTGTTACCAAAGCTGGAAGGAAACTGTCAGCTGTTCCCTCGGCGTCAGGGACCTGGAGACCGTTTGGTGAGGTCATCGACTCTGGAATATGCAGCCAGCCTTGGTTCTTGTCATGGGTCTGCCACTCCAAAGCCCTGGGCTTTCAGGGGGCCGGAGGACTCTGGCTTTCCTCATTCATAAAAGGAGGTTAGATGAAGGAGGAGGAATGTGATCATGCTACCCCGGGTCGCTGTGGAGTTTTAATGAGGTCGCGCGTGCATGGCCCTGGGCAGCTGGGGGTTTGCTCACATCCTCTCTGATGGCCGGAGGCCTCTCCTGCCAGCTCCATTACTTTATTACCATCTCCTTCCCCCTACCTGCCACGTCACCTCCTCAAGGACCCTGCAAAGCATCCACACATCTCGGCGGACCTGGCCTTGTCAGGGTGACATTGTTCCTGAGAAGATCTGCTGTGTGTTGGGGGGAGAGGCCGGCACCATCGCACGATGCCCAGGGGCCTTTGGGCAGCACCGGTGTGGAGGTGGCCAGATCATCCAAGGCCTTTTGTGAGCAATGGAAAGAAATGTGCTTGTGAACAGGGAGGGGGTTTTCCCCCATTCCGTGTTGACGCCTGGAATGAAAGGTAGCCGAGAATGGGAAACTGGACCAACCATGTCTTCATCTCCAAGGAGTCTGCAGGTCTCACCTGGGAACCTGACAGCTGGCCCCCGACCCTCAGCATGCCCTGACCCTGCAAGACAGACACACACATACTGCCCACTCACACACACCATGCACACCAGCCAGATACCACACCTTCCCACACCACAGTCACACACACCAGTCACACACACCCGTGTTATACATATACATCCACACGCCATACACGTGTATGGCACACAGTACAGACACACATACCTGCACCCCACTCACAGTACACGTACACACTCAACATGCAGTGCGTGCTCATCACACTCACACACAATACACACATTCACACACACTGACATGTGAAGACTACACACAACACAACAGACACATAGATTGGACCTCAAACCACACACACACACACACACCCCACACTGGTTGAGCAACACCACGAGTCGGCTGGGGGGACCGGAGGAGGGTTTGGATGAAGAAAGTGAGCCCAGGGCTGCTCATGCTCCCTCCGCCATGCCCGCCATCTTGTCTCCCACTGGCCCCACTCAGGAGTATGAAGAAGAGTGCAGTCCATCCTGACGGCCCGTTGTCACACAGGTTCCCTTGCTCTGGCAGGAGCCCTGCGTCCGTAGTGAGCGAGTCCGTTGCCAAGGTGCCTTTGACTCCACATCTGCATTGCCGGCCACATCTGCACCTGGTGTACCGGGCCTTGCGTCTCTGTATTTCAATGTCCTTTTGCTTCTTGGCCCAGGGTTCGGTTATCAGGTTTTCTCCTCTCTACCCGACTGAAGTGCATCCCGTTTTCCTTGAGAATTCACAGAGAAACCTCTTTACTTTCGGCTGAGGTAGACCCTCGCGCTGTGTGGACCACGATCTTGGTGTTCTCTTGCTCAGTCATTTAAAGCTCATTCTGGGAGCCTGGCTTTTAGGAAGGCTGGGTTTCACCAGACTCCTGACCTCTGCCTGGTTAAATCTGAGACACACAACGGCCGTTGTGCTCTTTTAAAAGGCCCTAATGGGAGAGATCACGTTTTGTGACTGGAGCCGGGTCACCCCCACTAGCAGCCCTCCTGTGCAGGGTCTGACCTCAGGCCAGGTCCCTGCTGGGAAAATGAGTCTGCTCGGCCGTGGGGGAGCCCACCACGGGGTCCTAAGGCAGGAAGGGCCTGGTTTGGATGTCAGTGTTTCCGATGGCATCTGGGATTTCTCTTGTGCTTGCCTGCAGGCACAAAGGTGCTTTCCCAGGTGGGCGGAGGCACTTCCTCACTCAGTTCCCAGCCTCCGGAGCCTCCGGAGCCTCCGGGTGGGCATGCAGGGCTGCAGCCTGAGGGGGGCAGTCCAGAACTGGGCCCTGCGCCTGCCCTCTGTGTCCTCAGAGTTATTCAGCCCCAAACCCACCTGGTGCTGTGGGCGGCTGGCTCTGTCCCCAGATGGTCTCTGAGTGGCATGGCTAGATCCTTCAGGATCCAAAGGGAGCGCTGTACACGTCAGGTCTGCCCAGATGATTTTAACTGCCTAATAAACTTTAAATCCCAAAATAAACTCCTGGACCAGGCAGTAAAAGCTGGACGTCAACGTACAAAAAATGAAACCATTTTTGTGAGGCTGGAGGGACTCTGGGTATTTCTGGGTTTTTTTCCCCCAAATATGTATTTAAAGTGGCAATTTGACAGTGGGAACTATAATTTGGGAAGTTTTTGCTTTTATGTGTTCCATTTAGAATGTGTGAGCGCGTGGCCCTTTAATCCACGTCTCTTATTCTTCTACTTCTACCTTGTAGTTAAAATGAAGGGTGTGGGGGAAAGAAATTGAGCCTACAGCAGTGACTCAGAAATATAGATATTTTTTCTACATGATCTAAGAACCCCAGAACTTAAAGACATTTGTGTGTGTGTGCGTGTGCGCGCGCGCACAATTGGAATTTTTCATCTCCTTTTAAAACACTTTAAACATCTTGAAAATGAGACAGCCGGGAAATGAAACATTTATGAGATAGTTCTGAGTATAACAGCTGACCCTTTAATTGATCGGCCCCTTCCCCAGGCCCCTTAAGATGGCTTCGCTCTGGATACTGTTCATAAAATGCAAAGAGGTGGAGGGGTAATATAGGGAGGTTTCCCCCTTACCCTCTTAAACAGTTAGGTTTCAGCTTATTCTGTTGGTGATTTTCATTCATCGTCATGATTTTTGGTTTAGTGATAGTGGATGTGACGTGATTTCATTACATGGCTTTTTGCTTTTAAGATCAGGGAACAGATCAGAACAGAAATTCTTAAGGAAAGATTTAAAAACAGGCGTGTGTGTGTGTGTGTGTGTGTGTGTGTACAAATGTTTTAAAAATCTGAGATCGACTGTTTGAACATTTTCCTTGAAAAAGTGATCTCATTAATTCTACTCGGATGATTCTCAAATCTAATCATCTTAAATCATCGCAATTTCTCTCTTCCACAGACAAATATGCCCTATACTGGTGACCAAGGTGGCAAACAAAAGTGACCGACTTTTCGAGCCCTGCAGTCAGGACAGTGCAGTATTGAAGACCGTGGGTGGGTGGCCGGTGCCTTTGAAGGTGTCCTCCCCTGGTGCCTGGCTGAGACTGGAGCGGGTCGGTCCTCACGTCCCCAGTGTCGGGTATCTGGCTGCCTTACCTGGGTGGCCAGGACACCTGGGCTCATGGCGTTTCTTTTTCTTATTTTGACCAGAGCAGCGGCCCTGACGGACAGGCAGGTGGGAGAGAGCCAAAGGCTCTGGTGTTCCCCTTTCAGGCGCCCGTGTGGCCCCAGCCTGGTGCCTGCAGTTCTCCTCCAGGCAGCTTTACAAAGTCTCGGGGGCCAGGACTGAGTTCCCTCCCGCCCTGATTTCATGGGTCGAGGGGACGGCCTGGGAATGTGCGTTTTAAGGTGCCCTCAGACAGTTTCGAAGTCTGGCCAAGGTTAAGGATCGTGGTCATGACTGGACAGAAGTCGGTGTCTGTGAGATGTGTGAGCACACAAAGCAGGGCCACAGTAAAACGCAGCAGAGTGGCTTCCTCAGGTAGCTGTGTGGGCCGGCAGGGGTGGCTGTGGACACGGGTGACAGATCCAGAGGTCTGCATGTGACCAGGAGCTACAGAGCGGCTGCACTGGTTAGCTCTCCGTCACACCATGAAGGAGCTCAGACCAGCAGATTTAAGGGAGCAAAGGCTGATCTTGGCTCGTGGTTTCAGAGGACTCCCTCCGTGGTGGCTTGGTGCCGTTGACTTGGGCCTGTGGTGGCCCAGGGCATCATGGCAGGAGCCAAGGAGCCGGCGGCCTGCTCACCTCATGTGGGCCAAGAAGTGAGCCAGAGGAGGGGCGGGCTGCCAACCTTCCCTTCAAGGGCCTCATGACCTAACTTCCTTCTAGTACATTCCATTTCCAAAGGGTTCCACCTTTGTAGGAGGTAAAAATAGATGGAGCACAGGGAGCCTGGACAAGTGTTGTCCCAGTGGTGTGAAGTTCAGGAGTGGAGGCTTTGGGCCAGGTGTGGTGCACAGGCCTGTCATCCCAGTGGGTCAGGAGGCTGAGGCAGGAGGATCGCAAGTTCCAAGCCAGCCTCAGCAGAAGCCAGGCGCTCAGCGACTCAGTGAGACCCTGTCTCTAAATAAAATACAAAATAGGGCTGGGGAGGTGGCTCCGGGGTTGAGTGTCCCTGAATTCACCCCCCCCACCCCGTAAAAAAAAAGAAGTGGATGCTTTGGGAGGGGCAGGGGAGGGGGTCGTCAGAGGCGGTGTTCTGTGTGCTTGTCACGTCCTCGAGAACGAGGTTTTCCAGGCTGGAGGGCTCTTTGCCCCTCAGCAGCCGAGGTAACCCACCTGCAGTTCTTCTCTCCTGCCCTGCTCACCTTCCAGGAGGAATTTAGTTCACTGTTGCTTTGCAGATCTTATCAGAAGATGCCCCTTGCTGGTGCTGCGGGCTCCGGAGCGCACTGTAGGGACTCGGGGGTCTCACCCCCTCTGTAGGACCTGACACGGTGGGAAAACCCCGTCTGGTGTACGCAGAGCTGGAAAGGTGCCCCCGCTGTGGAGGGGTGTGCAGCGTCTGCTCCTGCTGGATTCCCAGCGTCTGGAGGGGGGTTCGGGCTGTGTGTGGAGGGGTGTGCAGCTTCTGCTCCTGCTGGATTCCCAGCGTCTGGAGTCGGGGTTCAGGCTGTGTGTGGAGGGGTGTGCAGCGTCTGCTCCTGCTGGATTTCCAGCGTCTGGAGTCGGGGTTCAGGCTGTGTGTGGAGGGGTGTGCAGCTTCTGCTCCTGCTGGATTCCCAGCGTCTGGAGGGGGGTTCGGGCTGTGTGTGGAGGGGTGTGCAGCGTCTGCTCCTGCTGGATTCCCAGCGTCTGGAGGGGGGTTTGGGCTGTGTGTGGAGGAGAGGACCCTGGAACCCTTCCATGGTCGCAATTGCACATGGCTTTAAAAAGAAGCTACCAAAATTGGAGTGCTTTAAGACAGAAGAGGGGAGGCTGTTTTGAGGGTTCAGTGAACGAGGCACAACTTTCCTTGCATCAGCAAACGCCTCTGCTCCGGATGGGCTAGATTGGCGAAAAGCACTTGGAGGTGACGCGGATATTGTTTGGCCCCATGTCCCTGGAGCCAGGCCCCATTCTTGCCACTTTGAACAAGGGACCAGCACGTGGAGACCCCTGCTGATGCACAGGCCTCTCTGGGCATCCTCCGTTCCCTCCGTTGTTGTGTTGTCAGACTCCCCTGGCCCTGGGCCCCCCTCTTCTCCAGGCCACCCACTCGCCGTGACGTCTGTGCCCAGAGACAGAAGGCAGGACACATTCCCCGGCCAGACTGGGAAAGCAATCATTTCCTGGCAGAGAGCTCGGTCAGGTTATAAAGTGCTCTCCCTGGAGCAGAGCCTGCGCTATCGGGTTTTATGGGGGCTGTGTTTATCTTGAGCCCTGTGGGAGTCCACGGTCCTAGCGCCAATGGAACTTTCCAGTGAACCTGTGTGCGCACAGGCGAGACCACGCCTTCCTTGGTTTTAGGACCTCTGAAAAGCTTGGCCCAGCTTTGAAATCCCCAGCACTTTCCCTGGGAACCCAGAGCCTTGGAGAAGACCTTCAGGATTCTGGTTGGACTCTTCAGTGTGGTGACGTGGTTCTTCTCCTGTGGTCTTTTGTCCCGGAGGCTCAGACAGTGTGCCTTCTGCCTCAGGTGGAGTTAGAGGTGAGGGGAAATCCAGATGGACTCAGGCCAGGCTGAGCTCAGGGCTGACACTCCTGTGCTGTGGCTGAACACACAGCCACAAATCATAGTTGTCCCTCAAGCTGGACGCCTCTGAGAGCCAGCAGAGGTCAGGTGACTCTTAGGTTCTTAGTGGTGGGAAGCTGAGGTCGGGGTGTCTGTGGAGTTGGGCAGTGAGGCCATGAAGTATCATACCAGGGCTCCAAGCAGGTTCACCCCAAACAGATTCCCCAGGGGATGTGCCTTGGAGATGGCCCCCCAAAAGACACGTAACACCTGGGCTCCTGCAGCCAGTGGCTCCTCGTCTTGTCCCTGGACAGGTGTGCCATTCTCTCTGGCAAACAAGATTCACTGGCCTCTGCCTTGAGATCCATGTGCTTTGGAGCCTGAGACCTGTTCTTGACTTCCACACATCAGTTGGAACAGAAGCGTGGGTGCACCTTCCAGCCCTGGACACGCCGGCTGTGCCTCCTCTGGAACCACCCCCAACCTCGCCCTGAGGTGCCTGAGGCTGGGGACAAGATAGCGGATGAGAAGAGTCCACATCTCTCGCCTGAGTTTCCCCCAGAGTTGGGCAGAAGCAGTCGGGGCTGCAGTGATCCCCCTGAGGGCTGAGTGGAGCTGGTCAGGGAAGGCTGGGCAGGGGTCAGCTCGTGCAGGTCTGCAGGCCGGCCTGGGACTCGGGAGGCTTCTAGCGAGGGTGGTTCCCGGGAGTTGTGCGCATGTGCACAGCTGGTTGCATATAAAGAAGTTCCGGGAATTGACTTCAGCCTGGAGTGAGTGACCTCCAGGGATTTGGCCTGAGCGCCTAGGAAGGTACATCTGCCGTGGGCTGGACACGGTGCTCTCAACGTGCGCCATGTCGTTGTCCAGTGGGAGGTGGCAGGATGAGGATCTGTCATGGGCACGCACGTGGAGAGAGCAGGAGCTTGCAGACACAGGCTGAGTGGGTGCTGGAACCAGTGGGACCTGGGGAAGTGACAAGGCTAAGTGGCAAAGGGGTCCATGCCCACCGCCACCCCCCAGGCTGTTAAATCAGCCACTCTGCACAGAGAGCACCCAGTGTTTTGATGAGGGAGGCCGAGACTGTGCACCTGCTGTTGCTGTTCAAGCCTGGAGTTATTTGTGGGCTCCACGGGGAGAGCGGTGGGGCCGCTCTGCAGTGTCGTTTCCTGACCTTGGTCCTGTTCCACTCCCGGAGCCTTTCCTTCTGCACCGAGGCCCAGGGATACAGGAGGCTCCCGATGGTCCCCATGATGGAAGTCACATTTCTGTTTACCCCATGATGTTGCGGTGGTTTGGGGAGGGCATCCGTCGGGGTTCAACCAGAGACACAAAACCAGTAGGAGGTAAATATGAAGAGATTTATCCCAAGGAATTGACTTCCGTGCTTATAAGTCCTGACAGTGTGATTTCGTCCATTTCTGTTGATATATCAGACTACGTTAAACTTGGTGATTTTTAAAGAAGAGTTTTATTTGGATCATGGTTTTGGAAGCTGAAAAGTCCAAGTGCTCATCTATGGCGAGGGCCTTGTGCTGCCTCAGCCCATGGTGGGAAGCAGCAGGGCAAGTGGACACAGGTAGAAGCAGCTGCCCTGCTTGGCAATAGTCTGTTCTCTTGTAACCAGTCTAGGTCCATGAGAACCATGGGCCTGAGAATGGCATTCCTGAGACTCTGCCGTCATGATGACCCAAACACCTCCCCACACTGCCCACTGGGGACCAAGCCTCAACATGAGTTTTGGTGGGGACCTGCCACATTCAGACCACAGCACTAGGCAAGCCCACTGGGCAGGTGGTGAGAGTCCCAGGCTGGAACTCTGTGCATGGGTGGAGGCTGCTGGGCCTGGTGGGGTTTCTCCTTCCTCAGGGAAGTGTCTGTGGTGCCCTTGAAGCCTTTCACCGGATGGAACCAGGTCCACTCAGGTCATCTCCGAAGACAGACTTTCTTCAAGTCAACAGATGATGAACTGCAGTCACAAAATGGCAGGTCCTGAGGGTGGCACCTGGACCCATTTTGATTCCATTTGTGATCCGTGACCGGCCCGTGGACATCCACGTGGGCCCTGACCATCACAGGGAGGGAGCACAGCTGACCTTGTTCTGCCTTGGCCATTCTGGAAGTTAACAAAGGCTCCTTCAGTTTTCTTACTTTACATCTCATTGATGTAAAAAAAAAAAAAAAAAACAGTTTTATTCTATTACTAACGTCTAGGTTGAATTTTTTTTATTTTTATTTTTATTTTTATTTTTTGTGGTGCTAAGGATCAAACCTAGGGCTTCGTGTGTACTCGGCAAGCGTTGTACCCATGAGCTACACCTTCAGCCCCATACATTTTAAACTAGTGTAAAGTGTACCATTGTCAACCCAAAGAAGGTAATTTCTCCCTTGCTCCTGGACGCTGGATGTGCTGGTATTGCTGGACTGACAGATGACCTGGACTCTCTGAGAGATTTACCTAGGTCATCTCCATTCCTCACCCTATCTCTACCTGGTCCTGTGGTGACTCAATACAGCCAAGGTCACCAAAGGTCTGCAGGCAAGTCCTCACAGGATGAGACACCTGTGGCCCATCCTGATGCGAGGCGTCTTTGATCTGGAGATTTCTGGCTGGGATTTCCCTTTTCTTGGGCCAGGGACATTAATTATGGTTTGCATTTGGCCTGACAGAATATCTTCTTACAGGGTGGGAGATGGTAGTCTCCCCTGGAAGTGCCAACTGATGTCTCTGGTCGTAAACGGGGAACAGATATCATGCACACAGCTGCCTCTTGTTGTTAAAACAGTTGATTGACAAGGTCTGAGTCCTAATGGAAATTGGTCCGGGTTTTGGGTGCAGAAAAAAACCAGCATACTATCTTGGCTTCATTCCTGCCAAACTCTGTTGATCCCTTCTTTCCCCAAAATGTGACTTCCTGCTTGCATGCTTTTACTTAAATATGACTACATGCTTAAGTCACAGAAGTAATAATATGAAAATTGAAAACAATTCACATCGTAGAGTGTCAATTCCTTCCTTCTTCTCTGACCAAATATCATAACACAAAGTTCTGTCAATGAATGGATTTATTATCATCATCATCATCATCATCATCATCATCATCATCAGTGCCAGGGATGGAACCTGGAAGCCGTTTACAATGAGCTACATTCCGAAGCACTTTACCACTGAGCTACATTCCTAAGCTGTTTCTGTTTTTCCGAGGGGGTGCAAAATAAACAGAAACTCCATCCCCTCTGTAAATAAGCTGCAGGAGGCTGGTGGGCTCTTCCCAAGTGCGTGTCCACATCCCGGCTTCTGCAGTTGGGCGTGTGGTGTTAGTACTGTGGGTTCCCAAACCTGCATATGGAAATCGTGTGCACTTCGTGCAGACATAGCTAAAATACACAATCTTATAAGTCCAGTGGGTGAAAACAAAGGAAATACACATTAAACACTTTAAAAATACAGAATGAGGAAAACTTGTTGGAACAATTTCTGTTGAATTAGATTTGGGTCCTAATAGAAACTGACCAGGGTTTTGTGTCCAGAACCGTAGGTGTCTGGACTTAGTTTTGTTGTACTGGGGAATTGAACCCAGTGGTGCTCTACCACTGAGCTACATCCACAGCCTATTTTAGTTTTTACTTGAGACAGGCTCTTGCTAAGTTGCCCAGGATGGCCTTGAACTTTTGATCCTTCTATCTCCGCATCCCAAATGGCTGATGTTACAGGTATGCACCACTGTACCCAGCTCACAGGTATATTTAAACACTTCACATGAAGATAACCATGAAATATATGATGTAATATAGGTGATTTATGGAGAAATTAATGTGAATAGTAATTGGTAATTTTTTTTTTTTACTCAAAAGGAAGGGCATGAGCTCTCCACTGGTAGACTAATGGTGGTTCATTCATGCATTTCAGGTGAAGGGAAATGTTTTGGAAGGTGCATATCATTTTTTAAGGCTTCCTACTTTATGTAATTTGCTTATGTTAATGACCTGTCACTTGTGAATCCTGGTCGCATGATGAGAGGGTGTCACCTAGCCTACTACTACCCTGTCGTTGCCTCATGCCCTGCTCTAGTTATTTAAAGCTTTCTTTCCCATGCACGATTTCAGAGAATCTGGAAATGGAACTCTGCACCAGTTACATCCAGCCTGCTGCCTCCGGATGGGTGTCTGTGTTCAATTATAGTCAAATGTGCTTTTAGATTTCTGTTTCAGTCACTCTTTTTCCCCTTGCAATCGAAAGACCTGATGTGAACAGTTTTAAAGAGGGAAAGTTTATTTGGGGCTCATAGTTTCAGATGTCTCAGTCCACAGACGGCTGTGACTCCACTGCTCTGTGCCCAAGGTGTGGCAGGACACCATGGTGGTGGAAGAGTGTAGCGGAGGACAGCGGCTCAGGACAGGACAACATGAGGCAGAGAGAGCTCCCCTCACCAGGAAGAAAACATATACTCCCAAAGGCAGACCCCCAGTGTCCCACCTCCCCCAGCCACACCCTACCATCTACCTGTCACCCCCCGGTTAACCCCTCGTGGATTAGTACACTGATTAGGGTAAGGCTCTCCTAACCCAATCACTTCACCTTTAAATCTTCTTGCATTGTCTCACACAGGAGCTTCCGGGACATCTCATATTTAAACCGTCACAATTTTCTGAGAAGGATCTAGAGCTAATCTGTGCGTCTGCCATGACTGCACTCCGTGGAAGGGGCTGCTTGTGGGGTTTGGTGTGTCCAGAGGTGGGCAGTGCCGTGCTGCTAGTTAATAATAATGTGCATGTAAACTAGACCTTGAAGTCATCCCCAGATGCAGTCCTCCTTCATTCCTGGTGCAGGTTTACTTCTGGTGTCTGTAATCACTTTGACATTGAAAACAGGGAGATGATGGGACGCCTATGAAGCTTTTAAAAAATTTTATCACCTGTTTTTGATTTAAGAGAAAATCATAGGAAACCAGAGACAAAAGGAAAACTTTTTTTTATGATGTTAATTAATATCTCTGCCAAACTCAAAATAAACATTAGTAGTGTAACCTAAATAGTCCCGTTAATATCAAAGCCAATTATAAAAGCCTATGTGAGGCTGCTTTGCAAGTCTTGGCAATGTATTGGGACATAAAACAGAAACAAGGCAGAGAGCTCATTTACAAGGTACAGTTGTTATTTTTATGAGACTGTGTACCTTAAAACCCAAGTCAATAAGTTAAAAACTTTTAGACTTCATTTGTGAATTTATCAATAAATTTACGTAGAATGTATTGGAAAGGCTTCTCTCTATATATCACCACTCATCAAAAGATGTAAAGGGGAAAAATTCTATTGAAAAGATCAAAAACAAATATATCACCCTCAAAACACAGGTCGGCACTGTCAGAGTCACTCAGACACTTTACCAATCAATACAGAAGTAGGTTAGAATAATGAAAAGATTTTTTAAAAATGCAGTCATCTAGTCACATGCTCTGGAAGGCTAAACATTTCAAAAAATGTCAGTTCTTCCTCAGGTAGCAAACACTTAAAATAACCTTAATCCATATGTTGATGAGACTTTTGGGAGATGCTGGGCAAAATGACCCTACAGTCCACCTGGAAAAAATAAAGAAATGGTAAAACATTTTGAGTATGACTCATGATGAAAGGAGACTTTACTGTTTTAAAATATATTAAAAAGATACAAAAGTTAAAACAATACGGTAATGCTCAAAATAATTAACATTAAGAGGCCAAGGAGGCAACTAAATTTCCAAAAGAAAAGTATTTATGGGTGGTATAGGAATTTATAAAGTCTCCGAATCATTCACGTTCTAGAATTAGAAATTAAACATAAGGACAAACTACTTATTGGCTTACCACAGTGAAAGAAAATGATAATTTTATATCCTGCTGGTAGATGTGTAAAATGGACCCGTCTGTTTAGACAACATGGTGGGCAATTTATACAAAATCCACCTCTCCACCTCTTTGAAACAGGACCTTCCCAATGTCCTGAGAAAAGAGAAAGAAGGATTTACACACAGTGATCTTGACTGTAGGTCTAGTTGGTAAGTTGACAATTAGAAGTGATTTGCGTGTCCAGTAGCAGGGGACATTTGGTAAGCTACACACAGACATATTTTATAGACACCAAAAATCAAATTTGCACAAAATAATTAATGATGTAGCAAAACTTTCCTAATATAATACCCATGTATAATGCTACGGGAACATTTTTACAATCTAATGTCACATCTATTCAACTATTACTGAGTGCTTATTATGATCCAGGCAGTGGGCCAAACTCATGGGGTACACTGGACTACACAGAAAAGTTGCCTTAAGAGTATGTAGTGGTTGGGGGATATAACATGTGATTAATATAAGACCACTACAGAATTATCATTAATAATCATGAAAAACTTAGCTTGCAAAATGACTCTAATCTTGTAACAAAAAGTGTTGGTGTCATCAATGTGTAGAGTGTATATATAACTTAAGAAGTTCAAAATCCTCAGCACCACAAACAACAACAACAACAACAACAAAGTAGTCACAAAATTTTATTGGTAGCTTTTGTCTGGGTATAAGTAGGACAGTGATTTGTGTTTCATCATTAGAGTTTCTAGTGCTTTCCAAATTTTCTATAAAAGCTTATGTGTTGTACTAATCAGAACAAAGTTAAAAAGGAAGTCCCCGTGGTCTTCTGTCTTTTTAAAAACGTTACCCAGACACAGACTCACAGTTGTCGATTAATCATATTTCCAAAAGATCATTTGCTTAACCCCAGAATCAAGCTGCAACTTCTGCACAGCAGGTTACCCAGGGATAATTGCAGAATCATGTCATTTAGTCATGATGCATTCTATCTTTCTTTTTAAAGGAACATTTTGGCTTTAATGCAAATAAAGATGTGAAGTATGACAAGGATGGATATACCATGAAATAAATAATAGGGGCCTGGAGCATGTGTGGAGACACATACAAGTATAAAAACAAAATAATAATAGGAACATGGAGACAGGTGGAGTGTGGTGCAGGCCTGTAATCCCAGAGACTCGGGAGGCCGAGGCAGGAGGATCACAAATTCAAGGCCAGTCTGGGCAACTTAGCTGAGACCGTGTCTCAGAATAAAAACTAATAAGGGCAGGGGCTGTCACTCTGTGGTCAAGTGCCTAATAATAAATAACATACAAATAAGTAAATAAAAATAGAGATGATGATAATATGAGTACGTTTGAAGGCTCACTCTGTTTTGCACTCTCTCTGTCTGATCCTGTAAGATGGGAAGTGCCATCACCCATTTACCCAAGGCCTCAAGCCTTGTGCTTCTTAGGAGGGTCCTGCTAGGCCTGGCTGAGCTGGGATCTGAACCCAGGGAGCCTGAGCTAGAAACTACAAAGTCATGCACAACGAGACATTGGCCTTCCGTACCGGAACGCAGCAAAAATGACAAAATCATAGAATTTGGAGGGAAATGGATGGCATTAGAGCAGATTATGCTAAGTGAAGCTAGTCAATCTTTAAAAAACAAATACCAAATGACTCCTTTGATATAAGGGGAGGAAACAAGGACAGGGTAGGGACGAAGAGCTTGTGACGAAGATTTACATTAACAGGGTTGAGAGGTGGGAGGGAAAGGAAGTGAGAAGGGAAATCGCATGGTAATGGAAGGCGATCCTCAGGGTTATACAAAATCCTCAGGGTTATACAAAATGACATATAAGAGGAAAGGAGGGGTAAGACAAGATAATACAAATGGAAGAAATGATTTACAGGAGAAGGGGTAGAGAGAGAAAAGGGGAGGGGAGGGGAGGGGAGGGGGGATAGTAGAGAAGAGGACAGACAGCAGAATACATCAGACACTAGAAAGGCAATATGTCAATCAATGGAAGGGTAACTGATGTGATTCTGCAATCTGTATACGGGGTAAAAGTGGGAGTTCATAACCCACTTGAATCAAACTGTGAAATATGATGTATTAAGAACTATGTAATGTTTTGAACGACCAACAATAAAAAAAAAATAGAAAAAAGAAAAAAAAAAACTTCAAAGAACCGCAGGGAGTCGATCTGGAATCCTGCTGGGTCCAGCCTGATTTAAACAGCAGTCAAGCTTTCCTTAATTTACTGGCTACCAGAAGGACCCGCTCTTTCCTGTTCTTGCTGAAAAATCAGAGTGCCCAAGTCAGCAGTCTGTGGCCGTGCATAATGGCTGAGGATTCTCTCTGTGGCTTTGCTGAATTGAAGCTTCTCTTTCAAGGTCTGTCTTTCCCTCTTTCCCGTACACTCGCCTTCTTGATTTAAGCGGCATCCTTTCTTTGTGGTGAAGCCAATTCACAGCTGATTCAAAAGTCCTGTGATTTGTAAAATGTGACATTCGCTTGATGCCCCCATTCCTTGGTGGGTTCCCTGTTACTTCAGGATGTCCCCAAGTATCGGCATCAGCATCTCAGGCGCCTTTCCCTGCCTGTCCAGGTCTCCGGCTGGATGTCCCTGTAAAAGTCCTTGGGTGGGGATCAGGAGGGGAGTGTCAGGCCTCCAGATCCTCCACGTGCAAGATCTTAAGATGGTTTCTCCCATCCATGGCTGTTTTATGTTTTCACCACAAAAAGAAATGAGCGGTGAGTCATGTTCAAGTTGGGCAACCACAGAACCTTTGTGTTCCAGGTGTCCAGGTGGGAGAGTGGCCTCACCCATGCCGCCAGCTTCCAGGAATGGCCTCTCCTTACAGGACGTGGCCTGGCGCCTCGGAGCATCTTCTGAGTGGCGGAATGGTCCAGGGCACAAATTTGGCTTTATCACTGGTCACTAGACTTCCCCCAGAACCCAAGGCTCACGTGTGCCTCTGGGGAGGGGAGCCTGGGTTTAAGCGCTTCTGTGTGTGAGAGTCCTGGCCAGTGGTGGAAACAGATGTGTGTGTTTTCTTATTGGCTCCTATGTCTGAAAGACACATGTGACGCGTCACTAGCTTCCTTCAGGCCCAGCTGTGTGGCCCTTGGGGACCAGGACTGATGTTTAAGAGCTCCACTTCTCCCATTTCCTTGAGGCCAGGTGGCCAGGGTGCCCTGTGGGCAGTGCTGGCCCCTGGGTGAAGGGGACCTTGTTTGGGGCAGAGGAGGAATCACGGTTGGCAGGAGGCCTTGCTGAGCCTCCCGGCTGCCAGGGCCGGCTGCCCCCTAATTGCAAACACATGGGCTAGTTCCAATGGAGCGTGGGCACAGACTCACGTCCCTCCCTGCGAGAGCCCTGTGCAACCCACTCCTCTGCCCTGTTTCTCATCAAGGAAACCAGGGTGTCATATACCAGGGCCAGAGGCCAGATGCCCCTGGCGGGTGAGGCCTGGCACTCCCCAATGTGCCCGCCGTGGACATTTTTAATGTCGGTTGGAACATGGGGATTCGGTTACATTTCATCTTCCTCTGCTTCCATCTGCGCTTTTGATCAATGAGTTGGAAATAGTTCTCCCTGGCCGTTCTCCTCCTGTGACTTCGCTTGCCAACATGAGGTAGACTCGAATTGTGTCCCGGGGAGGGGACGTGCTGCACACAGTGGGTCTGGATCTAGAATTTCCACCCAAGGCTCACGTGTTGATGGCTTGGTCTCAGTGCATCCATGTTCAGCGGTGGGGCTTTGGAGAAGTGCTGGGTCATCAGGGCTCTGGGCTCCGGGATGGATTCGTAACTTGCTGCGGCATCAGGCAGAGGTGGAGGGAACTGTGGGAGGGGGACCTGGTTGAGGGGAGTGGGTCCTTGGGGGTGTGCCCTCGGGAACTGTATCTTGTCCCTGGCCCCTTTCTTTCTCTGCTTTCCACCTGCCATCAGGGGGACAGCTTTCTCCTGCCACCCTCTGTCATGACTCTGCCTGACCATGGACTGAAACTGCAAGAAAAAACAAACCTTTCCTCTTTGAGTTGTTTTTCTCAAGGATTCGGTCATAGCAACGGAAAGCTGACTTTGTATGCACGTTCCTAACTCGTGAGTGAAGTTCAGTTTTCCTAATGAATTGGCAATTACCCTGCTTCTCTGGGCCTTTAACCCCCACCCCCAAGGGATGTAGATTCTGCGGTCCCCAAAGGCCACACTCAGAGTGGGGGCAGCCCCTGAAGCACACAGCACTGGGATTGTGTGCAGAGGGGCCCTCACAGCTCTGCAGCCGGAAGGACCTGGGTTGAATGCCCAGCCCCAACCCTGTTGCTTCCTTGTGGCTCTAAGCATTTGTTCATCTGCTGAAGTTCAGCCTCTTATCTATCAGTGCCAGAAACAAGTTCTCTCCGGCAGCGGGAGCGGTGGGCTCATGATTGCTTGGGAACGTGCAAAGGAGAAAAGTCTGTTATGTCTTCACCGGACATTATTCTTGGTTTTTCCTCCCACAGACTTTGATGAGACCCTGCTTTGAACTAGCCGCTCATTGCGAAAGACCTGCATCACGGTGTGAATGTGCTCCCCAGAGTTCATGCATAGAAGCTTCATTGTCAGGGAACAGTGTCGGGAGGTGGGCCTGGTGGGGGTGTGTAGGGCAGGAGGGCTGCACCTCATGGATGGATGCATGTTGGTGACCAGGCCTGGAGGCTTCCAGAGTGATCCCGGTTCTCTCTTGCCCTTCCACCCTCTGCCAAGGGAGGATTTGGCACAGAGGTCTCACCAGATGCTAACTCCATGCTTTTTGGTCTCCCTAACGTCCAGAACCATGAGTCAAATACACTTCACCTTGATGTAAATGGCCCAGCCTCAGGTATTCTGTTCTGACCCAAGAAAATGGACAAGCTATTTCTTTTTCTTTTTTGGTACTAGGGGTGCTTGACCCCTGAGCTACAGCCACAGCCCTTTTTATTTTGAGGATGGGGTCTTGTTAATTTGCCTGGGATCTCTCCAAGTTGCTGAGGTGGGCCTTGAACTTGCAATCCTCCTGCCTCAGCCTCCTGAGTCTCTGGGACTTGGGGTGTGCCACCGCTTCCAGCTGTGTGGAGTGAATTTTAAAAATGAAAATAAACATGGATATGTAATGGAAAACACAAAACTTTGGTAGATCTTTAATTAAAAGTAAAAACAATTGTAAAGGTAGCCCTCATGAGGCCTCACTGGTCACTGTCCCTGACTGGTTCTGATGCCACAGTGGATGGGCCAGCTTTGGGCGCTTGCCTGAAATCAGAACCCCCCCCCCCCGCCCCGACTCCTGGCTGGGAACGTGGGAGACACCAGGGTGGCCTCAGGTCTGTGTGTCCTTCCTGGGGCTCCGGAGTCGTTCTTCTTCTTTGTGCTGGGAACTGAACCCTGCTCCGCCGAGGCTCTGCCTCTGAGCCGCACCCCAGTTCAGGGTGGCCCTGCTTCAGGAACCAGAACAAAGGCCAATGGTGTGACCCCAGGGAAGAGCAGGGGTGAGAGAAGGGGCAGGATTCTGAGGTCCAGGAACGTCCTGGCTCTGGAGCTGTACACAGGTGGGGGCTGGCCAGCGTCCTGTGATCCGAAGGCCAAAGGTCACAGGAGAGGCCCCAGGCGATGTCCCCAGGGGCCAAGTGCTCGGGGTGGGTTGATCTTCACTCAGTTACCTCCAAGCCCTTTGGGGCGGTGCCTCAGCCCCCCAACCCCCAACACACTTGGTTCTTTGAGTTTTTAATGGACACAGCGGTGGGCTTGCTGTGCCACCTCTGGCAATGGGCAAGAGAGCGACAGGGCTCCTCTGTAACAGATGCTCCGTCTCCCCTACCCCAGGAGGCTCTGTTAGGAACGCTGCAGTCGCCATAATCACGGGGCCTGAAGGGTTTCAGCCTGCACCTGGGGCGCGGGCCGCAGGAGGCACTCTGGGAGAGTTGGCCAGGGCCCGTGGGAGTTCAGGTTGTGGCTGGAGGCAGGGAGATGACTGGTGGGGGAGGATACGACAGAGATACCTGTCCACCGGTGTGGCAAGAAAAGTGTTTCTGTCCTACCTGAATGAAAGAAAGAAACCGAGCCGTGCATATCAAAGAATAGAAATCTGTCATTTTAGGAGTCGCTAATTTGCAGTTCTGTGACACAGACTTGAGTAATGAGGAGATCTGATGGCCAGGCACGTGAGACCTATACAAATGTTAGTCGAGGTTCCTGGAAAGAAGTCAAGACCCCGACTGTTTGAACGAGTCGTGATTCTTTAAAGTTGCCACAAGCCGAATTGATTTAGTTTGGCAGAAACTACAAAAACAAACACGGAGTTTAGAAAAGCAAAAGCTCATGTGATGGCAGCTCTGGCCTGAGAGTAAAGGAAATGCTTCATCAATGGCATCGTGGAGGACCGGAGCGTGTTGAGGCTCCCTCTCCCCACCTGATGATTTTAAGGTCGTCTGGAACCGCTATAAACAAAGCCACCCCTTTCCCCTCCCCTCCCCCTCCCTGACAACTAGCTGGGCTTTTCTTTTTTCTTTTACTCCTTAAGTAAATCTTAATCATGATCATGAAACCCCAACTTGACTCTTCTTTTTGTGGCGGTGGATCCCAGATGGGGCCTCATCTTGGTGAGATGGCCACGGGATAGCAGACCCAGGAGGACCCCTGTGGATGGTTGACAGATGGCAAGTGCCATTCTGGAGCTGGTGACCACTGGAGGGGGTCCTGGACCAGGGCAGTCCACAGGAGGCCCTCTTCCCGGGAGCAGACAGGCACAGGTGTTCGAAATGGAGCCCACAGGGATTAAGGGACACAGATGGGCGATGTCTGCCATCGGGCCTTGGCTCCTGTGGCAAGCAGAACCCTTTCTCTGGCTGCGATGGTAGACGCAGGCTCCTTTCAGACATGTTTACACATTGTCCTGACTTCTGCTGCGCTCATCAGTGGGGACCTGTGGTGCTGATGGGTCCCTGTGGGGCTGGGATGACGGCATCACAGAACACCTCCGACCCCAATGGGTGGAGGCATGTCACTGCTCTGGAATGAACTTGATGTGGGGACAAGTGAGTTCTGTCCTTCACAGATGGTACCGACTTTCCCCCCATGACTCTGTTTGATAAATAGGGTCAGACACCTTACTGGCAGAGCCCGGTCAATTGCTCCTCCTTTCAGGAATTCTGTGTCCCTTATTCAGAAGTGCCACCCAAGAGCACAGCGCCAGTACCTGTTTGGCTTCTCATGATGGCCTGGTGCCTTCAACTCATGGTGGAAAGCGGAAAGGCAAGCAGGTGTGCGTGGGAGATGTACGACAGGAGGGGGTGGACCCGCTTTATGAGAACCTGCTCTCAGAATAACCGATCCAGTCCCTCAGGAAAGGGATGAGAGGTCCTCTACCTCTCAGCGCTGCTGCATTAGGGACCAAGCCCCAGAATGAGCTTTAGAGGGGACAGAGCACGTCATTTTCCTGAAAAGATGCAGAGCCAGCCAGTGTAGAGGGGATGGGTTAAAAAGTCTCAGCGAATCAGTGAGGAGATGTGGGTGCCAGTAACATAGTAACTGGAGGAGTCGTGGTGGAGTACGGTGGGGTGCAGGGTCCTTTAGGAGGGTAGAATTTCTGAGGATGTGGTTTCTGCAGGGAAGATGACTGTGGGATAGAGCTGGCTACCATGGCAAGGACACAAAACTTGTGTTCACATCTTCAGGCGAGAGCTGGGGGCCAAGACCAGCAGGAGGGACAGGCGGGCTTCCTGCAAGAAATAAGGCTACCTGAGAGTGGCCCTCTGCAGGTGATGGAGAGGATCTGGAGCTTGAGGTGGAGTGGGAGGGGAGGCGATTTGAAGGGTTTTAAAGAGCAAAGAAACAACATAATCCGACCCATCTTTTGAAGGGACCTCCCCTGGCTGCTGGCAAGCCAGTGGCTTTCCTGGCCTTACATGGAGGTGAGGACCTGGGTGGGAGTCAGAGGGGAGCCAGATCAAGGGGACTGGTTTGGGCCTCTGTCTGGGGAGGGAACGGATTGATGACGGGCCCACTCCCTGGGAGGAATTTGGGGAAGGAGGACCAAGATGATTCTGGGTGTTTGTCCTGAGCGACTAGGTGGACCGTGGTTCCCTTTTCCATCTGTGGGGAGTTTTCTAAGGTAGGGACACACAGGCTGTGGGAGTGACCCTAAGCAGACCTAGCGTGGCCCAGAGGGTCAAATTGCAGGGCCGCCCTTCCCTGTGAGGGCGGTGGATTTTGTTTTGTTGGGTTTTTGGAACCTCCCCATCTCCAGACATCTGGGTGTCGCCAAGAGATGGATGGTCTCCCGATCAAGAGAGACGGGCCCCAGGACCTACCCTACCCCGCGGGATGCTCTCTTTGGATTTCTCTGGCATCCCATCAACTAGTTTTCATTTGCTGGGAATTTACCTGGAAGACCACCTGTTTCTCAAAGGCTGGCAGTAGAGGTACTGTCACATTCGTCACCAAGAATCCCCCTGGATAGCCAGTAGGCAATTTCTGACATAACAGTATTTACCCTGTTTATTTGAGGATTACTGAAAATCCTGTAATTCACTATGAGCCTGTCAAAAGCAAAAGGAACTTGAGTTAATGCTTCCATCTCCTCATTCCCATTTTATCTGCAAATATTTAATGTTCTCTTCGGGGCACCTTTTGTTCATTTGTTTGTTTGTTTTCTCCCATGTATTCTAATTGCCTCTAGAGCTTTTTTTTCAAACCATGGGAGAACTTTTATTACAAATGAAAATGCCTCTGGTTTCTTTGCCACTCAAGGAGGCTGTAGGGCTCAGATATTATGCTCATCAGAGGAAAATCCTTTTCTATATGCCATGAATCTGTAATATGGCATGAGGGAAGCCAGAGATCATTTAAAAATGTCATGCAGATCATTTACAGTGGAAAAGGGGAGCTGACATGATTGGATTTCCTTCTTGAAACGTAATCCACATAACCGTGAACTTTTTCTTAAAACCGTTATGGAAGGAGACCTTCACAATTCACTAGAAGAGTTAAACTGCTGGTATTCCCTGGGGCTGCCTGAGAACGGTTATCTTTTTTTTTTTTTCTGGGCTGTTTTTGGAGCAGGTGGTGAGAGGGTACATTTCTGATGACAAATATTTGGCTACGTGCTTGGTGGGATTGTCACTAAAAGTGGCCGCCAGGGTGCTGATGAGGGAAGGGTAACCCAGAGTTGAGCTACGCCAAGCGGAACCTGGGATCGGACTCAGTTTTCTTTGTTTTGTGTTTTAAATTATATAAGCCTGGGTTCTTATTTCATAGCCATGAAGTGGGTGTGTACAGTTGTCCTTCAGGGTCCAAAAGGGTTTGGCTCCGGAACGTTCCTACTGTGTATACCCAAATCCCCAAGTGTTCCAGTGCTTTATTTAAAATGGTGTGATATTTGTGCACAAGCTACACGCATCCTCCTGTATAATTTAAATCCTCTCTAGATGACTGACGTTAAATCAAAGCTACAACAAGTCTACCTTTGCGGGTTAGGGGAGCGCAGGCGCTGGGGATTGAACCCAGAGCTTGAGCGTGCTAGGCTTGTGAGTCACATCCACAACCCCCCCACCCCACCCCCGTGGCAGAGATGATTGGGTTTTGTTTCCATTCTAGAAATGGGCTGCAGTCCAAGCCCAAAACAATTCACCATGCCCCGCCCCCCTCTTGTGCAGGATGTATTTATAACCAGAGAAAAGGAAGTGATGCACAGAGAAACTGGAAGTGAGGCAGAGGCAGCCTGGTTGGTTGCAGTTCAGGTCCGTCTCCTTGGAACAGGGAGTAGCCGGCTCCTTGTGATTGGCGGAGCCTCTGCTGCTTTGTACCGCCCGAGGTCAGTGTGTTGACTCCTCAAGTTAGGTTGCAGTTGGCTGTGCAGGGAGAAACCTTTAGGCCGAACTTAAAATATGCCAGGAAGCAGCTTTTGACTCAACAATGCGGCTTAATACTTATGTAGCATTTACATTGCATTTGATATCATAAGTAGTTACACTGTGCTTTTTAGGGAATACACTCACAAGAGAAAAGTCTGGGTTCAGTAGGACACGGGGTCGTAGGCTAGATACATATGGCAACAGTGTCGCTTTCCCTCCTAGAGTTGGGATCTGCAGTGGGTGGAATCCCAAGTCCCCCTCTATTCGGCTGCACCTTCTTTTCTGGATGATTCCCTTGTCTTCACACCATGATCCCTGAACGGCAGGACCCTGATCTCAGGAGCACGTGTTGGTAATGGAAGTCTCAGGACTTGATTGTCGAGGGAATTCATAAACCTAGAGGGATCTGAAGTCAAAATCTTTTCTTTTGAATTTGTGGGTTGCTTCCCGAGTGTGTACTTAGCAACTGGCCTGCTTTTGTGGTATTTCATTCAGTGGTATTTTATGTTCAGAAGTCACGGCTTGTGGACAGCAGTCACTGAGGTCACTAGACGCTAGGACACCATTGTCATGCCGAGGCCCTTTTGGAACCTGTCTTGTTACGGAGCAGGTGACTGCTCTTCTTACTCGTGTGTGCTCAGGGTTAAGAACAGACCAGAGTCCCCTCTGGGGAGGTGACAGAGCCAAGCTGTGGTCCTATAGAAGCCCGCCTTCCAAAGGAGACCATGAGCAAGGCAGGATAAGGGGGCTGAGCAGCTTTAAAGTCGGCTTGTTTAGATTTCTTCCACGATGAGAAACGCATCAAGTTTTCTTTTGATTTATTTCCCCCTCCAACATCTTCCTTCCGGATCGAATGTCTTATTTAGCAATTTGTTCTCCTTTTGGAGAGAAAATACCATAGAATCCAGGATGACCCATCAGCATGTTGGTAGTTTTCTGCCACATTTTAAGGTTTCCCAGTGGCGCTGGCTCCTTCCTGGTGTCTGAGGGCCTTTCTGGCTGGGGAAGCTCCACTCTCCAGGACCATAAACACTTTCCCGAGAACCGCGTGGTTATTGTGGGTCATCTGATGAAGGGGGAGTCAGACTTCTCAGAGGGCTTTCTAGAGCGGACCTTGAACTGATGCTGATTGGCTCCGGGCAGCCCAGGGGTCGGGGCACGGTGGAATCTTCTAGAAGGCTGCTGGGACTGGAACGATGGGGTTTTCTGGTGTTCTTTGACATCTTGTTGCTGTGTGGCTCCCCGAGGACCCGGCAGGCAAGTCCCACAGTGTGGGCCTGTTTACAGTTCACAAAGACCCCTCTCACGTCACAGCCCGCCCCTGCGAGCTCCCTTGGCTTCTCTGGGCCTGCGGTGTTCTGCAGATGGCCACCGCGTCCTGGTCCAGACGCGACAGCCCCAAACAATCTGGTTACTGTTTAAACAACCGGTGTACATAACGAGCCCTCCGTGACCGAGAGTGTAAATACATTTAGACAAGCAGGAGTTCTGTGGAGTGAAAGTTTAGGTTACCCGAAAACATCAACAGCTGTAATTTGTAGGCCCTTGTAGTGCGAGGGGTGTGAGTGATGTAAACTGTAGAAAGCCAGCGTCCCGTTGATGTATATTTTGTCATGGTGCCAGGAGGCCATGTCTGTTCTGTTTCCTTTGCTCTGAATCAATCTGGAGGGGGCACCCCCTGCCAGAAAATATTTCTATTTTTTTTTTTTTATTTTTGCCAAACATCAACACTGGAGGTGGCTGGGTTTCCTGGGAGCCCTGGCAACACTGCTGTGGGCCACGGAGATTCACCTCGTATGGAGGACTCCAGTTCCTCAGCGGCTCTTCTCCTACCATGGGCAAAACGATGAAGGGTAAACCACAAAGGCTTGAGTTCAGCAGCAGCCGCCGGCCCTTGGGTGTGTGAAAAGGATCCCCCAACACTGGCTGCGGTGTGGAGCCGAACCCTTCAACTGCTTTCAAAACTCAGCAAGTTGAGCCGTTGAGCCCTTCATGGGGTATCTCTTTGGTGAAAGGGTAGCGTGAAGGTTTCCTCTTTTTGGCCAAGGTGGGAACCCTCTGAAGCCCCAGAAAATCAAGTAGTTTTCTTTACAAGGAGCAAGGCAGAGAACCACATGGGTATGAAGGATTTCTGGGTTTCTGTTGACCAACTGAGCAGTTCATACATACCCCACTCCAGTCCAAGCCTGTTTGAGAGGCCCTAGGGAGCAGGATGAGCCACATGTGTGTGTGTGTGTGTGTGTGTGTGTGTGTGTGTGGGAGGGGGGCAGGCCACACACATGTGCATGCCTGACCCCCAGAGGTGCTGATCCTGCCTGATGTTTGGAAACGATATTTAATGTTGGTTTCACAGCCAGTTTGAACCCATGGATTAGTTTCTGAGGCCTCCCCTGACGCCCTGTGCCACCCACATGCTCAGCCTAGCCCCGTGCTATCGCGTTTGGAGGTATTTATTTTAAGATCACTTACATGGGAACATGTCAGGATCGTGGGATGTCAGCTAGCTGTTTGCTTAATCTACCCGTTTACTTCCACGAGATGCCATCTGGGACTTTCACAGGAACACGAAAGAAGCTGAAGGGATTGCGTAGATTTTAGTAGACATGAAGTATCAAGCAAACCGGGTGCCAAGACAGGCCAAACTGGAGTAAGAAGAGGCAGGTGCTAAGAGAATCCCTCTGGGATCAAAGGTGCCCGTTTATAAAGGTGTCCGGGATCTGTTGAAGTCTGGGATGGTGAGATCTTAGACACAGGCGGAGGTGTCTTTGAGGAGGGGGAGGGCTTCATACTCACGGACCCTGGAAAGAGGCCCCCCAGGGGAGGACCAGGGTCAAGCAAAGGCAGATAGAGCCAGGGAAGCTGGGCAGGTGGCTTCATGGTGGCTTCCAAAGGAGGCAGAGGGCCAGGCAGGATCAGGGGGCTCAGCAGGCTTAGGGTTGGCTTGTTTGAGTAATCCCCGGGCCAAGGGGCAGGAGCTGCTGCTAATGTGCCTCTGGGGTAGTTATGGCAAGGGCACGATGGCCGTATGTCACTGGAGAGTTGGATTCCAGAGGGAGTTCGTGAGCGGGGCTTTGGATGGGTGGGTTTGCCTAGGAAGACATCCACGGGGACTCCTTTGCCATCTCTAGGAATTGACCTGCCCTCAGAGGGGCTGCTCCGCCATGTGCCAGATGACGGAGCGTCAGAAAACACAGACCACATAAAGAGCATGATCCATACGGCCTTGGCAGGGAGATTCTGCTGGAGGTCTCCAGCGGGTCTGCAGGAAGGACCCAGGGGAGGCAGTCCCCTCTCCTCCGTCGGCTGAGTGAAGACCCCAGCCACACCCAGGAGAATCACGCCCTCCCCAGGACCCTGGGTGCCTCCTCCCTTGGTCCCTACTGAGAGAGCCCAGGTGCCCCTGGAGTGGTATCTGAGGGACAGCATTGGCCGCCTTCCCCAGGTCACTGCTGTGCGGGAGCACAGTAAGCAGGTGGGCTGGTGTGCAGCAGCTGACCGCTGGTCACCAACCACCGCGCCATCCTGGCCTGGGCAGATGTGAGAAGGGACGAAGCTGCACAGCATCTGCTTCCTGTTCCAATCCCATGGCATCGTGTCCCAGTCCTCACAGCCATTCCTCCTAGGTCCCTCGGGCCAAAGGAGCAGAAATGCCTCTGTGTGTCACTGTTCTCTGTCAACGTGAAACAGAACCACGGTGGCTTGCGATGAGCCTCAGTGCCACTTGTCCTGCCTGTATCCAGGAAGCTCGACATGAGCATCATGTATATCTGTTCTAGAAATATCCTCTATGAGAAGAAAACTCGTTCCACATGTCAAATCCCGACCACATGGGCCAGGCCGGTTGATGGAGCCTTGTTGGCAGCAGCAAAAGAAAAAAATAAAGAGGAAACAGTCAATGTGTGGCTAGGGGCCAATCGGAACCAGCTGGGGTGTGTTCTTAGCTGGACTGTCACGCTGCTGTCAGACAGTGGGGTGGCACTCTGTCAAAGTCTAGAACACTCTTGGAGAAGAGTGTGCAAGGGTGCTCACCAGGCTGTATCCTGGCCGCTGGACTGCTTGAGACCGAAGCTGTGTCCCGGAGAAGGAGAGGTGTACGTGTGCCACACACATCAACAGCAACACCCCTAAACAGTCGCGCCTCGGAAGTGACTTGGGGATCATTCCAAGACCCTCAGGATACGGAAATCTGCAGATACTCAAGTCCCTCATATAAAGTGGCAGAGAATTTGCATATAAATTTCACAATCCTCCCATAGACTCTGAATCATCTCTAGTTTACTTTCAATACCTAAGACCATATAAGAGCTATGTCAATAATTTTTTTTTACTGTATCATTTAGGGAATAATGACAAGGAAAAAGTTCGTGTGTGTTTAGTACAGGTACAATTGTTTTTCCTCCATCTACAATTCATATTCCTCCAATGTGGAATATGCTGACGTGGAGGGCTAATTATACGTTTATACACTTGTGTATGTAATCATACATTGATTTTATTCAGATTTTTAGGATTTATTTATTTTACTATTTTAGGAGTGTATTATCATACTGGGCATCAAAGTGCATATACTTTCACCCCTCATTTATAGACATAGAGGATTTATAGACAGGCATAGTTTCAAACATGGCAATTATTGGTATCTCAGTGATTTCAGGAGATTTTAGTTTTCTTCTATTTTTTCCTAATTTATTTGTCATGATTTGCAGGTGTGTGATGTGTATATAAAGAACAAGGCAATGAAATTAAGTCACAAGGAAAAAAAGTGAGAAGAATTCCAAACCACAGACTCCCAATACATTTATGCTCAATTCTAGCTAGCTACCTTTCTGCACTTGCAGATACCAAAATCTGCCGACGCCAGAGTCCGGTACCTACAGTGGCTCAGCATTTGAACGGACCCTAGTGCCTGCTCCCAGGTACCTCATGTCACATTTAGATTACTTTGTAATAGTGAATGCAATGCTGATGTGATGTAAGTAGTTGTAATGAGTTTCTAGAGACTAAAGACGAGAAACAAATGTGTGAACGGGATTAGTAGAGATGTGGGGTTTTCCCTGAATGTTTTCAATCCCAGGCTCAGCAGATCTGCAGATGTGCACCCCAAGTGTACCAAGGGGCGATGAGCACTCTCATGGTGTGGGCCCAGCTGGATCCAAACCAGGGTGGGAAGAGGCTTTGAGATGAAATGATAGGATCCCGGTGGCTGGCCGTGGGTACTGTACAGTCGTGTGTGTCTTTTATTAAATTAAGGTAGTTCTGAGGAGATAGGCACCTGGACAGGCTCTTCTGTTTCTCTTCTCCTTCTTAAACCTTAGCTGGCCTTACCTCACTTTTTTATTTGGGAAGGACATGAGAGGCAGGACCAAGAGTTTTGCCTGGAGGCCCTGCTCCTGCCTGGCCTTCTGTTTTCAGCGGGTTAGACCCAGCAGTTCTCCAAGGCTGGTGAGAACCTCGCGGGAGACCTTGCTTGGTGTACCTGGTCATCGGATCCCACGGTGCACATGGTTTCATCGCTGTGATTATGATCCTTGATTTCCTCTTTCGGGAATTGTCCCCTGCAAGGACGCAGCAGAACTGTCATTGGACCGTGGATGTTAATCACCACACAGGGCTCAAGTTTGCTGTGTCCTCGCCTGCGATGGAGCATCCCCCCAGAGGTTCCTGTGTGAGGAGCTTGGTCCTCTGTGTGGTTTGAGACATGGTGGGACCTTTAAGAGGTGGGGCCTAATGTGAGGTCATTACTGGTCCCCCCCCCCACTCTTTGGTGTGCTGTGTACCACCAAACTCTCCCTGTCCAACGTGCTTTTGCCACTATGACACCATCTGCCAAGAAGCCTACCCTAGAGCTGAGCTGATGCTGGTATTATGCCCTTTAACTTCTGGAATTCTGAGCTAAATAAACATTTTTTTTTTTTAAAATAACAGAGTGTCCATCCTCAGTCATTTCATTATAGTAACAAATTGCACGGATACTCCTCCTAGCACAGGAGCTGATGTGCTGGTGGATATGGAAGGTCCATATCCATATAAAAGTCAGGTCTGCCGGTTCTGCTTCCAGCAGGATGGTGAGCTCTGGCCCTTAACCTTCTAAAGAAATGGTCATGGAGTGAGCAGCCTGCAGGGGGAGGTTGGTCTCTGATTTGAATTGCCCCCTCCTTCCTTTCTCCCCATCTAGTCCAGGCTTCTCTGTACCCCAGGATCCACCCGCAGACTGGATCCCTCGCTCACCCCTGCGTATCATGGCCCTCCCGGATCAGCATGTGGGCCTTTCCTCAGCCCCACACCTGAGCCTGGCCGCCCTCAACTTTGTCCCTTTGCAGGGTGGGTACCGTCTGCCTCTTTGGAGACGTCCATCTTCACGGTTTTCAGTTTTTCTCCTTCCCTGCTGGGTGTGAGTGCAGGCAGGCAGGGACCTCGGTAGGTGGACGCTGGACGGGGTGTCTGTTGGACTGGGGATGGGGCCATCCTAGACTCCTAGTGTTTGCTGGATGAAGGAAGGAAGGTTGCAGATTCCTGTCCTGGAGGATGTTGGAGCCTGTTTTTAGAAGGAGTTTTGAGATGTATTTCTCATGTTGGTGACCGTGCCTGGTGCCCTGTGTAAGAGAAACTGGAAGTAGGATCCCCAGGTCCTACTGGCATGTTCCTCCGCATTATTGACTCCCCTTTACCCTTTACCCCGAGAGAGTGTCTAAGAACAGATGATAAATCACCACGGGCGGGGGCTTCGTGGGGAGGATGATTCCGCGTGGTGGTGAGCAGGGTCTCACAAGGCACAGAGGCGGTAGAGGACCCCGGGAGCTGCCCAGTGGGCCTCACTGTGTCTTTGTCCCTCTGTGGATGGTGGCCACCCGGATACCAGTGGTGGCCTTCTGTCTGCACCATCCCTTGTTAGAGCTTAGCGACTAGGCGGCTTTTCATTTCACTGATAGATGGATCATTGCTGGGGATGGAACCACCGAGCTCCATCCCCAGCCCTTCATTTTGAGACAGGGTCTGGCTAAGTCACACAGGATGACCTCGAACTTGCCATCCTCTTGCCTCAGCCTGCAGAAGCACTAACTTGTCTGCTTTTTAAATAAGACAATGACTCAGTCGGCTTGGGCTGCTGTGGCAAAGTACCCCAGGTTTGGGGCCTTCAATAACAGAGAGGTGGTCTCACACCCCACCCTGTAGGCTGGAAGTCCCAGGTGAGCAGGTATCTGCAGAGTTCCTTCCTTCCGAGTCCTCTGGGGGTTTGTTGGGGATTGCACTCGGGGGCACTCACCCACTGAGCCACCTCCCCAACCCCCTTTTGCATTTCATTTAAAGACAGGTCCCACTGAGTTGCTTAGTGCTCCCTCTCTCTGTGCTGTGGGGTGAGGGGACTTGATCTGTCACCAGGCTCCGGCCGGGCACTTTGAACAGGCCCTGTCTTCCTCTCCACCTTCCTTTCCCTCACAGTGACGTGTCCCTTCCTCACCAAGGCCACCTTCCTTCTGGGTCTGGGACCCTCATGGCAAACCGCTTCATTGGGGTTGCTGGGCCTCCCTGATGTCCCAGAGATGGAAGCCAAGGTCAATGTGGGTCACCCTACCCCTGCCTCCAGGCCACATTTGGTGACACAGACCAGGCTCCCGATGTCACATCCAGCCATCTGTGTGGCAGCCTTTGTTTCTGAGCACACAGCTCCTGTGGGGAGCCTCTGGGCAGGTGCCTGTGTGACTCTGCCGTTGGAGGTGGTATTTAGGTGTCACCTGCATGGCTGCACACCCAGCCCTGGGCTGAGCTCAGCAGGCTGACAGTGAAAAGCACAAGGGATTGGACCCGCCAAGCTCCTGCTTGCAGCCCGTCAGAAGTGCCGCGTCAGAGGGTGCCGGGTCGGTCGGCATGTTCGGGCCCCTGCATGTAGAACTCCGCGATCGTGTATTACAAGGAGGTAATGCCTGGGAAAACATCTGCTTGAGCAGAAGGCAAAACCGCATCTGTCAATCCCGCAGGCGCTTGGGGCATGAGACTCACTTCTAAGAAGGCGTTTGCTGATGGCTTCTCATGTTTGCATTGTAAATCCTCTCGCAGGATCGCTGGAGGCCCTGCCTGGTTTTCACTGTGAAATAGATAGCAAAGCTCTGAGAACTCAGAGAAGCCAGAAGTGGTGCCAACACCCTCATGAGCTTCAGGAAACGGAACCCCTTTCTGGATTCTGTCACCCAGGCAGCCTGGAGTTGGGTGCCAGCTGGGCCAGTGTGGGGCACGGGATCCTCAGGGGACCCTCTTACCCCAGGCCGTGGTGGAGGGTGGGACCCAGCTGGGTTCCTGGGGACTGTTACTGGCAGGGAACAACAGAGCCCTGCTGGCCTCTGTCACCGAGCAACGTGTTCCTCTTGTCCATGTCACAAAGTCAGTTTTACCAGGTTGCCACAGATGACGTGTCTGCAGGGGTGCTGGGTTTCAGCTGTCCTCCCTGCTTCTTTCAGTGCCGTTTTGGGCAGGAATGCGTTCCAGGCGGTTGAAAGTAAAGCCATTTCCATTCCCGTTCATAGGAGCCCTTCCACACAGGAGGCTCCTGCCCGGGTCTGGGCCTGGGGGCACACGCACTCTGCACAAGCACCGTGAAGACGCCCATGACCTTTCGTCCACTCTTGTTGCCCACTAGTGCCTAGAAAACCACAGGGAGATGTTGCCACATGTCAGCAAATTGCTAAAAATGAATCACGCTGGTGAATGCCCGCTGCCCACTGCCCACTGACCAGTGCTAGGTTTTGGCCCAGTAGCTACCAAGGTTGTAAAAGCCACACACATGCCAGGCTGGCCTGGCTGCTTCCTTTTGTGGGTACTTCTGCCCCTCTTCTTTCTCTTTAGAGGGAGCGTGGAGAGGGGTCAATGGCTTTCCAAGGGAGATGCAGAGCTTGGCGCTGTGGGACAGGGCTGTAATCCCTGGAGGCTGAGGCAGGAGCATCGTGAGTTCCAAGCCAGCCTCAAGAAAAGCGAGGCACGAAGCAACTCAGTGAGACCCTGTCTCTAAATAAAATACAGAATAGGGCTGGGGATGTGGCTCGTGGTCAAGTGCCCCGAGCTCAATCCTGTAAAGCAGAATTGTTGCTTTGGTTAGACAAGCACCGAGAAAATGAATGTGGTCCACCAGGGACTGTTCCAGAACACCCCAAGGACACCAAAATTCATGGATGCTCAACTCCTGCCTATGAAATGGCTGAGTATTTGCATATAAGCCACCTACCACCGGAGCCTCCCATATACTTTAAATCATCTCTAGTTTAATGCCTAACCATGTAAATGCTATGTAGATAGTCGTGGCACTGTATTGTTAGGGAATAATGACAGAAAAAAGGTCTGCTTGTTTAGTACAGGTAAAATGATGGTAGGTCTAGCTCCGTGGGACACATCCTCAACAATGTAACTTTTCTCAAATATTTTCCGTCCCTGTTTGGTTGAAGTCCAGGATGTGGAGCCTGCAGATGGGGAGGGCTGGCTGTGTCTTGTGAAGGAGAAATAGCAGAAAGCAGAGGAAAATGTGGTGCCCTGGTGCCCCTTGCTCCTGTGGGGTCCCTCCACCATGGGCTGTGATGACAGAGGGTGGGGAACAGCTAAGAGGACCTAAGTTGTCCACTGGCTCAGGAGCATTTTGACAGACTTCAAGATCTGCCCTCCCCACTGAGCGGTGCATCTGCCTCCACCCACCCCGCAGAACATGAAGAGGCGCCTCCTAGGTGAGAGAGACGGAGGGAGGGAGGACCCTGTAGGGATCCTGGAGGAAGCAGACTCCAGGGACCCCCATCCTGGAGGCCAGGGGGATTTGAGGCTCCCGGGAGTGAAAGAAGCTTCCCTTTAGGGCATGTGCATCTTGTAAGTGGGAGAGCCCTGGAGTCCAGTGTCATGACTAATCTTCAAGTCACTGTGATTTCTGCAGCTGCTCCTGCAGGAGCGTCTGAGTCTCAGATCCTGGGTGATGGGGGCAGAATGTCCTGAGCAGTTCTCCTGAGCAGCCCTCAGTGGGCACCGCAGGTGGGGGCAGGGTGTCTGATTCAACAGGCTTCAGTGAGTCTGATGCTCCGGGCACAAGAGCCTGCCCTGTCCACACCCAGGACAGTTTGCAGGGCCTCGTGACCCCTGAAAGGCCTGGGGAGCTACCGTGGTGCCTGTGCCCTGGCTGCCTTTGGACTTCCAGGGACTTGGCAGGTGTGGACAACTGGCTACTCAGGAGGGCTTGACCTGATGAGCAGCTGAGCACAGGACTGAGGGGAATCCCCTGTGGTTCCGTGGTGCAGCAGCATCAGGTGAGAACCGCTTCCTCAGTCCATGGTTGCCCTGTAGTGAAGACCAGGGAACTTCTGTGGGAGACCGAGGACCTTGGAATCATCAGTGCCCTGCTCTTGCAGGTGGGCTTCTTGCCATCTCCTTTTAGCACCATGAAGGGGAGACGTAGGGTGAGCTCAAATGACGAGCCGCCAGGTAGGTAGGTATTTAGATATCCTGAGAAGGTTCACAGGCAGAACCACTTTGTGTGTCATTACGGAGGGAGGTGTCTGCCATCTCTTTTGTTAATCTAGAAGGCTTCCATATTGGCAGGGTCCATATCTGCAGAGTCAAGCAACCACAGATCGTAAATATTTGAAAAATAAGTTGCCTGTGTACTGAACATGGGCAGTTTGATTTTTCTTCTTTATCATGATTCCGCAAACACTGCAGCCCACAGCATGCACACGATATTGGATATCATCAGTCATCTGGAGATGATTAAAAGTGTGAGATAGGATACGGGGGGGGGTGTCTCTGTGAGTGACACACCCTTTTATGTATGGGACTTGGGCATCCTTGGATTTGGGGATCTGTGGAGGTCCTGGATTCCATCTCCTGCCAATGCTGAAGGATAACTGTATAGACCTTCTACAGCTCTGCAGGGTGTCTTACCCACCGTACCTCCAAGTCGCAGCCTACCTGCGTGTTTTGGTGGATTGACGGGTTAGGTGCTGCCTGAGGCAGGAGGCCAGCGTCCCTCTTGCCCTGTGGCCTGTAGACGCTCCCGTCTGTGAGGGACTCAGTGTCAGGTGGCTGTAGTAGAATTCTAGAATTCCTCCTCTGTCCCCGATGGAGCCCAGCCACGTGACAGAGCCAATCTGGCAAAATTTCTCTCCTCCTTCACAGAGCAGGGTTGGCTTACTTGGACGATGCCCCCCGCCCCCCCCCCCCCGCCCCAATATTCTGGGCATATTACTGCACAGTTCCCAGCCCAGTCCCTATTGTCATGTTTCTCCTTTTCATGAGTCACCAGGTAATCTTTTTTTGTTTTTGTTTTCAAAGCCGTTCCTGTAACTGAGCAGTCAAAGATTTCACAAGTGATTTGGAAGCAATGGAGACGGCAGGTTCACTTCTAAAGTCTGGCTGTGGCTGACTGTGTGCCCCGTAGGCTTTCTCTCCTTGTGGTCTCTGCCATCTGAGTGATTTCAGCTGGAACCTGGTGACCTCTTCTTACAGACACAGCCAGCTCTGAGGATCTGAGGCCTGACCCCTCAGCTGCTGGTGAGGGAGGCCCAGAAACTTCTGCCAGGCCTAAGGGGCTGTGTTGGAATGGGGTCAGATCGCTCACTTCCTTGGCACCTCAGTTCACTTGTCTGAAAGATAGGTATAATAACAATGATGCCTTGTACTCCTGGGAAGACATAAGGAAGATAGTAAACTTCTTAACGTAATTCCTACAAACACAAGTGTCCGACAGAGGAATGTTCTGATAGCTGCGGATGGAACTGGAGAAGCCCTTGTGTATTGTATGGCAAGAGCCATTGATTGGAAAAGGAGGTGACCCCAGGAAATCGTTCACAAGTTCAATACTTTTCCCATTTTAACTTACCGTGTACAACAATTTAGAACACTTCCATCGAGGAGGTGTTTAGTGACCACATCATCTTTGTCACTTTTGGGTGTGAACCATGCCCCAAGTGCACATTCACATTTGGTGATTTCTAGGTTTAGATTAAAATGTGACCGAGATTCACAGGCACTAGCAAAATGCAGGAGCCTGGTAGATGTTTCACTGCGTTCACCCCAGTGTGTCTGGAAGAATCCAGCTTAGTTTTTCTATGGAGATGTGTTTCTTCTTGTGAGCCCTCCTGCGATATCACATCCTGCAGAAGTTACCTACATAAAATATTCATAGTAACAAATACAACCGTCATATTCAGGTCCGGGACCACGGCTGGCCCCTGGTGAGCCTAGATCTTGGTTGGTTTGAGAGGCTTCCATGCCCCTTCCTGAAGAGTGTCTGGTGTCATTTGGCCAGGCAGCTTGCAGTCAGTCACCAGGTCTATAGCTTAGATCTTGAATGTCCCCCAAAGCCATGTGTTGAGGACCCATGGTGCTATTGGAAGGTGCTGGAATTTTTAGGAGGTGAGGAAGAAGTTAGGTCAGCAGGGATGTGACTTGAAGGGGGTTTGGGGACCACAGGTTCTTCCTTTTGCCTCTCTCAGCTTGCTGGTGGCACCGAGGTGAGCGGACGTCTTCCGTGGCACACTCCCACCATGATGGCTGTACTGCCCCAGGCCCCAAGCAACAGGGGAGAGCCCCTGCAGACTCTGGTCTCTCCACTTGAAGTTGATTTTCTCGGTGTTGGTTCCCGGCTACAGAACAGTGACTGACATACCCTACTGACATAGTTGATGGCTGACTCATCCACTCTCCCAGCAGGTCCACAGTGGAATGTGCCATTTTTCTTTCTCCAAACTCCAATGGTCCCTGGCTGTGGATAGAATGTGTGCCTCCTCCAAATCTGTGTGTGGACATCCCCACCCCTGGTGTGATGGTAGCAGGAGGGTCCTGTGGGAAGTGGTGAGGTCAAGAAGACGGAGCCTCATGAATGACATTGGTGTCCTTAGTAAGAGAGACCCCAGGGAGCGGCCCCTCACCCTTTCCACCATGTGAGGACCCAGCAAGAACCTGGAGGTCTGTGAGCCAGCTGGGGAATCCACAGGGGACCTGCCTCTGCTGGTGCTTTGGTCTCAGCCCTCCACCTCCAGAACCCTGTGCCAGACACTCCTGGCCTTGCAGCTGCCCCAGTCTGTGATGATTTGTTCGAGTGGCCCGGATGGACTAAGATCCTCCCTCCCCCTGTTTCTGTAGGTAAACCACCGTTGGGTCCTTTCTCTAGCCCACAGCACCATCACACTGAGCAGCTGGTTCTACTTTGGACAGTCACGTGGCATGCACCTGTATGTCTTCATGTCAGATTAAAACAGAGTTATGCAAGATCCTCTGCTGTGGTTAGAGGTTGTACTTTTTCATTAGTTATGTCCCTCGAAGGAAGTCAGCTGAGAGTAGCCTGCACCTTTACCCCTCTGGGGAGGACAGTGATGGTCGAGTGGACTTCCATCACCTTGTGCGTCCTCTTTCTCTATTCAACTCTTGGTGTCATGTGGGGGCTTTTCCTGCCAAGCACTTTAGGGATTGGCAATGTATATGATTGTGCATAGGTGTGTGTATGCTGTGTGCACACATGCGGACATTGGCATGTTACATGCTCACCTGTGTGTGTGTGTGTGTGTATGTGTGTGTGTGCACGTTTGCATGTGTGTGCATGCTCTCCTGAACTCTCGTGTGCAGGCACCTGACCTCCGAAGACACACCCAAAGCACGTGAGTGTTTCTGCCTCTGCTTTTGCCTGTCTGCAGATCAGACGTTCTGCTTTCTTCCCGAGATTGGGCATCTCTTTAGCTAGAAGGACCAGCCTCTCTTGGCCGCTTGCTTGGTGTGAAGGGTGGAAGGTGATAGTTCCTGGGCAGGAGCAAGGAGAGAAGGAGGAGAAGGCAAATGGGAAAATGCGGGATCCTCAGAGCAGCCCTGCCTCTGCCACGTGTAGCCACAGGCTGTGTCTTTGTATTGTCACCTGTGTGCCCGGGCTGCAGATTGGGGGAGTAGTGCTGGGTGAGGGTCCTCGAGACTGTTCTCCCCCACCCCAACTCAGCATCTTGGAAGTTGGATAGAACCCAGGGTCCAGAGCATGAGCGTCCAGAGCCCTGCGTGGGCGCCATGGGTAGCAGGTGTGTGTGACAGTGGTCCTTGAGCACAGAGAGGTGTTCTGAGGTCCTTGCACTCAGGGGACTCCAGGACCTCCCTGTGGCTTTGGGAGTCCAGGAGCCCTTTAATCAGGTTAAATTCTCAGGATCTGAATACTGTCATGAGACCCTTGGAATAAATCCTCTTTTTGTGAGTGGGGTAGGGGAGGGTTAAGGGGTCCCATCTTATTCTTATGGAGCATCTTGGTTTTAGCTTTTAAATCAGGAGGGAAAGACGAAGGCGTTTTCCTGGGGTGGGGGAGTAGTAAGAAAAGGCAGAAGGAAGCCTCCCTGTGATGCAGTCAATTCAGAAATCAGCTTGTGCAGGAACAGAACAGCCACTTTCCACTCACACTTCTGTTCTCCAAAGCGCAGGTCTGTGACTCTACTCTCAATTCCTTGTTGTAGTTTCATCCTTAAAGATGTGCCCTGGTTGGTGAAGCCCAGGACTGGGTGGCCTGAGGATTTTGGATAAGTGGAGCTTGTGGACGTGCGGGGAGCCACCCGAGCAAGCTTGAAAAGTGGACAGTGCTGCTACTGTTCCATTATCAGCCCAGCAGACTGAGCCCCGAGCTCTCCTGGTGTCAGAAGTTCGGAAGCAAGTGTGTCTCTGGTAATTGTTGGGTCACAATAAATTAAATAAATATCTTGTTTTCACCCAGAGAAGAGACCATGCCAGAAAACATGTGAGGTCATCTCCTTTAATTCAGTGTGTTATGTCAGATGTCACCGAGTCACACAAAGCCCAGAGATTCTAGAGTCTAGCATGAACCAAAACATGCACAAAATAATTGACAGAAGCTCCCTGGAAAATACAGATCTGCAGGTGGTTTGGGGGCTGTGTTTTCTGATCTGTGCACATCCATAAAATGCCGATGGGCCCCCAAGGGCATGTTCTATGTGGGTTTCCTGACTTTAGCCTTCCACAGAGTTTTCACCTAGTTTCTATGTTTGTTTCAATTTATAAAAAGAACCATAAAATGTATCATCTTACTCAGGTCTCGGTGTGCACGTCAACAGCCTTAAGCACATTCACATCGTTGGTGCAGCAAATCTGCAGAGCGCTTTCCATCTTGCAAAGCTAAAACATTCTACCCATTACCTTGTAACTCCTCCTTCTACCACTTTGTTTTCTGTTTCTGTGGCTTTTACTCTTCTGGATATTTTATATAAATGGATTCACGTAGTTTGTCATCGTGAGACAACGATTGGCTTATTTCACCTAGCACAATGTCCTCAAGAATTACCTGTGCTTGAACATATGACAAGAGTTTCCTCCCTTTTGAAGGCTGTGTCTTGGTCTGTTTTGCGTTGCTATAACAGAATACCAAAGGCTGGGTAATCTATAATGAACAGAAAAAAATTTTTGTGGAGTCGTCATACTCTTTTCCACAACACCTGCACCATTTCACACACAAGGGATCCAGTATCTCCGCATCCCTGCCAACCCTTGTTTTTAGAGCCATGTAGTGGGTGTGAGGTTGTATCTGATTGTGTGGCTTTGATTCACATTTTCTAATTGACTCATGATGGTGAGCATCTTTTCTTATCTTGTTGGCCATTTGCACGTCTGTCTTTAGAGAAGTATCTATTGCTTATTTTGGGCTCCGTTCCTGCAATTCTTCATGAGGCAGTGAGTGTCCCTGCCTGGATCTCAGATGCCTTTATCTTCTGGGAGTCATGGGTAACGTTTCCTTTACCTCCCAGGGATCGGGAGACCAGGAAAGCCTCTCCTACTCTTTCCAGTTTATTTTTCTGTTTCAGGCTGGATTGGGTCCATTTCCTGTGGGCAGAAGGGCAAGCATCAAACATGCTGTTGACGTGGGTATTTTGTACACCCCATCCTCTCCTTTCCCTCCTCTTTGCTGAGCTAAGTTGAAGTCGTCTGTTTAAGTGGCCTTTGTAGAAACTCGGCTGTGCAGAGAAAGAGCCACCCTCAAATCCTTGGGCTGTGAACTGTGGTGCCTCTGAAAACGATTCTTTTGCTTAGACTTGAGACTTGGGAGGGATCTCAAACCCAAATGTCCATGAGGGCTTGTTGGATAATATAAATGGACAAATTAGGCCAAGAATACCAAAGATACTTCATCTCAAAACTTCCGGTTTAAGAAAAGGCTTACTTAGGATGCCTTTGTCGACCACAGGGTCTCACCAGGAGACCCCACTCACCCAGACCTGATAGGACACACTGGAGCGTGCCCCAGGTGCCCAGAATCTGAGACCCCAGGCTCACAGTGGTTTGCAGACCAGCAGCAGCATGAGTGTCACATGGGAGCTGGGAGGAAGGACCCAGGCCCCACCGCACAGAGGGTGTTGGTGCTTGCTGAAGTGGAAGAGAGCTGGTCTGAAGGTGTCACTGTGGAGTGGGCTCGGTCCCCAGAGAGAAGGAGCTCACGCTCACACAAACACCTGCACACAAATGTTCTCGGTGCTTGATTTGTCATAGTTTCTGGCTGCAAACAGCCCGGATGTCCATCAGTGGAGAACGGAGAGACGGTGGTCCCACCACACCACAAGTTCATGTTCTGCACAAAAGAGCCAGTTACTCAGCAGACACCAAGTTCAATCGCCTTCAAAGGCCTTGTGAGAGCTGGGCACGGTGGTGCATGCCTGTAATTCTAGTGGCCCGAGAGGCCGAGGCAGGAGGACCCCAGTTCTCCAAGGCTCATTCCACTGTCCTGAGGGGGATACCACCTTCTCAGGTGGAGAGGCGCTGGGCGCGGCTTGCTCAGGGGACCAGGTTCTGTCTCCAGGAGGAGATAGTCCATTTCAGGGTGGATGTCTCTTTCTCCTTGTCCTTTTTCTGTCTGGAGAACCTGAGTTCTTTCCATTTTCACTCCTCCCTTTGAGCACAAGGCCTTGGGGTTAGCTAGAGTCTAAAGAAACTGGAAAAGGGATAAATGGAGACTTTTTATGGTCTATGAACCTGCCCTGCAAACCTGACCTGGTGGATTGGTGTTCAAAGCAGCTTCTAGGAGCTGGTTCCAGAGATGCCGAGCTGCATGGAAACTGCTGGGTCTCCTCTTCCAGGACTTGTGTTCAGTAGACTTATCCCAATGTGTGTGTGTGGGGGGGGATGGGGGTGACTATTGCTCCTCAGCCTCCTGGGCTTCCTTCCCAGGCCTAAGAATTAAACAGACATAAGACAGATGCACAGGAACTTTTCCCAGAAAAATGGAAACTTCAGAAAAGCAGTTAGACCTGAACACTCCTCTACCAGGTTGTGAAAATGCACAAGACCAATGGATTGGGGCCTGGGCAGTTAATCATGGAGAAGGGATTTTAAGTTTTTCCAGGTGGACTGGGGAGATAGCTCAGAAGGCTTGCCTAGCACCCATAAGGCCCTGGGTTCCATTCCCAGCTCTGTAAATAAACAGCACGTAACAATCACAAACCAAGCTCTTCCAGGCTTAAAATTCTTTACATTAAAAATAATAATAATAATAATAATGGTGGGAGGAAAAGGGAGGGCGGGGGATGGTGAGATTCACCTTCTGGTGTTGGAGTGCACACACCCATTGAAGGCAGGGGGTTCCCCGAGGCCCTTGTGGGCTGCCTTGGCCCCGTGTCCTCCTTTCTGTGAGACTCTACCCTCCAGGATGAAAGTTTTCCAGACCTCTTCTCCCCATGACTTTTACATGGTGCTAGACTTGGCATCTCTTTCGGTAAATATTTTAAATGGGGCTGTGGCCCATTAAGGGCTCCTTGCTGTCTTCGATCCAGTGCATATGGAGGAATGGCGTGTTTGCATAAATCATGAGTCTCTTTGGAAACACGGCTGTGAACTTTACTGTCCTGCAGTGACTATGTGAAACCAGCTGGGCAAGGACTTGAAGATGCAGAGGCTGTGCATTGGATCAGGCTGTTCCTGGGGTGGACGCCTGGTCCCCACCACCCCCTGGCGCTGCCTCTGTTTCTTTCCTGACCCAGGCTGTGCCTCTCTCTGGCGGGCTGTTTGTTTTGTGTTTCAGATTTTATTGCGGTTGAGCTCAGCTACCCTCAAAGGGGAGGCCACAGGAATTGGTCCCCTCTTGGCTACAGGCCCTGTGATCCTTGACATAGTCCAAATTTCTGGGCACTTGGAGTCTCTTTCCAGCCAGTGACCAACCAGCTACAGGTGCTTTGCCAATTCAGATGCTGTTTAACCTACAGAGAGGTTACATCTTGATAAACCCATCATAAACAAAATATCATTAAGTGGAAAGGCATCCAATACAATCAACCTACAGCGCCTTAGAGCTTAGCAACATAGCACCTTGTAGAGTCCCCACCCCCACCCCCTTGGCAATAAATTCTTTTTTTCTCCCCCTTGGCAATCAAACTAAGTGGGAGTTGCAGGTCACGGCTACCGACAAAGAGCCCAATTCAAAATTCTAAGTATAGTTTCTACCAAATTCTGATGGCTTGGGCACCACCATAAAGTTGAAAAATAATAAGTCAGACTATTGTCAAGTCGGGGACGCTGATGCCTGCGATTCTCTAAGAAGCCAGCATTTAGGAAGAAACATCCAGGGCTGGGACTGTGTCCCAGTGGCAGAGTGCTTGCTTGGCATGCATGGGGCACCAGGTTGGATTCCCCTTCAAAAAACAGACAACTAAAAAAGAAGGAGGGCAGATGATATGGGGAAAGCCGGGCTTAATTACTGGTCCTGCTTCCCTTCTCAGGCACAGTTGTCCTGTGTTTAGTGGTCGCAGGTCACACGTCCCTGGGGTTGTGTGCCTGGTGCTGACAGCCCTGGATGTCCCATCAGGAAGGAGCTGTGGCCACTGTCAGAAAAAGTTCACAGGGGTCCTGGGGCCTTGCTGGTGTCTTTCAAATGAACTGTTGCAGGAGGAAAAATACCCCGGAAAGTGGAACAGACTGAAGAAAGGAGTAATAAGCATGTGTCAACTCTAAGGAATGTGAAGACAGTCAAGAAGGTTTTCACTGAAGACCCCCAGGGAGTGAGGGCTCTTTATCCTCATTTTGCACTTAAGGAGACTCCCCCCACCCCCACCCCTGGGCCTGGGCTCAAAGCTAAGGTGGCAGAGGCAGGATTGGCACAGAGCCTCTCTCCTGGGGTGAAGTGGGACTTTCCCAACACCCCAGACCCTCTGGGGTCTCAGCTTCCCTCTGTGAATGAGAAGAATAGAGCCAGGAGGCGAGAACCGGACTAAATCACATCCAGATTTTATTTCAACTCTGAGGAGTGTGAACTGCAAACTCTGCAGAAGATACCCGCGGTGGACTGGACCACACAGCTACGCAGCCCCAGACCTGTGGACGCTGCCGGGGTGGGAGGGCTTTTACCAGCATCCCTGGCCCCCACCCAGAGACGCCAAGGGCTCCCTTCCAGGCATGGCCACATGTGCCCTGGGGCAAAGCCCCCTCCTGAACCACTGGAGTAGAGGAAGTGGCCTGTGGGAGGTGGGAAGGGAACTGGAACTTGAAACAGAGAAGGATTCTATTACAGCTTCCTCCATCCCCACAGAGGGGCCCTGAGTAAGGAGGGAGCGAGGAACGGAGGAAGGGGTTTGCAGAGCGGGGGGGGGGGGAGAGAGAGAGAGAGAGAGAGAGAGAGAGAGAGAGAGAGAAAGCTCTCTCCTTAACTCGTGTCTCTTTGGAAAGTCCTCATGAGCAGGCCGCCGGGATGGTGTTCTCTCTGGGCGAATCACCTACAGGTGATTTTCTGTCCCTCCTGTTTTCCTGACCCTAAGGTCCACCAGCGTCATAGACACAGTGTCATATTATAGCAGAAATGAGACCTCCCCCAGGTGGTGTCCGGCTGGGGTTTCCTGGAGGCAGAACAGTGTCAGGAGGGGCAGGAAGCATCTCACAGCCAGTTTCTGAGACAAGGAAATGTGAGCCGGGCATCAGCCCCCCACCCGAGCCCAGCCAGCCTGTGGTCACCCAGACCCTCATCACAGGCATCCATGATAGGCGCCCAGGGTGGGGATGAGGGGATGCGGGGAGATAGAAAAGGTAGAAAGGGTGTAAGTGGGTTCTCGGGGTTAAAAAGAAAGGGCTGGAGACACGGAGCAAGTTTTAGAAAGGTGCAGATCACCTGTGGGGAACGTGTGCCCCCAAGTGAGCCCCTGCTGAAGCTCATCTGCTCTGAATCAGCTGCTGAACTTGCTGCAAGTCCGTGGGGTGTGAGTGGACGGCCTTCCTGGGCTGCCCCTCTGTGGACATTCATCAATGTTTGTGCAATAATAACTGAGATTCCCGCGGGCCACTTGGTCGTCAAGGCAAAGTGCCTTTACAAATACCCAGCGGAGGGCCCACCTGCAGTCTGGAGAGGCAAGCAGGCACATCCACCCTGCGGTAATTGCCCGTGACGGGATGCCATGATTGATCAATTTAGGGCTTCTGACTGTGAAAAAAAAAAAAAAAGCCTCAAAGAAAAGCTTGGAAACCACCGTGATTGATGAGTTTATGAGTCTCAATTAGGTAAAACAGTGCATTGAAAAAATATCCTTTTTCAGAGAGGCCTGGGAAATTAGTGGTGTCTGGCAATATGATTGCCAGCTTCATTCTTTCAGTAGATTCTTTTCCTTTCAAAGGAGACATTTAGAAGTGACAGACATTGGTCCAGAGAAAAAAGTTGATAGTTAGCAATGACCAGCATTTTTATGATAACCACTAACTAGCAGTGGTTTAAATTGGTTCCGTACATTCAACTTTGATATTACAATAGGTTCCACCCCCCACCCCAATACAAAAGCTTACATTGTCATTGAAAAATCTTTGCTTTTCATACTGCAGAAATCAGACATCCTCTTAATGGGACCCGGTATCTAAACATGGTGAATGGAAGATGTTCAGGAAATGGAACACGCGGGCTGTTTTCTCAAATTGTCAGATGTGCACGGGGTGGGGCAGGTTTCATTTAGTGCAGGAGGTGTTTTAAGTTATAAAATTCATTCATATTTGAACACTCAGGACAGTAGAGAAACTCAGTGGCAGAGAAGTTAAATGAGGTGTCATTCACCCCCCCATCCTCCCACCACCCAATTATAAAGGGGATGCCTAAATGCGCTAAAATCTTTCTAACTGAAGCTTGCCACCTTGCCTCCCTAGAGCCTCTGTGCGGATCCGTTTCTTGTGGGACTTGCAGGGACAGTCAAGGCGTGCCTGGCCAAGGGTGCTGTGGAGAGACATGCCATGGACAGGGGGTCCTCACCTGGCTTAATTTAATCCTGCTGCAAACCCAGTGAAGTACAGTGGTTTCTGCAGTGGTGACCGGCATTGACAATCAAAACTCACATCTTCATTTTGAGGGTTAAACAAATGAGTGGTGGTTTAGCCAGTGCCCAGCGTGGGTTAAGTGCTCAAAACTTGTGATTATTCTTGTCATTATTGTGCATTTGTTATATGTCATTATCTGTTACATTTAACCATTGTATGTCTGTAACATAATCTCTGACTCAATTCGGGCTTGATTAGTATTTGGGTGTTTTCCTGATTTTTGCTTTGACAATCATGACTGGAACAAGTATCCTTAAGATGATACTTCCCAAGTAGCTGCAAGATTAGTTCCTGCCTCTGGAATTGCACACAGGTACCTTGTTGCTTTGGGTAGATGGCCCCAGGGTGCCACGGGGATTTTAGGAATTCTCATGCCCTGGGTCAGGTGAGAAATTCAGCTTCTCACCCTTTCCAAGGTGCCAAACAAACTGGGGTCTCTCATTTTAATTTAGCTTTTTTTTTTTTTTTTAGCTCTGCGGTTTTGAGTCTTTTCGTATTTCTCAGCCATTGGAATTTATTTTTATCCAAACTCTTTGTGTCCTTCTGCTCTCTGAATTGCATTGTTGATCTTTTTCTCATTGTATGAGCAGAGAGCTTTGTGCTTAAATCTTTGATCACTTAGAATTCACTTTTTCCATGAAGTGTAAGACAGGATTTTAGCTTAATTTTTTTCTCCAAACAACTACTCTGTCCCAATCTTTTTTTGGGGGGGTGAGGGATGCCAGGGATTGAACTCAGGGGCGCTTGACCAGTGAGCCACATCCCCAAGATCTCACCGAGTTGCTTAGCGCCTTGCTTTTGAGGGGCTGTCCCAACCTTTGATGGAGCCGTTCCTTCCTTTCCCTTTTAGTTCAAAAATTGCCTTTTTTATAACTTATGTTTCTGTATATACTGGGGTTGTTTCTGGATTTCAAATCACATCCTCTTGACCTGTCTATCCATGTGCTGGCAGGAATACACAGATATTCTGCCTCGGGTATTGTTCAGAACTTTGACTTCTCTATTCATCAAAGTATTGGTGAATAGTTTTGTTTTCTTGCAATGTCTTTGTCTCCTTTTGGTATCAGGATGATACTAATCTCATGAGTTGCAGGGAATCTCTCTTCTACTTTTTGGGAGAGTCTGGGAAGGATTGAAGTTAATTCTTTTCTAAGTGTTGGGTAGAATTCACCAGGAAAACCTTTTAAAAGTCCTGCGTTTTTCTTTTCTGGGGATTTATTTATTTAATTTATTACAAATTGACTTCCTTCACTAATTTTTTGAAATCTAAGTTGTTTTTTTTCCACATTTTTTAAATCAATGCATTATAATTGTAATTTTTTGTTTTCCACATTTTTTTAAACTGGTGCATGATAGTTGTACATACTGATGGGATTTGTGGTTACCTATTTGTACATGCACAAAGTAGAACAGTATCATTTGTCTCATATTTTCTTTTCTTATTCTGGAACTAGTTAGATTCTCTATTTCTTCTTGAGTCAGTTGCAGTATTTTTTGTTTCTGTAGAAGCTTGTCCCTAGTCTCTATGCTGTCTAATTTGTTGGGGCACACTTATTCATAGAATTACGATATGGGCCTTTTTATTTCTCTAATGTCATAGACATGTCCTCTTTTTTTATTCCTAAAATTAATACTTCGCGTCTCCTCTTTTTTTTCTTGGTTCATCTACTAAAGGTTTCTCACCTTTGTTGATCTTTCCGAAGAACCAACCTTTGCTTTTTTTTGACTTTCTCTCTCTCTTTTTTTGTTCTTTATTTGACTTATCTCCCTCTAGTCTTCATTATTACCTTCCATCTGCCACCTTTAGGTCTGCTCTATTCCCCCCCCCCCCAATTTTTACCTTTTGGGTTGTTCTTCTTTTTCTAATTTCTTAAGGTCTAAAGTTAGATGATTGATTTGAGGTCTTCTTTTTTAATGTAGAGGAAATTTAAAGCAATTTAAATGTTCCTCCAAGCACGGCCTTAATTGTTCTCATTAGTTCTGTTAGGCTGGGTTTTATTTTCACTCATTGTGAAATATTCTCTCTCTCTTCTGTGAGTCACTGGTTACTTGAAAACTTCCCAAATTTTGCTGTTGATTTCTAATTTTATACTCTGGTGCTTAGAAAGCATACTCTGTGATTTTTAATCCTTTCAAATATATCCATGCTTGTTTTATGGTCCAGCATCCTGAAGACTGTTCCAGGTGGGCTTTAGAGTGCATGATCTTGCTGTGGGGGTCCACTCTTCTGTTGGTGTCAAGTCTAAGTGATTCAAGTTTTCTTGTTGATCTACTGCCTGCTTCTTTTGATATTGGGAGTAGGATATTGAAGTTTCTAACTGATCGATTATCTGTTTCTCTTAATTTCTGTGAATTTTTTGCTCCACCGGTTGTGGGACTCTGCTGTTCAGTTCATAGACATTTATAATGGATGGATGGTTGACCATCTTCTCATTATAAAATATCCATCTTTTTGCCTTAAAGTTTATTTTGTCTGAGATTAGTGTAACCGCTCCAACTTTCTCATGGTGGCTCTTTTCATGACATACCTTGTCAATCTCTTGGTATTTTTGAACCTGAGGTCTATCACATATGAGCAGCATACGGGTGGATAATGTAAATCCAGTCTGCTAATCTTTGGGGGTTTTTATCTTTAACATTATTTAATTTGATGACCAATATGGTAGATTTTCCTTCTACTGTGTTTTTCACTGGTTTTTTTGTGTGTGATATGTCTTTTTTATCCTCTATTTCTGCCTTGTTTTGTGTTACATAGTTCCTGGTTTTACTTTCTTTTAAAATTCCCTCTTGTGTGTTTTGTTATTTTCCTAGTGGTTGTGTCTTAATTTTAAGTCTGATTTTAAAAGTTTTAGATCAATACTAAATTTTAATAGTACACACAAATTAACCTCCACTTTATCCTCATCCCTTCCTCTCTCCTTTGAACTATTAGTGTCAGACACGATATATCTTTATGAGTTCATCAACCCTCAATTTTATAAGTAGAGTTTACTGTAGGAGTCCTTTAAAACAAATAAATGAAGAAAAGAGTTATGGAGAACCTGTTTATGCTGTCTTTCACAGCATCTTCACAGTTACTTTTACTAATGCTTCTTTTTTTCCTCCATGGGAGTTACAATCCTTGTCCATTGTTCTTTTGTTTTTTCTTCACTAATTCTTATAGGGCAGTCTGTGAATGACAGAGTTTTCTCCTCCTCCTCCTCTTCTTCTTCCTCTTCTTTTTCTTGTCTGAAGAAGAATTTAGTTGGATCTAGAATTCTTGGTTGATAATCTATTGTTTTCATTGCTGTTACCTCACTAGTTGCTGGTGAAGAGCCAGCTTTTCATCATACTGGGGAACCTTTGTACCAGATGAGTCACTTCTCTGGCTATTTTCAAGATTCTCTCTTGGTCTTCTAACAGTCTTCTTTGCTTATCATCTATGTAGTTATAGATATCTTAGGGTTTAGCCTCCTTGGAGTTCCCTGAGTTTCTTGAATGTGTAAATTAAAACCTATCTCAAATTTGGCAGGTTTTTGGCTGTTTTTCAGATCTTTTTTCTGTCCTCTCTCTTGTCTGACTGGAGTCCCTGTACATATGTGTGGTACTTCTTTTTTTTAATTAAAAAAAAATGACAGCGGAATGCATTACAATTCTTATTACATGTGTACAGCACAATTTTCCATATCTCTGGTTGAATATAAAGTATGTTGACACCAATTCGTGTCTTCATACATGCACTTTGGATGATGATGTTTATCACATTCCACCATCCTTGCTAATCAGCAATAAAAGAGAATAAAATCATGGCATTTGCAGGTAAATGGATGGCATTGGAGAAGATAATGCTAAGTGAAGTTAGCCAATCCCCCCAAAATAAATGCCGAATGTTTTCTCTGATATAAGGAGGCTGACTCATAGTGGGGTAGGGAGGGGGAACATGGGAGGAATAGATGAATTCTAGATGGGGCAGAGGGGTGGGAGGGGAAGGGAGGGGGCAGGGGGTTAGCGGGGGATGTGTTGGCACTTCTTGACCGTGTCCATAGATCTCGTAAGCTCTGTTGATTTTTCTTCCTTCTCTTCACTGGATAATTTCGATTTCTCTGTCTTCCAGTTCACTGATTCTTTCTTCAGCCTGCTCAAGTCTGTTGCTGAGCCCATCTAAAGAATTTCAGATATTGTACTTTGAGTTCTTAGAATTTCTATTTGCCTGTTCTACTCCTTTTATTGATATTCTCTGTTTGGGAAGATAAAAATCATTGTGATTTCCTATAATTCTTTTTGATATCCTTTTCTCTAGTTTTTTGAACATATTTATAATAGCTTGTTTAAAATCTTGGTCTGTTAAGGTCAAACTCTTGGCCCCCTTGGGGACATTATTTTTGTCCATGAGTTTTTGGTCTTTGTTTAAATTTCTTCCCTTCCTGTGGATACGTCCTACTTTCTTGTTTGCCTGTATGTCTTGGGGACACTCTAGATGAATAGAGTAACAATTTGGATATTGAATTGCTGTGCTTGCTTTTCCTTTTTTTTTCCCCTTCCCATTTTGGTTGTTGGTGTTTTTTGTGTTTGCCACTTCCCTGGGCTAGTCCTGTGGTCTCTATATTTACTGTAATGTGTGACCACTGAGCTGCTTGCTAGATATTTTTTTAAAGTCCCTTTTATTTTTAAGCCTGGATTCCTTGGGGCCACATCTGGGTCCGTGTAATTGTCTGGTTAGCCAGTCATCGGTCAGATTTCCTTACATGCCTTGCCTGGAGCCTTTGGCCAAGACGTCTGCATAAGACTCGGGCAGTTTACAAAACAGCCTTTCTTTTCACTTCCTGATGGCACAGGGCCTTCTGGTCACCAGGGATGAGCAATGGCTGCTCCTCCTCTCCCACGTCACTCCAGGTGTGCAGGGTCCTCTCCATGTGTGCAGCCTCTCCCACCCCCATGAACGTGTCAGAGCATTTGAGATTCCTTCTGTCCTTTAATTCTTTAAGACTTCCCCCTTTTAAATTCTGGGCCTGGCTCATGTTTACTGCAGGAGTTGTCCCAGAAGCAGGCAGCCAAGGTGTTGCCAGCAGTTGGTGGCTGTTTTGGTAATGCCACAGGGGTCTCTGCCACCTGCCACCTTTCTCTTTCCCAAGCCCCAGCTGAACTGAGTCAAATATAGAGATTTCCCAGGGTGCTATGAGTTTGGACAAAATATTGCCCGTGCTGTGGGGATGGGACTTTGAACAGAGCATCAGAATCCTCAGGTCTTCTGTCCATCTTGCAAAGCGCGTGACCTTTGGCTACCTCACTGCTGAGCTGGGAGGGAGGGGTGATAGAAGTTGCCCAGGTTAGACCCTCGTGGATCTGCCATCTGATCAAGGTTCGCTGGTTTCTCCTGGATGGATGGCTTTTCATGTTCTTCTGTAGCTCCAATGAATTCTTAGACTTATCAAATTGTTGATTTTACGTGTCTTCCTATACTTTTGTCTTTGAAAAGGGGGAGAGAGTGAGTTCATCCTGCCTTCACTCTACCATTCTGGAAGTGCACTCTCCAGTATGTTGTCATTGGAATCTGGTGTCGATCACTGAGCAAAATATATTGGAGATGCTTCCATTCTGTGTGTGTGCGTGTGTGTGTGTGAGAGAGAGAGAGAAAGAGAGAGAGAGAGAGAGAGAGAGAGAGAGAGAGAGAGAGAGTGGGGGGAGGGAGGAAGGAAGGAAGGAGCTCTGCATTGTGATAGCCATGTGCCTCTGGAAAGAGGAGGTGACAGCACAGATGAAGTGACTTTGGGCAGTAGGTACACTGTCACCACCAGCATTAGCTCATCTGTCAGACGTTTCTCAAGTGCCTGGTGCGTGCTGGACACAGTTCCAGACTCTGCCATCATGGTGTTTACTTTCTTCTGATGCAAGGTAGAGAGTGTACAGGTGCTGCACACACGGTGCTGTAAGTGGGCCAAGGTTCCTTAATGGAGGTGGCCAGGGGAAACCTTTGTCTATGAGCTAAAGGTGGAGTAGAGGTCCAGAGGAAGGAGGGGGACCCGCTGGATGTCTGCAGAAGAGTTTCGTTGGCAGAGGGGAAAAGAAATGCAAACTTCCAGGGTGGGAGGGGCCAGGAATTAGAGACAGGAGGAGCAGGGGCCAGGCCAGGGGTCCATGAAGGGCTCTGGCTTCAACTCTGAGTAGGTGAGAAGGTGCCAGAAGGTCGTGGGCATCTGGACATTCGTTCCTGCAATCACTCATGCAGGGAGCAACTGTGGAGCCATGCCCTGAGTACTGGGGAGGGAGCAGTGAGCAAAGAGACAGGACTCCTGCTGCCGTGAAGGGCGGACAGGAGAATAAAAAGATAAGCAAATGGTCTCTTAGAAAGTGTGACAAAGTCAAACAGGGAAGCAGGTCAGAATGGTCAGGCTGGGATGGTGAGCATGTTTATGGAGGGAAGTGTTGGCATTCTGAATAGGGAAGGGCCTGGCTCAAGGGAGTAGCATCATATGATGGAGCTTTTTAAAAAATGTGTGCACCTTGTGCCTGAGTGTGGTTTAATTGACAAATGTGCATCCATGGTGAGTGTGTGATTTGAGCGAGTTTAACATCGGGTGCACCCACCGTGCCTGCAGCCTCTCCAGCACCGAGTCAGGAGGTTTTCTCCTTTTCCTCCCCAGCCGTGACCTGAAGGTAATGTAGTCCGACCCCCACCCTGAGCCAGCTTCTGCCTGTCGTGGAGCTTGATCTAAGTGACGCACACCCTCAGTGCTCTTGTGTCTGGCTTCTTCCCCTCGACCTTACGCTCATCCGCGGGAGCTGACAGCGTCTCACTCCTCGGCTGCTTTAAGTTGGGGAGCAGGTCCCCAGGGAGGACTTCTGGGGTGGCTGCAGAAATCCCGCTGAGTCGGGGCCCAGCGTGAGAATGGGGGTGAGGGTGAGAAGGAGTGGATTCTGGAAGCATCTGGCAGATCGAGCAAGCAGTGTTTCTTGAGAGTCACGTCTGTGAAGTCGGGTGGATGCTGGGGACCGGGTTTGCCAAGGGGGCTGGCTTCGTGGTGGACAGTCAAGTGTGGTTCGTCTCTTAGACATGAGTGGGGAGGGAGCGGGCGGCTGGGTCATAAGGAGAGAAAGTGTGGGAATCGTGAGTATTTTGACGTCATTTAAAGCAGGTCACCCAGGGGTCGAGGCTGAGGAGAGGGGGAGAGATTTCCAGAGTAGAGGCCACGTGGAGAGACTTTCAGGGGAAACCGAGGCAGGAAAAGACCCGGGTGTGGGCAGGCAGGTGAAGGCCGTGGGATCCATGTGCCTGTGATTCGGGAGCCCTGGGTAAGCGTCCAGCAGGATCATTACCAAACATGGTCAGGCAGGCCGGGCAGTCCAGCTCCACATCCATCTCCTGGGTGTCTGCAGGCCTGAGGTGCTGCTGGTCGGAGGCAGGGAGCGGCCCTGCTGTAAATATTATGAGAAAAAGGAATGTGGACCGCAGAGAGGGAGAAACCCCGCTTCTGGGAGCCTTGGGGAGGGAGGGGGCTTGAAGGACGGCGGCATCTGGGCTGATGTCTGCGGAGGGCCTGGGGCTCAGGTGGGGGCGTCTTCCTGATGTCAGGCGTTGGCGTCAGGAAAAGGGAGTTTGAGGGTCTTGGGGTCCCGAGCAGCTTGTTGGCAGTTCCCCTGGCGCCAGGAAAACCCAGTCCCTTTGACTTTTCTAACTCATCCACGGAACCCGTTATCCTTTCTCGTGGAAACATTCTGTCACTCGAGCCTCTGAAGGCATTTTAAGGATGAATGGCTGTGTTGGCCACAGTGTGAATTATGTGCTGTCCCTCTGCTCCCCACCCCCCCCCCCCCCAAAAAAAGGTATTTTGGAGTCCTAACCTCTTGTGTCTCAAAATGTGACCTTATTTGGAGGTAGGGTCTCCACAAGCTGAAGCAGGGTCATTAGGGTGGGCCCTGACCCCCTGTGACCAGAAGCCTTTGAGAAGACATGTGGACACAGGGACAAACAGGAATCGAGAGAGGAAAGAACAGGAGAAGACAGCCACCCGCAAGCCACAGAGGCCTGGAGCAGATTCACCCTCGGCCCCGGAAGGAACCAGCCCCACCTGACACCCTGATCCTGGACTTGGGCCTCCAGAACTGGGAGAGAACCAATTGCTGTGTCCCAAGTCACCCGGTCTGTGGTGCTTTGCTATGGCTCTCCGGGAAACTCCGACAGAAGCCATTTGATGTTTAAAAAATCACTGCAGCCACCTTCCACAACATCAGACGCTGATCCCTCACGGTTTGCTGCCCAAGAGTTTTGAATCTACCAACGGGTGGAGCCCCTGGGGGAGGACACAGCCTCGACTACCAGGGCCGTGACATCGATCCCTGGTGTAGGAGGCCGCTGCAAACCCCCTCTGGCTTCCATCCATCCTCAGCTCAGACTCTGCTGGTGCAGCCCCGTGCCCTCCGCTGGCCCATGTTCAGAGGGACAGTGTGGGCCACTGGGCCTCAAACACCCCCCACCCCCAAATGGAGGGAGCTTGCTTTATTGCCACAGGAGAGTGCAGTTTCGATCTTTTCTTTCTTTAAACATCTTTCTTTCTGACCATCTTTAACTGATTGAAAACCTTCCAGAGCTTCAAGGTGAAAAATGGACTCTCTGTAGTGGAGACCTCGGACATTCAAAAGAATCTTCCATGGAACCAAATGAAAAGATGCCATGGACTTGGAGTACTGACCTGGTGTGGGTGCTCACTCTCTGCTGGTTTGGGTGCAGAAGTCAGCAAGCCATGTTGGAAAAGGCAGGCCTCAGGGTCCTCTGTCTCCGCCGGGAGGGACTCACCTTTCCAACTGCAGCTGGTGGGGGTGGGGGGGTGGCCAGGCCCACTGCAGTCAGCTGCCGGGGGGCTGTAGAGGCTGGGAAAGAGAAAACCCATGAAAGACTCCAATTCAGCTGCCTTAGGGGCCTCTCTCCCCCTTCAGCCAAATATTCACTTGGCCCCTGACAGTGGGCTTTTGTTGGGGGTCTGGGGCTGCCAGAAGCAGAAGGTAGAAAAGCGTTATGAGGGCAATAGCGGAGGAGTTGGCTGGTGCCTAGATTCATTGAAGCTTTAATATGTTTGCTGTAGCAGCGGGATCAAAGCCAAGGTTAAACCGGCGGGAGGCACTGGTTACTCCATGTTTAGTTGTTGAATTTCATTTTATATTTCCAAAGCAGAGTCAAGATGGCCCTTTAAGGAATATAGACCCAGAGGCTAATATTTACTCAACTCAGAGTTAGACATAATGAAAATAAAAAATTACAAACTGTTAAGACCACTACCAATTAGATACTGGCAACTCACCTTGAATGCCGCGTGGGTTTCTAGCTGGCAATTAAAACACACATGGAATAATGTTTTAATGGGAGTATTTCCCCAAACATTATCAGGTTTCTTTAGTATTGACACACTTTGCCTGGCCCAGTTCCCAGACTCATGGACTCACCTTTTCAGGACTTGATAGGCTGCTGGGTAACAATTATTATTTTTTTTCCCTGAACTCTGGCATTTCCAGCATCAGGGCTGGTTTTGATTTGACACGATGCTGAGGTAAGTAGTTGTTCTGGAACACCTGACTGGTACTTCAGTTGCAGGTAGACAGGTGGATATGCTGCTTCCAGACAGCCCTGCCCAGTATCAGGGATCTCCTTGCTCCCCAAGAGGCTCCTGGTTTTCCAAAGGTTCAGCCTCCTGACCTGTGCTCTTTCTTGCACATCCTGGAAATCTTGGGACAAACCAAATCTGAGAAGGCCAAGCTTTGGCGAATAGAATCCCCTCACTAATTAAAAGGAGATGGCTTTCAAGGTTTCCAATGTTCCTTCTGCAAACTGCATCTAATTACATCACAGTGAGCACGCTGGTTCAGATCCACAGGTAAAGAGATTAATGGATGAAAAGTTTGAATAGCAAAACGTGATTAAAAGGAACATCAGTCAAAAACAGAGTAACAACATGGATTCAAGCCCAAGGGCATAGGTTGAACTTCCTGGGTAAATTCTCACTGGATTGTTTGTCTGTGGTGAATGAGAGTGAGACTATCATATTATTAAAGAATGAGCCTGGGAATCAGGATGCACTCTCCTGCTACTTGGCAGATATTAATTTCTCCTATTGATTCCATCAGTCAAGATGCCACATGAAAGGTTCACATTGAAAGAGGGTTTCCTTAAGGGTTTTGCTCGCATGGTATACAGTGTCTATTTATGAAGAAAATGTAGGCCCAGCACTCCAACATGTCAGCTTAGGAACTGACTTCCTCCACAAGACTCCCAAAGTGCAAGAAGTAAAATTTAAAAAGTGAATCAGTGGGATAGTGTCAAACTGAAAAGCTTCTTCACAGCAATCAAGAATATGAAGAGAGAGCCTACAGAATGGGAGAAAATCTTTGCTACCTGCATTTCAGATAAGGTGTTCATTTCCAGAGTATTCAAAGAACTCAAAAAGCTTAACATGAAAAAGAGAAATAACCCAATCAATAAATGGGCAAAGGAACTAAACAGATACTTCTCAAAAGAAGAAATATGAACGATCAACAAATACATGAAGAAATGTTCACTATCTCTAGCAATTAGAGAAATGCAAATTAAAACTACACTGAGATTCCATCTCACTCCAGTCAGAAAGGCAATTTTCAAGAATACAAGGAACAATGAATGTTGGTGAGGATGTGGGGAAAAGGTACACTCATGCGTTGCTGGTGGGCCGGCAAATTGGTGCAACCACTACGGAAAGCAGTATGGAGATTCCTCAGAAAACTAGGAATGGAACCACCCTTTAACCCCGTTGTCCCACTCCTCTGTATATACTCAAAGGATGTAAAATGAGCCTACTACAGTGATGCAGCCACATCAATGTTTGTAGCAGCTCAATTCACAATAGCTAAGCTATGGAACCAACCTAGGTGCCCTTCGTCAGATGAATGGATCAACAAAATGTACATACGCCCCACAGAATGTTTCTCAGCCATAAAGAAGAACGACCTGACGGCATTTGCCAGTAAATGGATGGCTCTGGAGACTATCCTGCTAAGTGAAATAAGCCAGCCACAGAAGCCACAGGTCAAAAAGTCTCTCTGATGGAAGCTAACTCACAATAAGGGGGAGGGGGTGACAATAGAAGTTCAGTGGATTAGATGCAGGGGAATGAGGAGGGGACTGGGGATAGGAGTAGGAAAGACAGTGGAAGGAAGGGGACATAACTTTCCTATGCACATGTATGAACGTCTTGTGCGTCCACAAGACAGAGATCCTAATTAAAGTAGGATGTACTCCATGTTTTTACAAATATGTCAAAACAGTCCCTACTGTCATGCATAACTAAAAAGAACAAATAAAATAAGAGAACGGATATCGCCTTGCCAATGACGATCAGTATAGAACTCGGCTCTAGAAACACCCACATTCTCCAGAGTATCTTATCTCTGAGCCCTTCTGGAAAGTTGTGTGAATCATTGACTGCCTGTCTCCAGCCCCAGTTAGTCTGAGTCCTTTCTGTTTATTTGGTTGGCATTCGTGCTTGGCTTTGGGGACATTTCTAATGACTGTGTCATTAGGAGGTAAGGTTTTTGGAGACAGGTTGTTTCTTACCTGTGAGCTTTGTTATGGGTTGGAACAGGAAGATGGAATGTGCAGTTTTCCCACTTGTTAACATGCGACATTAGCCTGGTACCTGGGTCACACCACGTTAATAAATTATTCTTGACCCAAATCCATACTACTCATATTTCCTTTTTTAAAACCTAATATCCCCTTTCTGACCCATCTTGGATACCACATTACACTCAGTCTTTCCTTCAAGGCTGTAATGGATGCTTTCAACACGGACAGAACTACACATTCCACACACTCGCTTCATAATAACCGGGCGCACATATATTTTTGTTTCATATTAAATGTTTTCCTCTCTTTAGACATCAGAAAGCCAGCAGGAGCTGATGCACCACCAGTTACCATGTCACTCTTCCTGTGGTTTTCCAGCACATCCAGTGGAGGGGGAAGTCGGGAATGCTGTGCACATACACCTGCCAGTCTTGTTGACATATGTGGTCCCCTATCAGCATCTCACTAAAATGAAGGGCATGTGATTCACCCAGAGCAGTGTGCTCCTTTTCAGAAGATGGGTAAAGAAGTCCTGGGGAGCTAAGACAGACAGGTCTGCTCTCAGAAGATGGGTAAAGAAGTCCTGGGGAGCTAAGACAGACAGGTCTGCTCTCAGAAGATGGGTAAAGAAGTCCTGGGGAGCTAAGACAGACAGGTCTGCTCTCAGAAGATGGGTAAAGAAGTCCTGGGGAGCTAAGACAGACAGGTCTGCTCTCAGAAGATGGGTAAAGAAGTCCTGGGGAGCTAAGACAGACAGGTCTGCTCTCAGAAGATGGGTAAAGAAGTCCTGGGGAGCTAAGACAGACAGGTCTGCTCTCAGACTCTGTTCTCTGGCACCACGGAGGAATCCATGTCTTTCTGTAGCTCTTCGAGGTCTGCCCAGCCAGTTACGATGGATGCAGGCTTTGCTTCATGAACTTGTCGTCAGCCAGGTGACTGTTCCTGGAGCAGGTGAAAGCCCAGTGGCCTGTGAGGTAAAGAACCCCCATCCTCTCCACCCCCATGTGAGGAAGACCCTCTCGAAGACCCCCAGTGGTTTCCTTTAGGAATGGCAGGTAGTTCAGGATTCTACAGACGCTGTGTTTTTCCAGTTTGTCCATACCCATGATAAAGTTTTAGTTTATAAATTAGGCACAATAAGAAAATAACAGTTACTAATAAAGTAGGAAGTTACAACGATGTGTTATAATAAAAGTTATGTGTCCCTCTTTTCTTTCTGGAAATATCTTCTTGTACGTGTTTTTCCAGTTTGTCCATACCCATGATAAAGTTTTAGTTTATAAATTAGGCACAATAAGAAAATAACAGTTACTAATAAAGTAGGAAGTTACAACGATGTGTTATAATAAAAGTTATGTGTCCCTCTTTTCTTTCTGGAAATATCTTCTTGTACCGTATTCACCCTTCTGATGTGAGATGTGAGGTGGTGTCTTCATTTTTCAGGGAGCAAATCATAACAGAACCCAGTTTTGCTAGAACCCAAGGTTTCTGTTCTCAGGATCTTGGTGATTTCACACCAAGATCACATTAAACACACCTGACTTGCACAGGGAATCACACTCGGCCTGTACATCCTAAGTCCCAAAGCTGGTGGGGCTCCGGTATCAACTTGGAACGTAACCTGTCATTCCAAATAGGATACACTCCTTTACTCAAATTACCAAAATAGTTTGCCTTAGGGTGGCCCAGGAGGCTGCAAGAAACAAAATCGGACCCCAAAGCTTTGTGCTAAGCAACAGACCGTATTCCCAGAGACTCCCAGGGTTGATAGCAGTGGTGTTGCATGTGCATGCAGGGGCTGCACCTGCTAAGAATAAAAGCAGCATGTGAATCTCCTCCATCCCATCCACAAGGAGAGTCCACAGGGAATATGCCTCTGCTCCCAGCGCCTGGAATCTGTCCCACCGTGGACTTGGGATACTGGAGCTTATTTTTCTTCGGGGCCTATATTTATTTGACTGCCTCCCACCATTTGTCAATTTCTAAGCAGTGAGTGCTTTTTATGCCTCTTTTCGACCTGTGTGTGTATATAGTGCAAGTATGTTTGAGTTTATGTGGTCTTTCTACATTTAAACAGTGCTGAGTGCCAGTAGGTGTAATATGCCAATTTAAAACTTCAAATCTAAACTCAAGTCCTACTTCTTGAGCAGAAATTGGTTGGCTGCCTCGAGTAGCTTATACTTCTGTCTTGATCTTAATGACCAGGACACTAGCCCTTCCCCCTGAATGCAGCCCCTGCTTCCTCAAACTGTTGTAGGATGTAAGTGTGTGCAACTTTTAGTTGGGGGGAAGAGGTGTGATTGCCCTAGAAGAAGTATATGGTTTGGAGGAAGATTTATAGGGTCGGGATGTTTTATTAAAGATGGCCCCGGAGGGATGTTTGTGCCAGAAGTGAAAAGTCCCGGATCCCCTCCTGCCCATCAGAAAGGAGGGTGCTGAGATCTCAACGTGGACTTTCTTGAGCCCCATGGGGCAGGGACCAGAAGCACAGAGAGGACTAAGGGACTAGTCTGGAGGTCCTTATTGAGCCAGGCGGTCTGAAGTTGTGCCTTCCTGGTTGTCTGTGCAGACCCTTTGCCCTCATGGTCATACCCAGCTCTTCCTACAAACCTCCTCTTACAGAGGCATCTCAAAATGCCCAGATGGTTGTTAATTATTGGCTCTCATTTATTAGCCAAATGGAATCACCTGTGATAGAATTAAAAAGTTCTCTTTGATATATTTTTAGAAATTGTGATAAGTACACATGCCCAAAAAATCTGCCGCGTGAACCCTGTTTAAGGTACAACTTAACGACATTAAGTACGTTCGTGTTGCTGTGCCACCTCGCCACCACCTGTCTTCAGGAATGTCTTCATCTGTTCCCCAGATGAAGCTCTGTCCCCATTAAACAGATCCCCGTTCCTGCTGGCCATCCCCTGGCAGCCACCGTTCTTGGCTCTTTGTCTTGGTGGACTTGACTGCTCTGGATACCTCGTGGCAGTGGAATCGCACACCACCTGTCCTTCAGTGCCCAGTGTTGTTCTAAAGGGTCATCCCTGCTGTGGCATGCGTGAGGATCCTCTTCACTTTAAGACAGTCATCATGACCTGTGTCTGCTGTTCTCAGACGGGCTTTCCATAGCACAGACCCAGGTCCATCCTGGGTGTGGTCACGTCACCCCTGACTTTAACCTTTCCACCCACCCACAACCAGTGGGACCCTGTCCAGATCAAGGTACTGGGCAAGGCCAGAAAGTCAATGTGAATGGCACGGGCAGGTGGGATAGGAGAATAGTGCCTGTGGCAGCTTCCTGGGCATCCGCCACCCTGCCCACCCTTCTCCCGGGACCCTGGGATCGCGGGCACCTCACTGTGTGTATTTGAAGCTGAGTGTTCAAACTAAGTCTGTGCTTGTCGCTGTGTCTGGGTGCATCTGGGGTGGCTGGAGACACACCCACTGGTCTCTGTAGAGTGGGCAGTTGGGGTTAGATTGTCATGGACAGTTGTGGAATCCATTCTTGCTGGGCTACTTGTGGTGGGTCTGGGGTAGGGGAGGGGAATGAGTCACTTCAGAAAGTCTCCGATTCTGAATTTATCCCCTGATTACCAGGAAACTCCGTCTGCAGGGCTGCTGAATCTGGCTACAGATGTGTCTTGTTTGCCAGCCAGTGCTTTAATTTCTTCGGTTCTTTCTCCGTCTCCCCTCTCCCTGGGCCACACCGAGGGCTTCATACTGCTTGTGCTGTTCTTGGGATTAGCTTGGAAATCCCTTTTACTGCTGTATCAGATCTGGTTCTGTGAAAGCCCCATAGAATTTAGCCTAACGTCTGATCCCTCCACATTTTCTACAAACCATGGGTGGGCGGCTTTGCTTGAATACCTGTCTTTGTCTTGGCCTCCTCAAGTGGCCCTGTGTTTAAGGAACCTCTCTGTTGGCTTTCCCAGGGGAAGTGGAGGTTCCAGATCCGAACGACCCTTTGGGACAACTTGACGGACCAGACAGCCCTCTTCCAACTCTGAAAGGTAAGCTTGGGGGAGGGGAGGGGCTCTCTTCAGGTTTTCCAGAATCTCCTATGGACAGCAGTGGATCTGCTTTCCCTTCCAGCTCTGCTGGTGTGTGTGTGTGTCCTGGCCCAGTGCTGCCCCCTGTTGGCTGGCACATGGAATGCCCACCCTGATTCCTGATAGGGGCTGGTCAGAAGCCCAAAGGTGGGAGGGAGCAGAGGAAGGAAGGAAAGTGTGGGCAGACGGTGGTCAGCTGTGGAGTCAGAGGCCCTGGGGACCTTGAGGGACTGGAGTCGAGCCTTGGGAGCTGGTCCTTGTCTTGGCCACCAACGAGCCTATTGAAATGCATCTGCCCTCTGCATGAATTTTTCTCAATGAAACGGTCCAGAGGTGGGTGGCCCTCTGCACACTGTTGTCCTGGTGGGTCATGCGTCCCTTGCTGCCTCACACTCTCTCCGAGGTTTGCTGGTGACACCATGCTCCCCGACACGCCTCGAAGTCCTTGTGGGTGTGGAGAGCTGAGAGGACAAAACAGACCAAGTGGGACCGAGGCGTCCAGTCATCTGAGAAAGTGCTGCCTCTTTACCTCCCACCCTGGGCGTGGATTCTGACATCTCAAGGGAAAACCATTAGGTTATGGTAAAATGTCATCTCGTGAGTAGCCCCAGGGAAGGGGTCCGTGGTCTCTGGGCCTTCCGTGGCGGAATTCCACACTGGTTTTCTCTCTCTTCTGAAGCCTAGACGTCTCACCATCAGGTGTTCTCCTGGTTGGCTCTGGGGGAGGGCTCCCTTCCCGTCTGTGGAGGGAGCCTTCTCACTGTGTCCTCACGTGGCGGACAGAGAGGAAGTCTCCTCTGATTTCTCTTCTCATAAGGACACTAATGCCACCATGGGGACCCACCCCTATGTCCTTGCCTGAACCTGACCACCTCCCAAAGACCCCACCTGCAGGTACCACCCGGGGGAGCCCAGGGCAGCACCTTCCAGAGCTCAGGGGACATAAGGACTCGGCCTGTGACGATGTCAGAGAGCTGCATGGTTTCTGTGTTATCTAAGGGCAGCGCTGAGACCCACAGTAGTTCTCAGTCCCCTGCACCTGAAGAAGCCCGTTCTGCTCCAGGGACCTGTTCGTCTCTGAGAGGCCAGAGAGACCACCAAGGTTGTGGAGTCAGAGCAATAACGACGAGACCTACCCCCAAAGGTGCACCTCCAAATACGACCCCCAGAGGAATTTGGGAATTAACTTGTCAATTCCTGAAATTTAGGGAGGGTACACACACCCAAAACATAGCACCTCACTGTTGCTCTCCAATTGCTTCCCAGGGCATATTGTCTGCATAAGATCAGTTGTGTGTGTGTGTGTGTGTGTGTGTGTGTGTGTGATTTGTGGAGTTGGGGGATCAAATCCGGGCCTCACACACGCTAGGCAAACACACCTCCACTGAGCTGTGTCCCCAGTCCAGGCCTGTTCTGAATTGAGAGAAGGCAGAGGCCAGAGTAGAGCTGGTCTCTGACATTGGAGACTTCTCAAGGGGGTTTTGCCAGCTGTGGGGTGTTCAGTGGGGTGAACACACACCGCCCCTTGTGGTCCGTACTCAGTGGCCACGGCCCACCTTGCAGACCCAGCTGTGTATAAGGGGGTGGCACTTATTAGAAGAGGGAGCCCCGGCCTACCCAGCCCATTTGCTCTTCATCTGTGTGAGCCTTGGCCGGCATTTCCACCACCCCACAAACAAAGGGCTGTGATCCGAGAGCTTGTTGAGCCCACGGGCCTCAGGACTCCATTTCCCAAGGAAGAAGCAGTTGTTTTGTTTTGTTTTTGTGGTGCTGCGGATGGAACCCAGGGCCTGTTCATGCGAGGCCAGCACTCTACCAACTGAGCCCTGTCCCCAGCCCCAAGAAGCATCGTGTTTTGATGGGTAGGTGTTCAACTCATCTCCCAAGAGCCCGACTCCACTCCTGGTACAGATGGTCCAAACACCTTGGCTGGTGGATCTGTGTGGTCAGCTCTGCACAAGGTCCTGGGGTGGTGGTCCCTGCCTGGAGGAGGTGGCAGGACTGCAGAGAGCTGACGTCTGAAGGGAAAACCATTCGGTCATTATGAAATGTTATCTCGTGAGTAGCCCCAGGGAAGGGGTCAGGAGGTGGGGAGCTGGGAGGAAAGGTGGGGTCCCCAGTACTGATCACTTAGTGAAGAAGGCAATAAATGTTTCCTGAACCTGGAAAAGGCACCGACTGGGCCTCGGTGCCTTGGAGACACCCAGGGGAGATGAGCTGGCTTCTGGGAGAGTGGTCATCGAGGTCAGAGGTCAGCAGGGCCGGGCCCTGTGCTGCTCTTGAAGGCGCCTGTCAGCCACAGTGGCCTCTTAAGCTTGGCAGTCACAGGAAGATGACAGATCTGGCTTCTCAGTCACATGTGGTGACACCCTTCTAGGCAGCACAGATCTAGAACATTCCAACCTCACAGAGAGGCCCGTCACGTAGCCCCCTGCTCCACCATACACAGGCCTTCAGGGTGCAGGGTACTTCATGTCCCTTCCTGTGAATGCTGCCAGCAGTGACAGGAGCTGGCCTGGCAGTGCCGGACTCATCCTTGTATCTGACTGTTAGTTCTTGAAGGCGTCTGGCCTGGTGGGCGGCGCAGGGGATTCATTCAGCTTCACCTACGTGGCGGAGGATGCATTTGCTTATGGGGGTGAAGAGATCACTTTGGGCTAAGATTCAGTGGAGATTTTGATTCTCCTCTAGCTGCAAGCTCCACACTGAGGAGACAGAGTCACAGCCTGCGGGTGGCTTCCCTCACCCCCCTTTTGGTATTTGAGCACCTTGTCAAGCTCAGATCAAGGTGCTTCCTAACGAGTTCTTTTTGACGGGGATTTGATAGCCTCCTGACTTTTTGTTCTGTTAGCCCAGGAGGGACTGGGGTGAGCGGCCCCTGCACTTCAGTGTGTGCAGTACTGAGAGGAGTTGGGATCACAGTTTGGATGTTTTATCCTGGGACCTCTCCAGGGCAGAGACACTGACTGCAGGAGGCAACAGGTGTGTGTGTGTGTGTGTGTGTGTGTGTGTGTGTGTGTGTGTGTGAACACACGCCTGCTTATAAAAAGGAAGTACAAAGAGAAAAGAAAGCACCCAGAAGGCTGGGTTGTGCTTCCTTGCAGTATAGTGCAGCCTTGGCTTTGCAAAGACATGGGCCTGGGTGGAAGGTGGCATCTCTATCATGTCCTGGAGCCAGGCTCTGGCTCAGTCTCCAGATGGGAGTCCCCAGCCCTAGGAAGGACAAAAGGCCTGGCTTATTAGCTCAGACAAGCACCGGACAGCAGTGACGGATGCTGGTGTCATTTGTGAACACCTCCATTCAGTTTGCAAGTATCAGCACCTCAGCACCCCCAGGGGGACAGGATCCATAGGAAGTGGCTCCCAGTTGTCTCGAGGGACCCAGCCTTCCGCTGGCCACCTCATTCTCTGGTTCTGTAGTGTGATATTTGGTCCTCGAGGGTTATGGCTCTTGCACAAAAGGAAACTCATTCTCCCCTCCCTTTTACTTCATATCCCTTCCTGTTAATGCAGTGACAGGAGTTGGCCTGGCAACTTTTTTTGTTTCAAATTTATTTTTTTTAACTATTTTATTATTATTATTATTATTATTAGCTGTTCAAAACATTACGAAGCTCTTGACATTTTTACATTTGATTCAAGTGGATTATGAACTTCCATTTTTACCCTGTATACAGATTGCAGAATCACATCTCTTATACTTTTTTGCTCAGAGAGCCTCTGGGAATGTCACTGTTTGCCCCATATGGCTTAAATCAGCTATGTAAAGTAAGAATAGCTGAACATGCAAGATTAGCCATTTCTTTTATTGTCCTTTATGATGCATATGTAAACCACAGGAAGGTAAAAATGACCTGCAGACCAGTCTCTGCTGGTGATACGACAGCTTTATGTTGGCCCCAGCAAGGATAGCCTGAGAGTCAGCTGTAAAAAGTGATCATGTGCAGATGCATCGTGCCAGTATTCATCATGGAGCATACACAGCCAGCCCCTGCTATCCGCAGGCTCTGCATTTGTAGATTCAACCAACTACGGACCAAAAGTATTTTTAAAAGTTGCATCTGGCCAGGTGCAGTGGCACATGCTGTAATCGCATGGCTCAGGAGGCTGAGGCAGGAGGATGGCAGGTTCAAAGCCAGCCTCTGCAACAGCGAGGCACTAAGCCACTCAGTGAGACCCTGTCTCTAAATAAAATACAAAATAAATCTTGCTGGGGATGTGGCTCAGTGGTCATGTGCCCCTGAGTTCAGTCCCCAGTACCTGAGCCCCTCAAAAACACAAAGTTGCATCCATACTGAGCACGGACAGACTTTTCCTCTTGTCATACTGTAAACAAGACAGAATGACAGTTATTAACACAGCACTCACATTGTATTAGAAATGACCTAGCGGTGGTTTAAAGTAATGGAAGGCTGTCCATAGTTTTGATGCAAATACTAGGCTATTGGGTACGAGAGACTTGAACGACATGGATTCCGGTATCCAAGGGGGCATCCTGGAACCAGTCCCCTGGAGGTGCCAGGGGATGATGGTAGTTGGTAGGTAGTATGGGCTGAAGGAAGGCAGGAGATGGACTGAGGTGATGGGTGGGGGAAAATCCCGGAGCAAAAAAAAAAAAAAAAAAATGGTATAGAAGAGAAAATGACCAGTAAGGATGCTGTGATTACAGGTGAAAAGTTCCCTGTAGGTTTCCGTACGCCAACGTCTCCTCGTTGTCAGGACTAAAGCCGGCTGACGTGTGAGTGGGTGTTGGATAGGAATCTTGTATGTTAGACATGCAATGTGCCTGCTTACATAGGCGCAATTTATGATTATTATACTACCTACAAAAACCTACCTTTAGCCTAGAAACTATTTGCTCTTATGTTCCAAGGCTGTATTTTAAATGCATGTGTAATGCAGCCCGTGTTCTGTAAAACCAGGACTTTGGAATGTTTGTGGGAAGTGGATAATTCCAGAACACCACAGGGTGGTGTGGAGTTGGTCTGGCCCATCGCGTGGCCTCCTGTGTTCTGGCTCAGCTAAAGTACACACAGTGCACTGTGTCGCCTGTCTTCGGGGAACCAGTCATGTCCATGCTGAGACCAAGCGGAGTTCCTGACATCCCCCGCGTGAGCACAGGTTGCAATTATAGTGATCCCAAGTGGATTCTAAATAACAGGGTAGGGAAACCCGTGCTTCACTTGCCTGCTGCTGACCAGGCTGCCCCTGCGGGTGGTCACAGGTGGTGGTGACGTGCTGAACAAGGATTCCTTCCTTGGCAAGAGCCAGAAAAGCAGTCAGCCGAGGTGGACAGGGTTGCCATGGAGATAAAGCTTGTTGCTCTCTGTTTACTAAGCTTCAGTTTCCCGATTCATGTAGGACGTGAGGACTGATGAGCAAATACGCCGGGTGTTTCAGGTTTATTCTGGAACTCTTGGAGCGTGTGCGCTTGTGTGTGTGTGTGTGTGTGTGTGTCTTTGCACATGCATGTATTGTGGTGGTTTCTTAGCACAGAGTGAAGTCTTCCGAAGGCTAACCAGGTAGAAAATGAAAATAGGATCCTAACTGCAAACAGATTCACATGACATCTGTTGACTCTGTGATTGGGAACTTGGGTGTGGCCTCTAGCTAGGAGTCTGGGCTGCTGGGCCTCCCAGCTGAGCCTCCCCCTGGCCACTCACTGAAACTTTCCAAGCTCTAGTTTTTTAATCTACAAAATGGGCAGGAGTAATGTTAGTCCCCAGTGCTGTCCGTGGGCTGGTTGTCCCCTAGGAAGGAAAGGGCTGCCTAGAACAGGGCGTGTCAAAGCACCCAGACCAGAGCCCGAGAGGTGCCCATTCATCTCACGTGAGTCTGAGGCAGGCCTTGGCACTGACCCCCAGCAGGCAACCCAGAAGAGAGGGTACTGAGGAGTGTTCCTCTCCTGCTGGGTGGACGTAGGTACATCCACCCCTGATGGATGTAGCTGATCCCCCAAATTTTTTTTCATTTTGACAACACTAAATACAGGCAAGGCTGAAATTTACCAGAGACCCCAAGGGGGACTTGAGTGCTAATCAGGATGAACAGGGGACCCTGCGCAGTCAGGGCCATGGCACGGCCGTCCTCTGCCGTGCTGCCCTGGTACTTGTTAATAATCTCCCTGCAGAGGTTGCAGATTAAGCAGAGTCAGGACACACAGAGCTGTAGTGTCGGGAAGAACAAGTGCCGTGGAAATGAACAGGGGATCGTCTGTGTGTTATGGGGGTGGGGTACCCAGGTGGACATGGGGGCTTCCAGGAGGGTGTCTTTATCTCTTCAGCAAGTGTGGATTGCAAGCCACCAAGTGCCCGGCCCTGGGAATCCCTGAGGTAGGGGAGAAGCCAGGTCTGGAAGCTCATCCCCCAGAGAGACCAAGGTCTTGTCCACTCAGGAGGTTGAGGGGTGATGGGTAGAGGCCAGGAATAACGAGGAAGAGCGAGCGACAGGCCCATCAAGGGGAAGAGACGCAGTTCTTCTCTGGGAATAGCTGGAGATCTTCCAGGATCTCGGGTTTCACCTCCTTTTACCCCTTTCTCGGCTTGGTGTTTCTGGTTCTGTGTCTTTATCTATTTACTTTTTGGTACCAGGGATTGAACCAGGGGTGCTTAACCCCTGAGCCACATCCCTAACCCTTTTTTGTATTTTATCTAGAGACAGGGTCTTGCTGAGTTGCTCACAGCCTCTCTAAGTTGCTGAGGCTGGCTTTGAACTCACAATTCCTCCTACCTCAGCCTCCCAAGTGGCTAGGATGACAGGCGTGCCCCACCGCACCAGCCGTGTCTTTATCCTTGAAGGACAGAGAGACCAGGCAAGTCTAGGTCAGATTAACTGTATGTTAGAGTGCTGGACAAACCATTTTTCAAATGATCAGCATGTCTACACAAAGAGCCGAGTATGAAATCTGACCCAACGGTTAAAATGGAACCAAGGAGAGAGGTGTGACATGAAGATGGATGCCAAGCGCTCTCACAGTGTCCCGTCTCCCGTGGTCTGTGTGTCAGGCCTGGGTGGGGAGTCAGTGTTTCAGCAGAGGCTGCCTCTGGTCCCTGGAAATAACCTGGGCAGCCATTGCCACCGTCACTCACACGCCAGAGCTGGTATCTACACGAAATGCTGTGTGATCTCCAGGATCAGTGAGTCAACTCAGTGCCGGCAAAGCTGGCAGGTTTACGTAGGTGTATCCTCAGTGACACCTCCACCCTCTTAGGTTCTTCGGGACACACCAAACTGACAACAGAAAAGAGTATCACATCCACAAGGACATCACAGAAAAGCAAAGTGGACGCTCTGAATCCCACTGAGATCTCGGAGCTTCACAGGGGAGAGAGGAGAAAGGCACAGGCACTTGGAGAAAGCACAGGCGAGTGTCTGTCTGGGCGTCCGTCTGTGGGTCCACCTCCAGCCTTCTCGCCTGGTTGAAATCCCAGGGGAAGAGACTCCCGTTGGAGGACCATCCTCACAGATAAGGTGCTCAGAGAAAGCCTTTGCCTGGGACTGAGGTCCTGCACGCCTTCAGGCCAACATGATGGCACACCAGAGCACCACACGCTCTGCGGTCCCCTTTCCTACTCTCAGCAATGGGTTGACTTTGGTACCGATGTGTTTTGTTCAGGAAGCACACCACACCATTAGGCACTCAGTCCTGTCACTGTGCAAACATCATAGAGTCCTTACACAAGCTAAGACGGCTGCAGTGTCACCCATGGAACCTCATGGAACCGTCTGGTCTGTCATTGACGGGTGGTCTCTGCAGTAGAGGGCTGTACTTGACTAGGGTACATTTCCTTTAGAGATCCACATTTCTTTCTTTTTTTAAAGGATAGCTTTTCAGGGTTGCTCCTAGATCTGCAGTTTCTTTAAATAACCAGCTCAAAATATGCCAAAGAAATTAAAATATTTTGGGATGGCCTATTCTGGTTCCCAACATATCTGGGGATGGTACGTCCTGAGCCCCAACGTTGTCAACATCTCAATATTAGGCGGTTCAGTCTCTGCACCCTGGGGCTCACTTCATGTCACCCTAAGTAGGCAGGGACAATGAATAGATGGTGAGGAGGCCGAAGAGGGTGAGGAGGCGGGGGACAGGAGACCCAGGCAAACACGTGGACCCAAGGAGGACCTCAGCTGGCAGAGAAGGTGGGTCAGGCTGGGTCAGGTGGTGACCAGCCTAGATGACATGCTCAGGAGGCAGAGGACATAGGGGCAGAGTCCAGAAAGGACCCCCTGGAGTCCCGGGCTAGCCCAAGTCTGGGGTGCGCCAGGCAGGAGGGGGAGGATACAGGCAGAGTCAGTGGGAGAGGGGGCAGGTGGCCCAGAGCTGCTGTCCAGGTGGGTCCTGCTCCCAGCACCTGTGCTCACGATGGGTAGGGGTGACCATGAAGCCCTGTTCCTGAGGAGGCCCCGCAGGAGCCTGGCTTCTGTCCCTGTGTAGCACAGGTGTCCCATGTGCCCTGTGTGCCGGGCAGCTCTGGAGGAGGTCAGACACACTGAAGGGTCCTGGGGAGGGAGATGTTCAGGGGAGCCCAGAGGAGATGGCTCCAGGGTCATGTCGGGGTGGTCCAGCCCCAGGGGCTTCTCTAACTGGTTTTGGCCAGGGAAGAGGTCTCTGAGAGAGAAGCCTCCAGAACAGTATGACGGTGAGCCCTGCCCCGAGGTTCAAGGAAACAACCCTGACAGGTTTGTTTGTTTGTTTGTTTGTTTTTTAATCCTCCCTCCACTCCCCACCAAATCTGGAAAGCCAGCATCTTCAAATAACCACCTTAGAGCTTCCTGGAATCACACAGAGGCTGGCAGATCCAGGGCGCCTCCCAGGACTCCTCATCTGAGGTTCCACCATCTCCGGTCCTGCAGGAAGTCAGGAGGAGCCCAGGAGCTTGAGCAGGGCCTGCTGCCACCAGCTGCCCAGGCTGTGGACCCCAGAGTCACTTCCCCAGGGCATCTGTGGACTGGCACTGAGCAGAACCCATGCCCACGTCACCCTCCTTTGGGGATGGCAGGGGACCAAGAGCTGAAATCCCTGGCTGAGCCGGGGAGGGAACGACCTTCCAGCCCATGGCGTAGGTGGAAGTGAGGCCTCCCTGCGGCCAGATCTCAGGTCCTTGCTGGGCCCAGGGTAGCCTGCCCCATGGCCACACAACCCAAGCAGACCTTTTCCTGAAAGGTTTCCTAACTTCCTTGGGACAAAGGTTCCCAGGTTCTGAGCCTGCAGCCTTTGGGAGAACGAGGGCCAGGTCGGGAGACCCCGTGGTGCACCCTGGAGACAGTTATTCCTCATTTAGCTATGAAATCGCAAAGACCTTGAGGCTGTCTGGGACCTGGACAAAACTAAATGGTGTTGAAGAAAATCTCACCTGGCAAATAGGAGATGCCAGAGCGTGCACCGGGGTGGCTTGGCGCAGACTGTGGGCGGGGCACACACACCTGAGGGTACCCTGAGATGTGCAGAGGCCCAGGTGGCTTCCCACCATCTCTGCAGGGGGGTTCTTTCTATTTCTTCTCACTTCCTCTGTCAGCCTGTCATCCTCCCAGGAGAAGTGTTCTGACATCTTGCCCTCGGCTGGGGGCACCAGGACAGCTGGCCGCGGCTCCCTCTTGCCAGGCCCTCTCCCCACGGTTCCGATGTCGTGCACTTTACTTCATCTCTTGGGCCCCTGTGCTCTTTGTCCCCCCTCCCATTTTCCTCCGTTTCTCTGATTCCCTTCCTTTCTGATGCTCCTGTTCTGCAGCTGGGTCTCTGCAGACCTCTGCACAGCTCGGCAGGAGGCCTGAGCCGAGGAGACCCAGGGCTCCCCGACTCGGATTGATTGACCCATAACCCTTTCCCCCTGGGAAGAGCAGCTTTATGTCCTCCCTTCAGCTCTCAGGCTCGCCTTCTCAGTTGCCCGTCCAGGAGATCTGTCTGTTTTGTTTCCCCACCAACCCAAGCCCTGTGACCTCACGACCCCTAGCACATAGGTTTTTGTGTTTTTTTAAAAAAATCTCCTTCCCAGACCAGTCACTGTGGCCTGGGGAATAAGCAATTTGACCACCTTTGTGAACATTTGGATGGAAGGTGGTGGCTCTAGTTGGCTTTTTCACTGCTGTGGCTAAAAGACCCCTCAAGGACAGTTTTAGATGAAGAAAAGTATATTTGGGAGCCCACGGTTTCCGAGATCTCAGTCCACAGAAGGCCGACTCCATTCCTCAGGGCTCCAGGTGAGACCGAACAAGGGGGTAGGGGAGTGAGGCCCAGGGAGAGGCTCACGTGATGGTCAGAGAGCAGAGAGACTCCACTTGCCAGATGACAAATACATATATATGCCAAGGTCACGCCCGAGACCCACCTCCTCCAGCCACAGCCTACCCACCTTCAGTTCCACTCAGCTCATCCCTATCAGGGGATTAATTCACTGATTGAGTTCAGGCTCTCAACCCCATCATTTCTCCTCTAAACCTTCCTGCATTGTCTCACACCTGAGCTTTTGGGGGACAGTTGTGATATAAAAATCACTAGTCATTGATCTGACTGTGACTGTGTGGGAGAGGGGGTGTACCTTGTCTGTGACCTTTGCCTCTGGAGTGTTTTAATGCTTGGGCTCAGCTCCACCGTACAGAGCTTAGAGGTGCCTGCACAGAGCTGGACAGGGCACTGGGGAGACGGACCCCTTGACACTCGTTGTCAAAGTTGCATCGCTATTTGGAAGGAGAACTTTTCAGATCAATTAAAAGGAAAGAGTCTGTTCCTGACGTTGGGTTCACATTAGTGAAACGCTCAGTCAGCCGTGCCTGGCTCCTTTTTAGCCTGTTAAATTGTCTGGAGAGGTTTGGGGCCGCTTTAAAGGAATTTTTTTGTGAGCTAGTGGAGAGCTTAGAAATTGGTGAGTAGAAACCCCATATTTTGCACATAAGGGAAATGAAGCCAAGAGAGGTTAAATGACTGGCTGTAAATTAAACACAAGAGAGAAAGGAATATTGTGCTGGATCTCCAGAGAACGCACTTTCTAGCTTTCATTTCTGGCCTCGAGAGGATGGATGATGGCTAAAACCAAACTAATTTGGCAGCCCTCCCACTTCAATTACTTACACGTGCTCAATAAAATATTAGTAGAAGACGTAAATGCTTTATATGAACTTGCCAGAGAGATGGAGAAATGCCCAGGAGCCAGGAAGAGAAAGGAAACAGAACTGTAAGTAACAGCCTTGGGCTGCCATGGCAGAGACCACTGAAAGTAGCTCACGACATTTTCAGCCTTAGAGAAGAGCCTGATTTTCCTGGGTCCTCAGGAAAAACTTATAGGAGACAGGGAGTTGGATCCTGCAGGTGGCACGCAGTGAGGACCAAGAATAAGAAGTGACGTGACCATGTGGCCCTGGAACTGATGTGGACCATCACTGGACTCCAGGGTGGGACAGCTACCGATAAACCATAGACATCAGTGCAAAAGGCTAGCTGCAGAAAGATCAAACGCTCTCATGCCTTGGAGTTGGAATAACTTCCAGAACATCAGTGCTGTTCTTGAGAGGTGATGCAGGAATATTAAAATCTGATTGAGATTCTTAAATAAGAAAAATATCTGAAAGTTATTGCTTTCGCTTGGAATTGGATTTGTCAGGCTTCTTTCAAGGAGAAATAATGGGTTAGGTTAAACATCAAGTTTGAGTTATAGACAATAAAGGAATCGACCTCATTTTGCACCTTATTGTAAGGCCTCTGAAGTATCATCCCTGCCACAGAAACTGTTATGCTAGACTCAGCTTCATCAAGAGCCCTGGGTTTTGACACCCATCCAGAAGGGAGTCCTGAGGGTCCTGAGACCTCGTCGACAAGCCTTCCATGCAAACACGGGCCCTTGAGAGCTACTGTCCTCAGGAAGAGCTTTGGGAACATTTTCAGCTATCAGCCCAGGGAGGTGAGCAAGAGGGCTTGTCTTGACCCTGGTTTGCGATGGGAGATGCCGGGCAAGTCTTCCCCATGAGGACTCAGACTTGGGCCCACACCTCTGGAAACTCGATGGACATGGCCAGAATGTTGTGGGAAATCCCAAAGCCAGAAAGTCAACATAAAACTTGGCACTGCCTGCTGAAGGCACCCAGTCTTCAAGGGGTTCCCCCAGAAAAACCAGCCCGACCGTGAGAAATCACAAAGCCCACTCAAGAGGGCCCAGGAAGAGTGGTGAACCAGTCGACGATGAAGTCGGAGGAGTAAGGAAAAGGAGGGAATGGGAAGCGCACAGAGGGAGAGGCAGCGGGGGATTGAGAAGGAACCACACCTTCTGGAAGCCAGAGATAGAGTTCATGAACGGGAAATCTGGCAGACAGGAGACAGCGCAGGCGATAGGTAGAAACAAAGGATAGGGAATATAAAAGGTAGGTGAGTCATGTAGAGGAACCACAGAGGGGAGATCAGCCCATACCTAGAGGAAGATTTCAAAGAGGAGGTAAAGGGGGGGGGGACAGGCGATTTTTATGAGATCTGGATGGAGAGTGTGACTGAGTTGGTAAAGAGCGTGAATGTTCCCCTTTAGGGCCCTAGGATCTGAGGAGGCTGAAGTAAAAATGAACTTACAGCTGCTGGTAGGCACTTCAGAAAGACAAAGACAAAGGAAAAAAATGTTTCAAGTGGCCTGAGGGGAGAAGTTTTGATTACCTACAGAAGAACAGTAACTGGCAAGACCCTCGGGGTAGTGCCCCCAGAAGCCAGAAGACACTAGTGTCAACTGTGAGTCTAGAATTCTGTGTCTAGAATTCTGTATTCTCATCTCTTCTTCAAATGAGAGAGCAACAGACATTTTTAGGGGAAGACTAAAAATGTTCACAAATTCATCCTTTATCCAAGGAACAGATGTGATTTAGGATGAGTTCAAGAGAACCTAGGAGAAAAGAGGCAGATGTAAGAAGTATTAGGAAAGAATTCATAACAAGATGGCAGATCTCAATAAGCTCTAGCAAAAAATCCACAATAATGATTACCACTGAGGACTTGAAACACAGTGTGATTAAGAACTGAGAAGTAGGAGCTCAAAAGCTAGTCAGCGTGTATGTGTGGGGTTGGGGAAGAGGGAGAGAGAAGCAAGCAATTATAGTGCATAGCATTTAAAGGTTATGGTATTGGGAAGCTTTTTCCAATTAGACACACCTATAAAAAGATAGATGGGTCACTGAAGTGTAAATGTCAAACAAGTAAAACAGAAATGGAGAATTTACAAAAATCCAGGAAAAAGTAGAAAAGGAGAATTAAAAAGCAAAATGAAAACATTAAAAAATAAAATTAATTGGTTAAAAACCTCATAGAGGATAGGAAAGACAGAAGAATACAACAGTCACTAGTATGGCAATATGTAAAAACGTGGATGTGTGACCGATGTGATTCTGCAATCTGTATACGGGGTAAAACTGGGAGTTCATAACCCACTTGAATCAAATGTATGAAATATGATATGTCAAGAGCTTTGTAATGTTTTGAACAACCAATAAAAAATAACCTCATAGATTAGCTCACAAATTCATATATTGACATGTAAAACTGTATGCCACTCATAAAATTCATGTCTACAATCATAAAAAATAAAATAAAAGTAGAACTATGTTAACCCAAAGTACCTGAAGTGGTTATTTTAATATCAAACACATCTGATTTTAGACAAAAACTTTGCATGGTTATCTAAGGACCAAATGATGTAATAAAGATGAAGTTGGATGCACCGAGCTACATAGTTTGCAACGTATCAGCACGACTCAACAGAATTACTGATAACTATTTGACAAATGGAGAATCAGTGAACACATACCTCAGTGTAACTAGCATGTGAACATATTAAATTTTTTGTAGAAATATGGACAAGTAGATCTAATGGGCATATATCAATCAAGCCCTGCAGTGAGCAGTTAGAGAAAACACATTCTTACCTTGAAAATGTGGACCATTTATTGAGTTGACATCCATTGGGCTGTTGAGTCAATCTGAGTCTCATCAAAGAATTGTGTGTGTTGGCCATATTTTTAAAAACACTGTACTTCAAGTACACATGAATAGTTTGTAGCTAAGAGAAAAGAATCACAAGATAATTGATGAGATATTGGGTATAACCAAACATATGAAGGTTTAATTATTTATTGGGCTGGGCCTGGTGATGCACGCCTCTAATCCCAGCCACGTGGGGGCCTGAGGCTGGAGGAGCACAAGCTGGGGGCCAGCCTCTGCAATTCAGTGAGACCCCATCTCAAAAGAAAAAGGTGAAATAAAATGAAGGGCTGGGGATGTAGTTCAGTGATAGACTGACCCTGAGTTAAATCCCCAGTTCTTCCAAAAAAAAAAATCAATTTTAATGCATACACTAGAAAAGGAAAAAGACAAAGCTAGAAGTTAGAAAAAGAGCAGCAGCGTGGAGACATCAGCAGATGGTTACAGAAAGAAAGTCTCAATGATTAGTAAACTCTCCAAAATAAGCTCACGAGGATTTCTTAAGGTGCTCACTGAAACAGCAGTGCGTTCCTATTTCATACTCCTCAGGTTGGCAGACATTGTAAAACCCCCCAACACCAAGCATTAGCAAAGTTATGGGGAAACACTGTGATATTACATGTTGTTGGTGGAGTGAAAATTGTTTTAAACTCTTTTGAGTCTCAGATAAATTAAAAATTTCAAGACCCCATAGCTTCCCACTTCCACATCACCTTTGAGGTTCCCTTGCACATGTGCCTACAGGTGGTGCATCAACACCGTTCTAGCAAAAACAGGGGAATGACTTATTATCCCTGGATTGGGAAATGGGTAATGAAATTGTGGTTATATGGTGGACTGTTATACCTTAACTGAAATATGTGAGCTAGTTCAGTATAGAGGATTTTGAAGGACAAAAGGCAAGTAGGAAAGGTGGATCTTTGGGGGAAAATTTCTCAAACTACAAAATAATTCAAATATCTGTTGGGATGATGCATCCTAGTTCTCTGGAGAGAGGGAGAAATAAGGCTTTGGTTGCACTCTAGAATTTTAAGTGTTCTAAGTCAAATATGGTAGAACATAGCCAAGAAATTTTGATATTGTTTGTGTTGTGTATCTCTCATGAATTTCTTTACAGTCGCAGCTTTCGGCCTGTAAAACTTTCAAATGGCAAAGAACATTGAATAAAACAGGCCAAAGGAGATACGGCAGGGTAAGAATTTTGACAGCCCAAAGGCTATGTTGGTATTAGAAACAGGTGATCCCTTTGTAGAGCAATCTAAGACAGTCAGCCTGGAAGCTATTATAACTAGGAAGATAGCCTGGGGAAAAGAAGATAAAATGTCTGGGACGGGCAGCCTAAAGTCCCCCTGGGAGGTTCTCCATTTCCGCCTTCCTGGAGCCCATGAGTACGTCACGCAGCACAGGGACTAGGTAGGTGGGATTCAGGAGGGTGAGATGACAAGACTGTGGGACTACCCAGGTGCGCCCAGTGCAAACTAAGGATTCTTATCAAAGGGAGGCAGGAGGACCAGGGTCCGGGGTGGGAGAAGTGCTGATGGAAGCAGAGATATAAGGAAGGGAACTGGAGCCCAGGGACAAGGACAGTCTCCGGCACATGAGAGAGGCCAGGCCAGATGCCCACCGAGAGCCTGCAGAAAAGACCAGCCCCCCGACACCTGGATTTTAGGGTATTTGACCCCCATAATTATAAGATCATAAGTTTTTCCTGTTCTATGACATTTGTGGTCATTTGTTACAGCAGGAGATTTAGTACAATATTTGCTGTCTCACAGTTTGCCTATGAGCCTTAAACCATGCAGACAGAAATCATAGAAATAAAACCAATTCCTAATAGTGAGGCAAAATACAAAATAGCTAAGAATGTACCTGAAAATGAATGTGAAGATCTGAATGAAGAAAGTTAAGGTGAAGTTTTTCCGAATAGATAAGAAGGTATGGAATAGAGACCTAGATGGTACGACAGTCCCAGTATTGTCCAGAGGGTCATTTTATACAAATCATCTGTGGATGCAGGTCTTGCTCCACAAAAGTCCTGTTTATAAAATGGAACTTACTCAAGTGATCCTAAATGGAATTTAGAAGAGAAAAATGGCTGTGCAATGGAGAAAATTGCCTCCCACCCCGTAATGCTGGCTGTTCTTGGTGTCAAAACACATTTAATTCATCATCACCCAGCAGATGGGATTCGGCTGCAGCAGCAGGCTAATAGGATGGTGGCGGGAAATGAACAGAGCTGGATTTAGATGGGACAGCCGGGGAACACTGTCTGCGGAGGGGACATTTGGGGAGAGACCTGATCCTTGAGAAATGGCAAAGGTCACCAGGGAAAAACCATTCCTGGCCCACTGAGCAACAAGTAACCGTCTTGGTGTGGTTCAGGGAGAGCAAGACTCTTCCTTCAGGAGCATGGTACCAGGGGGTAAATCATTCTCCATTATTTACCTTCCTCATTTCTTCCTAGAGGCTCAGTTTTACTCACTGACCTACATTTATTGTTACCTAATTCCTGACCCCTGGTTTTGGTGCTGTTGACTTTCCAGTGGACCTTGCAGGTAGCCGATTCCAGGTCTAGGTTGGCACTCGGGTGCCATCCATTCTGCCTTGTCCATGCCTCGCTGGGCAGACCTTCTGTATGCACTGCATGGGTACCTCCACCCCCACGTGTAACTGCTAGCCATTCGGGAATATTCTTTTCAAGTCCGACTCTGAACCTTTTCTGTCCAGAAAGCGGTGAAACCATGTGTTGAGATGGGCAGCCCAGATTCTACCAGAGTATCTGCTCATGTGTTCAGATCAGATTCCATCTTGTGTTTGACAAAGGTACAAAGATGGGGTGTCCAGTAAACAGGAGATTTGGGAACGCAGGGTTCCCTGTGCTGCTGTTGTGTGGGTGAGCTACTGAAGATGATAGATCTAGAATTTTATGGTGAAAATTAAGGCGACCATTTCTTGGCATTGTCCACAGCATTAGGATCAACTTCCAGCTCTGTGCCATTCATAAAAATCATCTTCTACGACCTAATCAAGTGTATTAAGAAAGGCTGGCTCGGAGAGTCAAGGGTGGAACCTAATGATGTTGTTAAGAATAATTGCAAATAGTAATTGGTGCTAATTAGTGACTCCCCTGCAGACAGGCACTGCCCCTGTGACTAAAGACCACCCTCATCTTGAAATCTACAGCTGGGCTCCCTCCTTCCACCCAACACCTGGGGCTGGCAGCCATGCTTCCCACAGGGGGGGGGGGTTGTCAAGTGCCAGTTAAGTCAGTAACAACAGAAAATGCCATCTTTCAGCTTCATTAAAACAGAAAGGATTAGGGCCATCCAGAAAATTAACCAAAAGATTCAGAACGTGGACACACAGCTGGCCTCTGTGACCCCAGATTCCACATCTGTTGATCCAACCAACCACAGATCAAAATACTTTTTAAAAAACTGTGTCTGCTTTGCACATACAGACTTTTTCTTCTTGTTGTTGTTATTCTCTAAACAATACAATATAATAACAATTTCCATAGCATTTACTTTGTATTGGGTATTATGAGTCATCTAGAGATGATCGAAAGTATATGGGAGGATTGTGCCTAAGATGGGAGTATTGTGCATGGGTTAGATGCAAAAACTACCCCATTTTATTGAAGGGACTTTACCATCCATGGACTTTGGTAGCCCAGCTAGTCTTGGAACCAATCCTGGAACAGATACCAGGGAATGACTGCCTTTATTTTAAAGGCATCTTCAGATTGCTGTATTGCATTAATTTTGTTTGACCTAAGGTTCATTTCCTTGTGATCAATTGTCTAACATGAGAGTTCCTTACGTGTTAGGCAGTTTTAGTTTGCATGTTTGTCTTGAGTACCTCCTTGTCACAGACCACACCATACAGGTGTGTACACACACACACATGCACACATGCATCAAGACACACATGCATACATGTGTACACGCATACACACCTGAGCCCCTCCTCTTCTGTCCCCTCTGGCCTGTCTTGCCAGCCCAGAGCTCCTGCCCTGGTTTTACTGGGGTCTCCACCTTAGAGGGCAGTGTTTCCAGTTCCCCTCTGGGGAATGCACCTCCTGCCCCCTAGCCAGGGCACTTTAAGGCCCTGTCTTCCCTGAAGTATGTGAGCCAGGCCTGGCTCCTGCCTGTACCAGACCTGGGCATCACGGAAGCCTCCAGTGCCCTCAACCTTGTCATTTCTGTTCTGTTTACAGGGCAGCCATGATCTGGTTTGGGGGTTCTGTCTTTTGTCACATATTTTCTTTATATATTATTGTGCCTTTTGCTTCATCGGGTGTGAAATTTACATGATATTGAGCAGCCCTGGTGAGATTCAGGGTTTGGAAAGGGAGACACAGTTGAGCCTCATCCCATGCAGATTATAAATCTGCAAGTTCACCTCGTGGCTCAAATGTGTTTGTAACCCCCATCTCAGTATTCCTGTTCTTGGAGTCTCTCACATAGATACCCAGGGCGCCTTCCCAGCTGAGGCTGTACCTGTGGCGCTCTGCTTCTCGTGCTGTGGACTTGTTTCCTTTTCTCGGCCTGTTTACTATCATGTGTGTGTGTGTGTGTGTGTGTGTGTGGTTTTGCACTTTTTGTTGGTGATTTTGCTGCTAAAAGGGCCCCCAGGCATAGTGCTGAAGTGCTCTGTACTGTGCAAAAGCACAATCAAGCTTCCATGTGCCCCCCAGAGGGAATATGTACGTTAGAGAAGCCTCATTTGCACACAAGTTGCAGGATGTTGTCCTTGAGTTTAGTATGAGTGAATCGACACTCTGTATTAAAATAGGAATCTTTAAACAGAAACATGTGTAAAATGAGTTTGGGATCAGTTGATTGACAAGAATGTGGCCAGAGAATCCCAGGAACCTGACCCTGTGTTTCCCCGGCAGCAACAGCTCTATTCCCTAAGTCGGCATTCAGTGCGACACCGTGGAATGTGATGTAATGACTGACGAGAACTGGAATCCACTGTATGTGTGCATGTGAACAAAAAGTGGAAACCTTCCCTCACATGTAGTCCATGTAGGGCCCCAGGGCCGCTTCCTTCCATCTCCCACTGATGTGGCTTTTTCGTAACCCCTCTGCTTGGCAGGTTACTTTCTGAATTTTCTAGAGCCAGTCAACAATATCACCATTGTCCAGGGCCAGACAGCGATTCTGCACTGCAAGGTGGCAGGAAACCCACCTCCCAACGTGCGGTGGCTGAAGAACGATGCCCCCGTCGTGCAAGAGCCGAGGCGGATCATTATCCGGAAGACAGAATATGGCTCTCGACTGCGAATCCAAGACCTGGACACGACAGACACTGGCTACTACCAGTGCGTGGCCACCAATGGGGTGAAGACCATTACCGCCACCGGAGTCCTCTACGTTCGGCTCGGTGAGTCAGGACAGCAAAGGCATGTTGGTTCGCAGATAGGAATGCTCACAGCCACCGAGCGAGAGATGGGTTTGCTATTTGAAACTGCAATACACCAATCAACAAGAGAGGAAGTCAATAAAGCCATTCCCTAAAGCCTTCCCCATTGAGCACAAACCTGACTTATCCATTGACTAGTAATCACAGAAAGTAGACGCAGATGGAGTGGTCCATAAACATAGAGCCCAGAAAAGAGTCCCAGATACCCAAGGTGTAGGCCATTCAGTGGAAAGGCCACACTGCAGCAGGTCAGGGGTCCAGGGGGAGGCTGGCCACACTGCAGATGGCCGGGAGAGTGTTGGACAGGTCTCAGCTCGCTTGTCAGAGTCTGTGCCAAGATTTTGTAAAACTGTCTGCACCTCCCTGCCCATGCACACCTGGCCCAGGTGGGGCAGGAGGACTGGGAGATGGCAGCTCTGGACTTGTGTGCTTGTCACCCGGAGTGGAGGAATTAAATGGCAAGAAAGAAGGTATTCCTTTAGTCCTGGTTGTGGGGAGGTCCCGGGCTACGCAGGCCCCGGGCCTGTCTTCTAGTTCCACACCACTGCCAGAACAGGCTTTGTGTGTGAAGTTTAGGGGACAGCAGCAACTCCGGAAAGAGCCTCCAAAGTAGCCACCTAAACAGAAAGCACCCCTTTTTGTTTTGTCTTGTTTTTAATGATTTCTGGCATCACAAGGGTGTCCTCATGAGCTGAGCAGAGCCCAAGGCCTGAGGACTACTGGCCACAAATGAGCCCAGGGGCGCCCACCGAGTTTACGATCGGCATGACTTGAAAGCAGTTGTATTCTGGAGGGTGAAGTATTAATAACCTGGCTTTTTGCTTTATCCTTTTAGGTCCAACTCACAGCCCAAATCATAACTTTCAGTAAGTATCTGTTTTCCTCCAACCATTTTCTGATCCTCTGAGGGTTTGGTTATGGAAGAATCTAGGTTTTTCAATCCAACAGACTCCTGTCTTTGCTGAAATTCCAGAAGTTGGCCGGGCAGGACACCAGGATAGCAACGTGCTTGTTTAGGTTTGGGAAACCTTTCCATTTTCCATGTTTTCGTGAAAAGGAAAAAAATGTCATAAAAATAAAGATTTTTTTTTTTTTTAAAAGAGAGAGTGAGAGAGGAGGGAGGGAGAGAGAGAGAGAGAGAGAGAGAGAGAGAGAGAGAGAGAGAGAGAGAGAGAGAGAATTTTTAATATTTATTTTTTAGTTCTCGGCGGACACAACATCTTTGTTTGTATGTGGTGCTGAGGATCGAACCCGGGCCACACGCATGCCAGGCGAGCGCGCTACCACTGAGCCACATCCCCAGCCCCAAAATAAAGATTGTTAATTGCTTTCAGGGATCTTGACCTTTCAGGACAACTGAATCGGGTATAAACACACACACCAGATTACCAGGACCTCCTGGTGCACGAGGATGTCTGCAAGCAGGGGCCAGTTCTTACTGTGAAATCCCAGCCTCGCCCGTCTGCAGTTTACTTTTTTTTTTTTTTTAATTTTTTGGCAGGGGTGGGGATCCATCCCAGGGCCTGGCACATAGCAGGCATCTCTATTACCGAGCTACATGCCCAGCCCCTGCAGATGGAGTTTATAAAGAGCAGGGCACTCTCTACTGCCAGGGTCTCAAGCCCACCTTATAAATGAGGAGGCTGAGGCACGCAGCCAGGCTCCCATCCCCTTAGCCAGCGGCTGACTGAATCTGGCTTTGGATTTGGGCCTCTTTCTTCCAGCACAATGACTGACCCACTGCCACTGGATCAGGAGTTCTCCTCTGAACCGCAAATGCTGTCGTGATGGACAGGGAGAATCACTCATTTCATTTTCTGTGTTTGAGGCAAGGAAAGACTCAGTCCCCTTCGTTTCCCATGCAGCCACATTGGACAGCTGTGGCTTCACGCTGGGATGTTCTGAGCAGCGGCATGAACCCTGTGCTGTCGATGACCTGCTCAGTCTGCGCTGGTTTCTGTTTCCCTGGGCCGCGTCGCGAGTGCGGGCAGCCCACTTGAGAAGGTCTCTGCTGAAACATCGTGCTGGAGCGGATCCTCAGTGATCGTTCCTACACAGGATGATCAGGCAGCAGAGGTTGCATCAAGCACATAATGATGGGCTTTGGGGAAAGTATAGGTCATCTAGAAGTTATGACTTTTTCTTTAATTTATGTCTTTACACTTAGATATTTTACAATGAATATATTTTATTTATTATTATATTATAAATATATAGTAGGGACTGGGGATATAGCTCAGTGTAGAGCACTTCTTGCTTAGCACATGCAAGGCTGTGGGTTCAATCCCTAGCATTGCAAAAATAAATAAAAATAGCAGACTATTAAAAATATAAAATGTTATGATTTATATACATTATAACAATATGTAACAAATATGTAAATATTTCACTTAGAATTATAAAGCTGATTTATTATATAAATGTGAAATATTTTCATTTATAGGTTACATTATACATTTATATAATTAAATATTTGTATGAAATATTTCACTCTATTTTTATGTTAATTTCCTTCTCATTGTAAATTTTGTGTTAAATCAGCACATTCATGTCAATAATCTGGGCATTTGTGGTATGGTGAAAGCTTCCCTTCTCAGGGTGGACCAGACCAGGGTGGGTTTTTTTGGGGTGGGGGTGGGGGTGGGAGATAGCATATGTAAATGTACCTGGAGAAGTACATCTGCTCATTTCTTTTGACTTTAGTACATAAATGATCTATTTATTGAGCAGTAGGTATTCTTAGATATCTTTCCATGTCAATGTATTTTAAATTTCCCTGGTAACTTCTTTCCTTCTTTCTGAACTTGTACATACAACATGTGATCATTCCGGTAGTGATGGGCATTTCCAGTGTGCCCACCCACAGTGCTGCAGTGATTTCCCTGGCCATGTGCCTTGAGACCCGAGGGTGAATTTCTCTAGGACAGATTCTGAAGAGGGAAACACACTGTTCACGTTTGTACATGGTAGTCCTTATCTACAACTTTGCTTTCTAAGGTTTCATTGCCTTCGGTCAGCTAAAGTCTGAAAATATGAAATGGAAGATTCCACAGGTAAATAATTCATGAGTGTTAAGCCGTGTGTCATTCTGAGTACCATGATGAAATCTCGTGCCGTCCTGCTCCATCACCTGGAGTATGAATCACCCCTCTGTCCACCACCCACGCTGTACCCACCCATTGGTCACTTTAAGTAGCCATCTTGATTATCAGATTGACTGTCATGGTTTCACAGTGCATAGGTTCAAGTCACCCCCATTTTACTTAGTAAGAGCCCCATGGCACAAGAGAAGTATTATTGGCAATTCGGATGTGCCAAAAAGAAGTGTGTCTTTTTTAAGTGAATTGTTGAAATACAGAGAGAGCCAGAAACCACATTCACATAAATTTCATTATAGTATGAAATGGAAGATTGTTATGTTTGTCCTTCTTTATTATTAGTTATTGTTGTTATTCTTTTACTGTGTCCATTTATAAATAAACTTCATCACAGGTATGTATATGGAAAAAAAAACAGAATATATAGTTTATGGTGCTATCTATAGTTTATTGTACCAACTGAGGATGTGTACATAGTATATGTATGTGCATAATTTTAAAATAAACTCCTTAACCTTTACCTAGAGCCCTTGCATCATTCAGCTATAACATCAGAGAGTTCTGATCACTGCACTTATTTGCCAGCATTTGGAGTGGTCAGTCTTTATAAGTTTAGCTATTCTCTGGATGTATTTCTCACAGATAAGGGGAGACTACTATAATCAATACAGACAACAACTGTTCACAGGTTACTTTCCTGCATGACATAAGAAAACATGGTTCTCTTTATCTTCCATGAGATGATTTCCAAGTTTGTTAATTTTTGCTCCTTTGAGGGATGAAATAATGTTATCTTGCCTACTTTGTTCTCCCTTCCCCCATTACTGAGGCTGAGGCTGAGCCTGTGAATGTGAAGTTCTTGGCACTGACATCTCCCATTTCTCACTTACCTCATGGTATTTTCCCTTTATGTTGTCTTTTAATGATTTTAAATAATTATTCCTATCTTATTTCTTAGTCATAAAGAAATTAAAACTCTTGTTACTTGTAAATAATTCATGGCTTTTTCTTATTATGCCTTATTAGAAGAATGCCCCTTGAAATATTCTGATGGTGTTTTGGTTGGAATCATAATGAATACTCTGTAAATCTGGTGAAAACTGAAATCTAAATTGAATTTTCCTCTCAAGAACCACTTCATGTTTTAAAGCATTCTTAGTTTCCTAACCGTGTATTATGAGATATTTCAAATATATGAAAACAGAAGGAATTTTATACAGAACACGTCCTAACATTTACATTTTACTCTGCTAGCTTTCTTGCTTCTCTTTCCACCTACTCCTCCATCCAGACCCTCAGTCCATCTTATTTCTCATTTATTTCACAACGTGTTGCAATTATTTTACACCTACCCTGAAATAGTTCAGGATGGATATCATTAAGAAGTTTTATATTTGTTCCCTATTCCCATTTCTACTTTTTTAGTTCAAGTTTTCGTACAATAGAACATACAGATTTTCAGTATCACCAATAAGAGCTAACAGGCACACAAGCCTCTGCAGTAAACCCCTGTGCCAGTACAGAGCATTGACATGCTAGAAAGTTCAGCCATGGGACTTGCAAATCACTCCCCTCTCCGTGCACCCACCATATTGTTGATTTGTTTATTTTTCATGGATGAGTCTTACCTATTCTAGAACTTCACAGAAGTGAATCTTGCAGCCCGTAGCTGTGTAGCTGTGTCACCCTGCCTCCTTCACTTAGCATGTTTCTGAGATTCATCTACACTGTAGCTGTGACAGCGGGTGATTGCTGTTCATTGCCAAGTAGTTTCCATCTTATGAACATACCAGTGGGCTTATCCAACCTCCCATGGAGGGACACCTACACACATTATTACAGTCTTTGGCTATGTCAATGCAGCTGCTATGGGATATTCTCATACAAGATTTTGATGGACATGTATTTTCATTTCTGCTAATGTTATCTAGGCATAGAATTGTTGGGTTGTGTGCATGATTTTTAAAGAAGTTCCTAGACCTTTTCCTAAAGTCCTTGTACCTCACTTTGTGCTTCTACCAATAGCATTGAAAGCTCTGGTCACTACATAAAAGAGTAGCTAAACTTGAGAAGACTGACCACCCCAGGTGTCATTTACATTTGGGGTGGTCAGTCTTCTTAAGTTTGGCTACTCTCTTGTGTAGCCGTCCAAGTGATCTTTTCTATCATTCTAACATCTTGTAAAACTCATATTTATTAGTAATTTTTTAATGTTCAGGTTCAGGTTGAACATTCCTAATGTGAAAATCCAAAATCTGAAATACTTTAAGATCCCAAGCTTTTCGAGCTTCTTGTCCAGTGCTCAAAAGTTTCAGAATTTGGAGCATTTTCGGTTTTCAGATAAGATAGGCTCAACCTAGAAAGTCTAGGCAAATATTCCAAAATCCAAAAAAACTCCAGAGTCTGAAGCGTTACAGTGGTAAGCATTTTTTGGATAAGAGTTCTCAACATGTAAATGTATTTAAGCCTATAAAGTTTCTCCTGAACATCATTCTGGCTGCATTTCCCTGCCTCCAAACAGTTATTTGGGCTTTTGAAATTTTTTTATTGCTTTCTGATTTTTGTTGTATTATTTTTTCATTTATATTTATTCTTAAAATTTGTTCAATTAGTTATGCATGAGAGTAGAATACATTTTGACATATTATACACAAATGGAGCACAACTTCTCATTCCTCTGGCTGTACATGGTTCAGTTCCTTTTAATACTTTTTGCCCTGAATTCAGTTTTGAATAAATAGCTATTCCTTCTTTCTTTGTTTCTTTCTTTTTTCTTTTTCTTTTCTTTTCTTTTTTTTTTTTTTTTTTTTTTGCATTTGCCAGGAATCTATTTTACTAACCTGAACTACTTTAAAAAAAAAAAAAAAGCTCAAACAAAATCACATTTTACATACTGTTCTGTGTAGGTCTCTGTTTAGTGTATGCAACTAGATTTGGGGGAAATGTTGGAGAGGACGATTTTCCAAAGTAAAATTCCACATAAGACATGGCTCATTTTATCTGATACTCAGTGTTCAAATCTCTACGCCAGTGCTGCTTTTAATCACACGTTCACTGCCTGCAGACACAGGTCAGCTCTTGTCAATGATGCATAACCGTCTCACAGTGGGCCTCTGTCCCACGTCTTCTTGTCCTTGAGGGTGAGTGTCCTCCCAAGACCTCTGTCTGAGGTAGAATCGCAGGTGGCCACCTTCCTTCTCCCCAGGAATAGCCAGACGGCCTCCACAGAGGCTGAGGGACTCCGAGTCCTGCAGCAATGAGTGAGTTATCATATCCCCTGACTCTTTCTAGAACATAGTATTATCAGAACTTAATATTTTCGCCAGTGTCTTGGGCCATAGGATGATTTTATGTTAGATTCAGGTTAATGATGAGGTTGAACATCATCTTTTTGGTTTAATAGCCACTGAATTGTCTGCTCACACAAAACCTGCCCTCGTGATTTGCAGATTCCCTGTTGGCAAAGTTCCTTCCTCACTGTGGTTTATTTGGAAACTCAAAATCAGCGTCCCGGGTGTTTTCCTGGTCATTCATGGATATGTGCAGAGTGATAAAAAAAATCTGAGTCGCAACACACACTTTGCCAGCTGAGGTCACACGGCAACACTCCCTGTTTTAGTTCTCAGATTATAAACAGATATCCTTTTTGTGGTCTATTTAGTGTCACGTTTTTCATGTTTTCATGCTTTTTCTTGGTGATTTCCCCGGCTAAAGTGGCTCCCAGGCATGGTGCCAAAATGCTGTCTCGCCATCCGAAGCCTGAGAAGGCTGGGATGTGCCTCAGAAGAAATATGTGTGTTCACAAGCTTTGTTCAGGCATGAGGTATAATGCTGTTGGCTGTGACTTCGATGCTAACCAGTCAATGATACATATATTAAATACGGTATCTTTAAACAGAAACACATTAAACAAGGCAGTGTATCATTGATAGGTGGAAGGAAATGTTGTGACTAGAGACTTGTAGAAAATTAACTGTATACCCACTATGAATGGTGGCTCCATTTCTGCTAATTCAGTGTTTGTAATGACTTTATAGAAACAAACTACCAGAAATAATCAAAATAGGCTGTGTTTGGTCCATTTTTTTTCCATTAGGATAGTTCTCTTCTTGTTATTTTTTTGTAAAAGTTTTAGAATGTTATCCAGATAAAATTGCATAGTTTTTGCTCCATCTAGAATCGAGTTTTTTATGCTGATAGAAGCTAGTATCCTATTGTTATACTTCACTCTATACATGACTTAATACCTTGGCACCATCTAATGATGATCTCATCCGTATTATTAAATTTAACACCACTTTGGTTATAGGTAAAATTTCTGTACGTATGGGTCTACCTATAGGGTCTCTGTTTTGTTTTGGTTTTAACTATAGCTTTTGATCATGGACTGATGTTCAACATTCTGACATTGAGTATATGTTGCCACAGGTAACGGAAGGTACCTCACCTACTGCTAAGGGCAACGTTGTGCCCCCCACCAAATTCGTTAGGTTGAAGTCCTATCCCAATGTGTCTCCCTATTAGAGACACGGTTGGAGCCCTGAAGGGATAGAATCAGTGTCCTTACAGGAGAGGAAAGGACATCAGATCTAACCCTCTCACACCTGTCACGTGAAGAACTCGGCAAGAAGGGAGCCGTGGGTAAGGCAGGAAGGGAGCCCCTACCAGGAACCACAATGGCCAGCACCTTGGGCTTTCAGCATCCAGAAGTATGAGAAACAGATTTGCATTGTCTCAGCCCTCCCAACCATGATATTTGTTACGGCACTGAGCTGATAAATAATACACCTGTCTTATTACTCGACCATTTTTCTAAATTTTCTGGACTGTTATTTGCCTTCCACTTTTCCATGAGAGTTTTATGTTTTTACTTTTTTAAGAAATTTTTAAATTATTTTTTAGGTGTAGATGGGGCACAACACAATGTCTCTTTATTTTTATGTGGTGCTGAGGACCGAACCCGGGTCCTGCCTGTGCCAGGCGAGCGCTCTACCGCTGAGCCATAATCCCAGCCCCTATGTTTGTACTTTTATAGGAATTGCAAAGAAGTCTGTTGTCTCTGAGAGAACTGATGTTCTCTGTAGTTTGTGGTTTCGTGATTATTTTTCTCTGTTTCTTTAAAAAAAAATTGTATGATCTTCTCCATCTTCTCTACATGGCATATCTTCTATATGTTATAGGTGGCTCATTGTTTCTGCTAATGATAACCTTATCTTTCCTTCCCACAGTTTATTTTCAAGTTTTGTGTTGATGGTGGCTCAAAAACACATTGAATTTTACGTACTGATCTTGTATTCTACAACTCTGTTGAATTTTTCCATTTCGTTAACTTTCTGTAACATCTTTTACATTTTTTTCTCCGTGGGGGAAGTCAAGTCTTCTACAACTAATAGATATATGATTTGGTTTTTCTACTAGCTTTTATTTCTATTAGCTTTTATTTCTTCTTGTCTTATTGCGTGGCCTAGGACTTCCAGCATCTTGTCAAAGCGTATCTTTTTCTGTTCTTCTGTTTATAGTTTGTTTACATATTTATTTTCACTAATAATGAGAACCCTTCATTTTTACACTCACTTTTCCAGAATCAAAGATGACAGTGTAGATTTTCCACTTTTAGGATGTTAATGTTCTGTTACATAATAGAGTTCCTATTTTTGAATAACTAGACTAAAACCCACTCAGACTGAATTATTCTGATGCCCTGCTGGATTCATTTACTGACTTTGTGCTGGTCGATGAGTAGTTAATTTATTTTTTATTTGGCAGATAAACACACACACACACACACACACACATGTGATATATACATGTGAAAGTGGAGTTGTAACTCAGTAGTAGAGCATGCACTTCAGTTCTCACAAGGCCTTGGGTCAATCTCCAACACCTGCCCCCACCCCCGCCAATGCATATGTCTCAGATACTTATCATTTTTGCATGGGCATATGGTGAAAACACTTAAAACCTACTCTTTCAGCCATTTTCAAGTATATGGTATATAGTTATTGACTATAGTTACCATGTTATACAGCAGATCTTTTGAACTTACTCCATGTGAATTTCCAAACTGAAATTCTGTGTCCACTGACCCACGTCTCCCAGGTCCACCCTGTCCCCTGGGACCACCCATTCTGCTCTCTGGCAAATGGCTCTATCACACAAGGACCCTCTTTGGTTAGACACCCTGTGGTCTGAGACATGAGCTCATTGGATGTCATCTTTCGGCAACCATGATTTTCTTTTATGATCACGTTGCAGATTGACCCCTCCCTTATAATGGTGTGCTTATGACATGGCTGGAAGTTCACCAAAGTGAAGAAAGAGGGAAAATAAGGAAATTATGGCACTGAATAATCCACAGATTCTCTATTTCATCCCCTCTATCCTCTGCAGTGACTCCTCTCTGGGGCCATTCCCTTAGCAAATGTCCAACGGTTCTCCTTCTTTCATCCTTGGTCAAGTGGTGTGTCCTGTCCGTGGAACTGGAGAGTTGAGTCCATGACTAATAACAGAGTCGGGTTTACCCCTGTGCACAGAATGGCAGCACAGGACGCAGTGCTGTTGGTTCTCAGAGAGGAACACTGCCCTGTCCCTGCCCGCCACCGCCCTCACAGGCCCCCACATGTGGGTGCTGGCCATGAGTCTAGCTTCAGCATGTGTGAGTGGGGAGAGGTGAGGCTGGGTGTCCTGGGAGGTAAGGAATTTACCTTCCATCTGTGTTCATCTGGGGGTGTGGAGGGTGTGTATATGGAGAATCAAAGCTTTAAGAAAGGGTGGTTTCCCCACTGATGCAGGCTCAAAGAACAGGGTTATTATGACTTACTCGGGTGGAGATTTGGGCAATGTCCAGGGAATTAACACCAGGCTACATATGTGGCATTTCAGATGTTTATTCTGTTCTGTTTCTGCTCTTCTAAATTGAAAGTGGCTCATTGTCACTGGGATGGGCCCGTCCACATGTACTGCCTGCTGAGGGGGCAGGGTTGGGGGATGCTCTCTGAAACCTGGACATCACAGCCCCTGCCTTCCCGGTGTTGTCCTGGACCCACCCCGTGACCCACAAGTGTGTGCATGCATACCATGCTGCTTCTAGAATGCCTGTTGTCCTTTTGAACAATTAAAAGTCATCCTGATTCTTGGCCTCTGGGAATCACCTTCTGTGGGGCCATGCCCCGATCCCTCTTGTTCTTAGTAAACATCCAGCAATTCCAAGTCTTCCACCCTCTCTACTTAACGACTCATGGCCCTGGAATCTCCATGTCCAACTCCAACTTATCTCCCCATCTCCAGGCTCCTGGATGGAACCACATAATGAGCGTCTCCCTGGGCATGGTTCAAAGGCCTTGCTCGTACCCAGAGCATTTAAACAGAACTTGGACATCTTCTACCTCCAGCTCCTTCCCTTGCTATTTTGGGGGAAACTGTCTGTCATAAGCAGAATTCAAACTTCATCTTTAATTACAGAAAAGTAGCACTATCAACAACAGTTGAAACTTCCCACTGTCGTACCAGTGATTAAAAGTGAAACCAAACTGCCTCATGGCTGGTAAGTGGACCCAGGCAAAAGACCGGCACTCCACGTTTGATGTTAAAATCATCAGGCCATCCGCTTTATCAAGTTCAATTCAGTTCCAACAGAGGTTGAAGCAAGAGAGAAGCCAGACTCATTTTCTTTCTCAGTGCTACCTTGTCATGATAGGTTCTGTTTTTTGGAAAATGTAACTCTCCTTGAATCCCCTAGTGAATAAAAGTTGCCCCTAATACTTGAGTGTGTGTTGCCTTATAACTCAACATTTCAAGTTCAGAATATATTCCCTTCATATTCTACTTTCTCCAATTATCCCCCTAATATTCTTCAGATTTCCTCCCTAGCATAGGACATTAACCATGCTGGTTTAGCGTCTTGTAACCCGGAATCATTCCTTGGCCTTTTGTGGCTTTATCCTTCCAGGATATAACATCTGGGGGTGTGTGGTGTCGGTGTGTTCTTTACCAGTGAAGTTAATTTTACTCATTTGGGGGCAACTCCTTTCTCATTATATAGTTTTACTTCCCTGTGAAATTAAAAATAATTTATGAAAAAATCTTACTAGCACTGGGTTCGATTCTCAGCACCACATAAAAATAAAAAATAAAAAAGAGATCTTACTAGCATTTTATTGGGGTGGTATGGCACTGTGGGGAGAACTGTCACCTTAACATCTCGAGGTTCCAGTCTCTGAAGGTGTTTCCATGTGTTCAGGTTTCCTTTTCTTTATGCGATGATCTGAAGTTTCAAGTGTGGAAGTCTTGGTTATCTTTCGTTAAATCCACTGCTAAGTATTTGTACCATTTTCCAATGTAGAGTGCAGTGCCATTAGGTATGATCGGTTCATTCTGCTGTCACATCCATCTAACTCCAGTACTTTATCCTCCCGAGCTGAAACTCTGTCCCCATTAAGCACTAACTCCCTATTCTTCTATCGTCCCAGCCCTCGGTAAACACCATTCTATTTCCCTCTCTGTGGATTTGACCACTATTTCAGGTAGCTTTTAATGTTATTGCAAGTTCTTTGTGTATATTATATACATAATGCATGTGTGTGTATATACATATGACCTGCAGTAACATTAAAATATCAGTTTGCAAATGAAATTTATATATATAAATATATAGGTACAAGGGTATATAAATTGTATTTGAAAATTCTTGCTCTCATAAATATGCTATCGCTTCTTGTAGATTGAACTTATCCTGTGGCCTTGCAAAATCCATATTAGGTGTACTTATTTTTAAATATATCCCTTGGAAAAGTCTGAGTAAATGATGATATTGTCTATGACTAAAGACAGATTTATATCTTCCTTTCTAAACTATATGCCATTTATCTATCACCTAAGTCTATCTAAATACCTATCATCAACCTACCTACTTACTGACCTGTCACATTTTTCTTATTGTGGTGCTCAGTACCAACGTAGAAATGTTGGGCAGATGGGGCTGGGGTTGTGGCTCAGTGGTAGGGTGCTTGCCTGGCAGGTGTGAGGCACTGGAAAGACCTGGTATAATGATGCCACCTGCTTCCAAGCTCTTCTTGCTAAGGACTGCTTTGGCTATTCTGCATCTCTTATTTTTCCAGATGGATTTCATGGTTACTTTTTCTATTTCTATGAGAAATGTTATTGGGATTTTGATTGGGATTGCACTGAATCAATGTACAGTGCTTTTGGTAGTAGGGTCATTTTGACAATATTAATTCTGCCTATCCAAGAACAAGGTAGATCTTCCCATCTTCTAAGATCTTCTATAATTTCTTTCTTTAGCATTCTATGGTTTTCATTGTAGAGGTCTTTCATTGATTCCCAAGTTTTTTTTTTTTTGAGGCTATTGTAAATGAGGTGATTTTCCTAGTTTCTCTTTTCTGAGAATTTGTCAATGATGAACAGAAATGTCTTTGATTTATGGGTGTTAATTTTATATCCTGCTATTTTGCTGAATTCATTTATTCTATAAGATTTCTGGGGGAATTTTTTAGTTCTTCTAGTTATGGAATCATATTGTCAGCACATAGTGATGATTTGAGTTCTTCTTTCCCTATCTGTATCCCTTTAATTTCTTTTGTTTGTCTAATTGTTCTGGCTAGAGTTTCAAGAACTCTGTTAAATAGAAGCGTTGAAAGAGGGCATCCCTGTCCTGTTCCCATTTTTTTAAAGGGAATGCTTTCAATTTTTCTCCTTTTAGAATGATGTTGGCCTGGGGCTTAACATGGATAGCTTTTACAGTGTTGAGATGTGTTCCTGATATCCATAGTTTTTCTAGTATTTTGAACATGAAGGGGTGCTGTATTTTGTAAAATTCTTTCTCTGCATCTATTAAGATGATCCTAGGATTTTTATCTTTGAGTCTATTGATGTGATGAATTACATCTATTGATTTCCTATGTTTAACCTACCTCCCATCTCTGGGATGGTGACTATATTTCAGATATGTTTTTGTATTCGATTTGCCAGAATTTTATTGAAATTTTTTGCATCTATATTCATTGTAGATATTGGTCTGAAGTTTTCTTTCTTTCTTTTTTTTTTTTTTTGATGTGTCTTTGTCTGGTTTTGGAATCAGGGTGATATTGGTTTCATAGAATGTGTTTGGAAGTGCTCCCTCTTTTTCTATTTCATGAGATAATTTGAGGAGTATTGGTGTTAGTCATTCTTTAAAGGTCTTGTAGAACTCAGCTGTGTGTCCATCTAGTCCTGGGCTTTTCTTGGTTGGTAGGCTTCCGATGGTATCCTCTGTTTCCTTGCTTGAAATGGATCTGTTTAAATTGTGTATGTCATTCTGATTTAGTATATCATATGCCTCTAGAAATTCGTTGATGTCTTTGGTATTTTCTATTTTACTGGAGTACAAATTTTCCAAGTAATTTCCAAGTGTCTTATGTATTTCTGTAGTGTCCATCATGTTATTTCCTTTTTTTATCATGGATGTTAGTGATTTGAGTTTTCGTTCTCCTTCTCTTCATTAGCATGGCTAATGGTTTATCAATTTAATTTATTTTATTTTATTTTTTTTATTGTTGGTCGTTCAAAACATTACATAGTTCTTAATACATCATATTTCACAATTTGATTCAAGTGGGTTATGAACTCCCAATTATACCCCATATACAGATTGCTGAATCACATCAGTTACCCTTCCATTGATTGACAAATTGCCTTTCTAGTGTCTGATGTATTCTGCTGTCTGTCCTATTCTCTACTATCCCCCCTCCCCTCCCCTCCCCTCCCCTCCCCTTTTCTCTCTCTACCCCTTCTACTGTACATCATTTCTTCGATTTGTATTATCTTGTCTTACCCCTCCTTTCCTCTTATAAGTCCTTATGTATAACCCTGATCAATTTAATTTATTTTTTCAAAGAACCAACTTTTTGTTTTGTCAATTTTTTCAAATTTTCTTTGTTTCGATTTCATTGATTTCAGCTCTGATTTTAATTGTTTCCTGTCTTCGACTGTTTTGGGGTTGATTTGTTCTTCTTTTTCTAGGGTTTGAGATGTAATGTTAAATCATTTATTTATTGACTTTTTCTTCTTTGAAAGAGTGAACTCCATGCAATGAACTTTCCTCTTAGAACTGCCTTCATAGTGTCCTAGAGTGTGGGAGCCACTCTGAATGGTTCGCATTCTCGAGATTTCAATGTTATATCAGTGTTCTCATTTACCTCCAAGAATATTTTAATCTCTTCCTGGATACCTTTTGCAATTTATTGTTTATTTCATAGCATATTATTTAGTCTCCAGGTGTTAGAGTTGCTTTTTTTTTGTATTTTATCACTGATTTCTGATTTCATTCCACTGTGGTCTGATACAATGCAGGGTAGTATCTCTACTCTTTTGTATTTGCTAAGAGTTGCTTTGTGGCATAATACCTGGTCTATTTTAGAGAAGGATCCAGGTGCTGATGAGAAGAAAATTTATTTGCTCATTGAAGGATGATATATGTCAGTTAAGTTTAAGTTATTGATTGTATTATTGAGTTCTATAGTTTCTTTGTTTCACTTTTGTTTGGAAGATCTATCCAGAGGTGCATTTATGTGTTTATGCAGAACCACCTGCCCAGCCGCGTCTCACCATTAAGGAGCACTCCTGCGTCCCACACTCCTTTAACAATGCCACGGTGTTTGGGTTTTGTTCTTAATTAAGAGATTAATTTGAGAGCTCTTTCAGGTGGACAGAAATGCTGAACAGAAAGTCAGAGAGTTTCCTGTTCTCTCCCCTCACCCTCCCCACAGTCTCCCCTATTAATTACAGTTGATACATCATTGTGAACTGGACTCTGCTCTACATTCAGGGTCACTCTTTGTGTTTTACCTTCTATGGATTTTGACCCCCGTGATGACCACGATAATTGGCAATAGTTTCTCTGCCCTAAAAGTCTTCTGCATGCCTTTGCCCGTCCCCCCACTTTACCTCTGGCGACCAGTGGTCTTTTTACTGATTTCAGACTTCTGCATCTCCAGGGTGTCATATAGTGGGGATCACACAGTATGTAGCCTTTCCAGATTGGTTCCTTTCACCAGTAATGTGCATTTCAATTTCCTCCCTTCGTGTGGCTCAATAGCTCATTTCATGTTAGCGCTGAATACTATTCCACTGTCTGGGTGCATCCATTTCTGTTTGTCCAGTTACCTCCTGAAGTGCATCTTAGTTTTCTCCAAGTTTTAGCAATTTTGAACAAAGCTGCTGTAAATATTCATGTGAGTTTTTGTGTGGACTTCTAAGTTTTCAGCTCTGGGTAAATACTAAAGGGCAAAATTCTTGGATTGTAAGATGCTGGATTTAAAAATCAAATCATTGGGAATGTTTGATATCTCCTGCTGCGCTTACGGACCTTGTGTGCTTTCACCAGGGATGACTACCAGGAGGACGGATTCTGCCAGCCTTACCGGGGAATCGCCTGTGCACGTTTTATTGGGAACCGGACCATTTATGTGGACTCTCTCCAGATGCAGGGGGAGATTGAAAACCGAATCACAGGTAGGAGCCCCAGACGTTTCTCATGAGACATGAAGCCCTTGAAGGTCATCCTTCTGCAGGCAGCTGCCACTTGTACATTTTATTGTTCATGGCTCAGAGAGTGAATCTCTCTTTTTTCTCGCTGGCTGGGTACTATAAAGGAAAGAGGTCTGTGTAGCTCACGGATTCAGAGGCTGAAAGTCTAAAGTGCATGATTCCAGCTCTGATGAGTTCCCCTTGGCTTCATCACATGATGAGAGCACATATATAACAGGAAGCCAGAACAGCCCAGGGGGCCCAGGCTTGTTCTTTTATGACAAGAGAGATCTAAGCAGAATCCTAAGAGAACTACCTTGGACTAAGCCCCATCTCTTAGAGGTCCCACCACCTCTTATCTGTCAACCTGAGCATCCCTGATCCAAAAATCCAAAATCCAAAATACTCCAACACCTGAAACTTTCTGAGCACCCACATGACACAAGTGGAAAATTCCAAACCTAACTTTTGATGATTCAGGGCACACAAACTGTTTTGTGCACAAAATTATTAAAAATATTTTGCAGAATTGCTTTCAGGCTATGTGTATGTGGGTGAATTTTATGTTTAAAATTGGGTTTCCTCTGGACGTCTCTTTGTGTGTATGCAAATACTCCAGAATCTGAAAACATCCCCAAACCAAAATACTTCTGGTCCCCAAGCTGTGCAGATACGGGGCACTAGGACTGTGGACACTGAGTTATGTCACAGAACTAAAATGGGTTATAGGGAATCACGTTCTCTGCCAGCCTCCTCCTGGCCCCTTGTATAGGCTCTGTGAGCATTTTCACCCCACCGAGTGGGGTCTCAGCCAATCACTTGACTGAATGGGCTCAGAAGGACTGAGAGGCCTCAATCACAGGTTGACAAAGGTCCTGAACAGGCTGCTGGTGCCCTGGGGGGGGCGGGGGGGTCTTCCAAGAATAAGTGGGTGGCAGCAACGCCACCTGCTGGCTACAGATGGCACTTCAGGTAAAAGTCCTGGAGCTGGGGGGCCCCAGAGACTAACTTCCGTCTTCTCAGTTCTCTCCCGGTGTTGGAGGGCACAGTCTCCACACGGTGTGAAGGCAAAGGGCGCTGTCTTCAGCTGTCCAGGTCATTTATATAGACCAATCTTTCCTAGGTGAAAGCAGGGTGGGGACACAAGCCCAGCCACCCAGGCCCCATTTATTCCCTTCCTTCTCTCACCTGGGGTTGGAGGGATTGGTGCCTGGGGAAGAGGGACAGATGGCAGGGGCCACCTAGGGACGAAGGTTAGGGAGCTGTGTGCAGGCAGGTGTCCAGGTGCAGAAAACGGGCTCAGGGGGGGTTGGGGGTGCAGCCCCCTCACCGTCGCTCACTCGGGCCTCGCGTCTCCGCAGCGGCCACCTGGGGACGAAGGTCAGGGAGCTGGGTGCAGGCAGGTGTCCAGGTGCAGAACGCGGGCTCAGAGGGGGTGGGGGTGCAGCCCCCCACCGTCGCTCACTCGGGCCTTGGCCTCGCGTCTCCGCAGTGGCCACCTGGGGACGAAGGTCAGGGAGCTGGGTGCAGGCAGGGTGTCCAGGTGCAGAACACGGGCTCAGGGGGGGGGTTGGGGTGCAGCCCCCCACCGTCGCTCACTCGGGCCTCGCTCTCCGCAGCGGCCTTCACCATGATCGGGACCTCCACGCACCTGTCAGACCAGTGCTCGCAGTTCGCCATTCCGTCCTTCTGCCACTTCGTGTTCCCGCTGTGCGACGCCCGCTCCAGGGCACCCAAGCCGCGGGAGCTGTGCCGCGACGAGTGCGAGGTCCTGGAGAGCGACCTGTGCCGCCAGGAGTACACGATCGCGCGCTCCAACCCGCTCATCCTCATGCGGCTGCAGCTGCCCAAGTGCGAGGCCCTGCCCCTGCCCGAGAGCCCGGACGCAGCCAACTGCATGCGCATCGGCATCCCGGCGGAGAGGCTGGGCCGCTGTGAGTGCCCCACCCCGGGAGCAGAGAGGGGCGGTGTGTGGGCGTGAGATGGGGGCTCTGAGCTGGCCTGTTGCCCAGGGGCCCCATCTGCCTTGCTGAAGCAGGGCACAGCATCCAGAGCCTCTCTGTCCAGTCCCCCATCCCACAGGGCAGCCACCTGGTGGTAAAGAGCTGGGGATTTGAAGTCATTCAGACCCAGATCCACACCCTGCTTGAATGCTGTCCATCTTGGGGGACTGGAGCTAAGTCCCTTTACTCCCTGGAGCTTGGGATTTCCTGTCTCCAGATGGGGAGTGACCCAGGTTTCTGCCATGGAAACCTGCAGGGAGGTTGAGGAGAGGCCCAGCCTCCCAGCTTCTGTGATGGTCCACAGCATCTTGGGGAAAAGGTGGGCTCCAGCCCTCTCTCCGGACCTCTGAAGCCCAGTGCCCGGAAACCTGAAGGTTTCTCAGCCTCACACAAGTTGGAGACGTGGAGATGATGCATGGTGGGGGCTCAGAAGGACCCAGAAGCTCTGTGTCACTACAAAAGGGAATAGGGACGGTCTCCCACCTTCCCAGCCACCTTCCCCTGCAGTACAGGACCTCAGCTGCGGAGTGGGGCACTTGATTCTTCTGAACCTGGGGCTGGGTGTGTGTGGCCCCTCGGGGTCTGTAGAGGACAAAGCCCTGCTCCCCACTCCCTTTCCTGGCAGCAGAGCAGCCTGTGTTCTCCGGGTATGTAGTAGGCCCTGGCAGGCGGCAAGGCCAGTCAGGGAAGAAGGCACGGGACAGGGAGTTCTGCCGACGTCCCCGAGAACGTCAGGGTTGTCCCCGTGAGAGGTGAGACCCCCTCTCCTGGGGTTTCCAGAAGTGCACGGGGTGCCTTGCCAAGGCAGGTAGGGCCTGGCCTCAGGGTCCAGCATGTCCCTCATAACTCCTGGCCACGGGGCTTCCAGTGTGACCTGAGGGAGTTGCTTAGACTCCTGTTTCCTCATATTCCATGAGGGCAATAGCTCTGACCTTGTGCGGCTGGAATGAAGATTAGGCGAGTTAATAATTAAATCTTAGAAGAGGGCATGAGATAAACACTGGGTAAATGTTCAACAAACGCACATCCTTAGCTCTGGCTCCTCCATAGACACTGTTCTCACCGTGGCCGAGCCTGGCTTCTCCCTGGGTGGTGGAGGTGGTCTCCAGGTTGCAGGGCCAGGCCTAGGATTTGTCCTCGCTGCTTGTATAGTTTTTTTTTTTTTTTTTTTTTTTGTACCAGGGGTTGAACCTGGGAGCACTCAAGCACGACTTTGTATTTTATTTAGAGACAGGGTCTCGTTAAGTTGTTTAGCACCTCACCGTGGCTGAGGCTGGCTTTGAACTTGCGATCCTCCTGCCTCAGCCTCCAGAGCCGCTGGGATTTGTACAGTTCAATTCTGCTTTTAGTATGAGTGTGAATGAGGTGGGTGTTGACATTTCCAAAGGTGGTTTCGGGGCCGCGGAGTAACTTCTGACAGCTTTCCTTCACATATGTCCCTAAGGTGCCCTCAATTTCATTTATGGGCTTAAGACTTTATTGAGTCCTTATTTTTAATGCTGCTTTTCTTGGACGATATGTAAAATCCTTTGGTCTTTTGGAAATTCCCATTTGGGCTCATGCCGGCCAAGTGGGTTTGTTCCTTCCTGAAATAAATAGTTGAAGGAGGTGAACCCTGTACCCCCAGGGTGGGCCAGTTCCCCGGGTGTTCGCGCCTCCTAATGCGTCTGCCTCTCTCAGATCATCAGTGCTACAACGGCTCGGGCTCAGACTACAGAGGGACAGCCAGCACCACCAAGTCGGGGCACCAGTGCCAGCCCTGGGCCCTGCAGCACCCCCACAGCCACCACCTGTCCAGCGCAGACTTCCCCGAGCTCGGAGGGGGGCATGCCTACTGCCGCAACCCCGGAGGCCAGATGGAAGGCCCCTGGTGCTTTACGCAGAATAAAAACGTACGCATGGAACTGTGTGACGTACCCTCGTGTAGTATGTATTCTCTCTCTCTTTTTTTAAAATGTTGACTGTTGAGTTCACCTGTGATGAGAATGTTCTGTCTTGCCTCCGGACAGAGGGGACCACAGAGCCCCATCTTCACCATTGTGATTGTTTTAAACTAAACTGATGCTGGTTGTGACATCAAATCAGATCCTTATGGGGTGTCTTAAAATGGGAGAAGTCTGGAGAATGTCGTGCAAGTGGCCCATAAGTTCAGCTCACAGTGGCAGCTACTGTTTGCATTCTGGACCCTTCCTCCATCCCTTTACCTGGATCCAGTCCTGGAATTCAGCTGGCATCGCTGTCCCTCCACGGACATTATCACACAATATAAAGAAAGATGCTGCCCCCCACCCCCGGTCCCCCACTCCCATCTTTTGGGCTTTTCCCCTGCTTCTGAGCTTTCACGCACAGAACTGGTAGAATAAGGAGAAAATAGAATCCATGGTCTCTTAACGTTCCCTCTGAGCATCTCTGCTACATAAAAAATAGGAAAAGATTGTGTAGTCAATGGTGGAACTTCCGCGGTCATTGTCTCTGAGTTTCAATGGTGCACATTTTGGTAGTGGAGTAACTGAACTCAGCTGGGATCCGGAGTTGGTGGGTTGGTGGGAGACTGTGGGATCTTGCAGAAGGACAGGTCAATCTGTGGAGCAGCTAAGGCTCCCCTGTGCCTGGACACCCCCTCCTGTGAAGCCCAGGTACTCCCACCCTACCGAGGAGCGAGTACCTGTGAGTATTTATCCATCACGGTTTTGAAGCTGTGATTCGGTGGCTCCAGATTTATCATGGCTTTTGCTGAGCAGCTCAGACGCCTCTTCAGGAATGTGTGTTCATAGTAGGAATAAACTGTTAGAATGAACATACCAGGAGCTCAACCCTGATACAGCCCTTTAAATCTATTTCCTGCAAGGAAGGACGTTATTAGTGCCCATTAAGAAAAATAGGCACATTGTTTGATCTGGCAATTACTGGAATCTTATGTTGCAGAGGTAGCTGCATTTACAAGGCAGAAATGCAAGGATATTTCTTGCAGAAACACTCCCGAGAGCTAAATGCAAAATAGACTAATTTATCAGAAGGAGGTTGCATGGGATAGTGGAAGTGCATCCATATTGGGGAGTAGTACACAGCTATAAAAGAACCCACGGACCTGTCCAAAATATTTGATTCTGTTCCAAAACCAGGAGCAGGAAAATACAGGTGACATAATTCAATTTAAAATGAAGTCTGGTCTCATGTAAAACACCATATGAAACTACTGTTCCTGGATATCAGAATAGTTAAATGTCAGTGGTATCACGTGGTTGAAATTAAAATATACATAATAAATGGAGTATTAACCTATTAACAATATGATAGCTTTTAATAGCATCAACATGAACAGGGCTACTAGGAATATTTACTTTTTAATGCCACATTTCTGCAGTCCACTTTTTCCCCAATAAGCAGGTGTTGTGTTGGTAATTTTTAAAAGATCTTCACAAGGCAGATGATCATGTAATTGCAATGACAGAGTTCTTGCTCCTGATTTTGGCATGAGGGACAGCTTGCACTCCTCATCCTAATAATGGAAAACAAACTGGAATCTAATGTTCATGGGCCCTGAGGCTTCGGCAACATCTGCCTCCTGGACACTTTAGGGGTGGGGGAAATTGCTGGGTGGGGACAGAAGAGAGTTTTGACTTTCACTTTATTTGATTTTTGTCTTATTTGGAGGGCACAGATGAGACTAGGTTTGGGACATGGTGACTTTTCCTAAGAGAGCACGAGACTACTCATTTTGAGACCCAATCAATTTTTTCATAGATCATGTTGACCAGAAATTTTTTGTTTTCTTCCAATGGGGAGCTCATTGCCCCTGGTCATAGAGCTGTTCAAGTGTGGGGTAGTCATTTACCAAGCCAAGGGGTAAACATAGGACCACATAGTTCCCTGGGGATAGAGGGAAGTACCTCGAGAGAGCCCACCTTTCATCACATACAGGGAAGGGCTCAGCCTTCTTCAGTCAGGCCACAGGCTCTTAAATGCAGTAGCCTTGAAGGGCCAGAGGAGGTGCTGGGCTGGAGGGCTGGGCCAGCAACCCCAGGACACCCAGCCCCCAGGACCCATCCCCTGCTTCCAGTGGTCTTGCAGCCTGGCTCCTGTGGGCCCCGCTGCCACTTCCCATAAACCCTGTAGGGGGAGACAAAGCGCTGCTTTTCACCGGGAAAGAAAAGCAGAAGGTCGTTGAAAGCTTCCTACTGTTGGTACCCCCTGTTTTTCAAGAATTCCTTTACCCTTTTTGCATATTGTATTGGGCAAATTCCTGGATTTCCCTTGGTCTTTTAAATCAAATGCATTTTAAGTAGTATTCTAAAAGGCAATGTTAACATGATACAAAAATGTTCAAAAAATCAAAATACTGAAGGAGGAAAAGGTCGTTTCTAGTCCCACGTTTGAGCCAAGTTTGACCCACCATGGTCAAGGACATCAGATGTCTTTCCTAAATCTCACCCAAATCAGGAGGGGAGGAGACCTTGGTGACAAATGTGATCCTGCCCAATACCTGTTCCCACGGTGTCCAAAGCACCAGGAAAGAAGTGTTTGCTTCCCTGTGGGGGTGGTCTGTGGTGGTCTCCACAGTAGGATGAGCCACGTATATTTTTTAAGGTGTGGTGTACAGCTTTGCTCCTCTGTGTGATTTATTGGATCGTCCACGTGCTTTGCCTGGGCGGTTGGTGGAGAACTGAACTGAAAGGGGGATGTTTTCTCAGGAGTCACCAAAGCCTCTTTCTCACTCGCAGGTCCCCGACACAGCAGCAAGATGGGCATTCTGTACATCTTGGTGCCCAGCATCGCCATCCCCTTGGTCATCGCCTGCCTCTTCTTCCTGGTCTGCATGTGCCGCAATAAACAGAAAGCATCCACGTCCACCCCTCAGCGCCGGCAGCTGATGGCCTCGCCGAGCCAGGACGTGGAGATGCCGCTCATCAACCAGCACAAACAGGTCTTTGCTTCTGTCTTCTAACAAGGCAGCTTTTTGAGGCTGTGTCCTCCAGGGTGGGTCACCTGGGAGACCCCGGTTTCTTCATTTCCTCCGTACACAGCACACAATTTTATCTTGCTATTTTTTTTCTCTAAAATACATCGGTGTGTGTGTGTGTGTGTGTGTGTGTGTGTGTGACTTTAGAAAATGAATGGCAGGCATATTTGGAATTCACTCAATATGAAGTGCACAGCTTCTCCCCCACAACTAGACCAGGGCCCCTTGTGTGGCCCAGCAAACAGTCTTGGCTGCTCAGGAGCCTCAACTCTGTCTACAGGGTGACCTAAGAAAAAGGAAAAAAAAAAAAAAAACAGTTCCACAATTTGAGGCTGCCGGTGGCATTTTTAAGGGCCTGGGACCCAGTTTCCATTCCGGTTGGTCTTGCTGCATTGGTTCTGGGGGAGGCAGAGAACACCAGTCTTTTCATGGGGGCAGGAGGGACCAGCCACCTCTGAGAGACGGTCCCCGCCCTGAATGTTCTTAAATGAAAGGGAGGCAGGTGGGAAATTCTGAAATGCAGCAGGTGCCAAGCAGGTGCCCGCCCTGCCCGCCTTCCTGCGGGGGTTCACCTTCGTCTCAAGCTCTGGGGAGCGCTGTCCCCCCAACTTGGAAGGGCCCTCCGAGGTGCTCAGGGAGAGTGGGCTCACCCACCTCTTCAGCCAGGGAGGTGCTGAGGATCGGCCGGGGGCTGGAGCCGAGGAGGATCTTGCTGTGGTGTGGCCACACACAGGAGGGATGTGGAGGCAGCCCACGGGGAGAGTCCAGGGCGGCTGTGGGAGAGCTGGTGCTCAGGCGCGGTTGCGGGACATGTGTCTGAGTGTGAGTCCGTGCAGACACACACGTGTGCACACACACGTGGGGGTGGAGGGAGGTCTGCAGCAGCACCTTGGTCACATGTCACATTCTGATAGGCAGACGGGTTGGGGCCGTGGGAGGACTGGGACAGCCTGCATCAGAGCACATTGTGGGTGGCCACGTGCAGGACAGTTAGGACCAGGGGGTCCTCTGCAAGGTGACGGTGGCACAAGGGATGCTTCTGACCCCTCCCGCTCTCCCTGCTCCTCCTCTGACGTTGGCCATGGCCAAAAAAGTTTGATTGGGGGCTTTTCTTTTTTGACAGGCCAAACTCAAGGAGATTAGCCTGTCCTCGGTGAGGTTCATGGAGGAGCTGGGGGAGGACCGGTTTGGCAAGGTCTACAAAGGCCATCTGTTTGGGCCCACCCAGGGGGAGCAGACCCAGGTGGTGGCCATCAAGACGCTGAAGGACAAAGCCGAGGGCCCGCTCCGGGAGGAGTTCAGGCACGAGGCCCTGCTGCGGGCTCGGCTGCAGCACCCCAACGTCGTCTGCCTGCTGGGCCTGGTGACCAAGGACCAGCCCCTCAGCATGATCTTCAGCTACTGCTCGCACGGCGACCTCCACGAGTTCCTGGTCATGCGCTCGCCCCACTCGGACGTGGGCAGCACCGATGACGACCGCACGGTGAAGTCGGCCCTGGAGCCCCCCGACTTCGTGCACGTCGTGGCGCAGGTCGCCGCCGGGATGGAGTATCTGTCGGGCCACCACGTGGTGCACAAGGACCTGGCCACCCGCAACGTGCTGGTGTACGACAAGCTGAACGTGAAGATCTCGGACCTGGGCCTCTTCCGCGAGGTGTACTCTGCCGACTACTACAAGCTGACGGGGAACTCGCCGCTGCCCATCCGTTGGATGTCCCCCGAGGCGATCATGTACGGCAAGTTCTCCATCGACTCGGACATCTGGTCCTACGGCGTGGTCCTGTGGGAGGTCTTCAGCTACGGCCTGCAGCCCTACTGTGGCTACTCCAACCAGGACGTGGTGGAGATGATCCGCAACCGGCAGGTGCTGCCCTGCCCGGACGACTGCCCTGCCTGGGTCTATGCCCTCATGATCGAGTGCTGGAACGAGTTCCCCAGCCGGCGACCGCGCTTCAAGGACATCCACAGCCGGCTGCGGGCCTGGGGCAACCTGTCCAACTACAACAGCTCGGCGCAGACCTCGGGGGCCAGCAACACCACGCAGACCAGCTCCCTGAGCACCAGCCCCGTGAGCAATGTGAGCAACGCCCGCTACCTGGGCCCCAAGCAGAAGGCCCAGCCCTTCCCCCAGCCCCAGTTCATCCCCATGAAGGGCCAGATCAGACCCATGGTGCCCCCGCCCCAGCTCTACATCCCCGTCAACGGCTACCAGCCAGTGCCCGCCTATGGGGCGTACCTGCCCAACTTCTACCCGGTCCAGATCCCTATGCAAATGGCTCCACAGCAGGTGCCCCCTCAGATGGTCCCCAAGCCCAGCTCACACCACAGTGGCAGCGGCTCCACCAGCACAGGCTACGTCACTACGGCCCCCTCCAACACCTCCGTGGCAGACAGGGCCGCTCTGCTCTCGGAGGGCACCGAGGAGGCTCAGAACGTCCCGGAAGACGTGGTCCAGAGCCCCGTGCAGGAGGCAGAGGAGGAAGAAGATGGCTCTGTCCCAGAGACGGAGCTCCTCGGGGACAATGACGCTCTGCAGATGGACGAAGCACAAGTTCAGCTGGAAGCCTGAGGGGCACACAGGGCCCAGGCACCAGGAGATGAGACCCCACTGTGACCCCACAGGGACTCCGACCCCCTTTGAGAGATCACAGACCACAGTGATCACCAGGGCCCGGGCACGGGAGGGCTGGTTTGCAGACTCAGTGACCGAAAATCCTGCACCTGTCTTGTCCATTCTCTGCGCTCAGAGCTGCCTCTGGGTCCTCCTGTTTGTCTGGAGGCCACACCTGTGCCTGAGCTGGGCAGGGGCCCCAGTAGTGTGACCTCTTCAGGAGCAGGACACACAGTGAGCCCTGTTCTGCCTGCACTCATCCTGGTGCTCCATCACCAGTGAGCTGCGCAGTCCCTGCAGAAACACAGCAAGGTCTTCACTCCGTATGGAATGTGGATCACGTCTTAGAAATGTGGGGAGGACAGGCCTGTGAAGGGGTGGCAGGTGTACCTCGGGCTCTGAGATTCTCACCCGCCAGCCTGCTGGTTCAAGGATGGAGGGAGCGCCCTTTCTCCCTGCTGCCTCCCAGCCAGAGATGAGCAGGACAGCACACTGCCACCTCCCAGGGTCCCAAGAAACAGGGGCTGCTGAAATGGGAGCCCCCGATGTTCAAGCAAAATGTGCCTTTATAGAACCCCACACAATCCTGTATTTTTGTGAAATGGCTTTAATTATATTGCATGTGTATTTTGCCCACTCTGCTGGAATTCAAGGGAAAATATTTCTTGGGTTTAGAATGTTCAAAAGGAAGCAATATTGTACAGAACGCAGTATTGTTTTTTTTTTTTTTTTTTAAGAATCATGTACAGACCTTAAATGTAATTTATATGTTTTTTTTTTTTTGTATGCCGTTTTCATGGAAGTATTTTGAGCTTGAATCATGACTTAGTAATTTAACTGTTTACATGATCCACTTTGGGATGCTTGTTGTACTATGTGGAAGCGAGGTCCATTCATTTCAGAACCCCGAGAACCAAAGGCCAGCAGGCACGCTGTCTCTCTCCGGCATCATCGTTGCTCTGTCTGTAAATCCCACACCGTGGTGTATCCAATAAAGTGAAACAGAACCTTCGGCTGCGCTCTTCCAGGCTGGAAGGAGAGGGCTGTGTGAGGTGCCTGCAGAATGGAGGAAACGTGGGGTGATTCTCTGGGCCCTTTCTGTGGATTTGGGAGGTTCACCTAGGACCGGCGACTCCATGCTAAAGCCCGTGTAGTCGCAGCATAGAGAACCGATGGAAATCAATTCCATTTCTTTTTAAATTAATTTTCGATCACCATGTGTTCATTGTGCACGTTGGTGAGGTTCAGTGGGATATTTGAACACGTGCCTACAGCACGTGCTCACCCACCCCTCTTCCCAGCCTCCAGTACCTTCAAGTTGGTTTTTCCTCCTGCTGCTTCTGTTGAGAGCTCAAGTGTGAATCAGTAGCAGATGATGTGAAGATGATGATGGTCGTTGGTTTTGAACTGGCCCCTGACGTTTTTCGACCTGGAATCTGACATTTTCCGGGCCCCCACACAGGGCTGGGATATGGGAAGGACCGTGGGGAAGGGGGTGAGCCTGGGGCTCTCCGCCCCCTCTTCCATCTGCAGTGCAGCTGGGTGCAGTGAGCTGGGCCAGAAGACACCTCTGCAGGCCAGTGGCCCCAGGGCTCCCTGTCAAGCAGGGGCTATGGAACCAGGGCCCTACCGTGGAGGTGATTCTGGCAGCCAGCACGCTGCCACCGTGCTGGGCCCTTGACCTTGACATTTTCGTAGAGCTCCTCCCCGTCTGTTGGAGTGGGAGAGGGGAAGCAGAGCTGGGCGCCTGCTCAGGGTAGGCTTAATCTGCAGCTGGTGCTCTGCAGATCTTTTGGCAGAGTGGTCACTGCCTTCCCTGTGTCCATTCTGACCCGGCAGGACTCGGTGGCCCCCAAATGTGCATTTCTGATGAGGGGCCTAGGATGCCGTCTCACACTGAGAACTCCTGAGGCAGAGGATCCTTGCACCTCAGGACACATTCAGGGGACAAGGAGCGCATCTCAGAAGGTGAATTCCACCCTCATTCTCCTTCACAGCCTACAGTCAGATTGACTCAGTCTGGCGAGGTGCATGGATCCCAGGGGTTGTACACCAGTCTGGGTGAGGACGAGAGCTCACTAGGGGGAATAAAAAACACTTTTAACAACAAACTCCTTCTCTTAGTGCAGATCCCTCGTGCCAGGGTGTCCAGCCTCTTGAATCATTTTGACCTTAAGGTTTCTCCTACTGTGATAAGATCTTCCTCCCCCAGAGCAAGGCTTATGCCTGAGGCCTCTGCAAGAAAACCCAGATCAGCAAGAGGAAAGCAGACCGTTTATTTGGTAGGAGTTTTATGTGACCCCGAAGCCTTCAGAAAAGAAGACCCAAGACAGTAGGGAGAGATGGTGTTTTATGCTAAAATTAATGCAGTGGACATCGGCAGGGCTGTCCTGCTGGGTCAGAATGGTCCCTGGGTAGGACCCAATGGTAATGAACTGGGGGGACTTCGCGAGGCCTATCTGTTAGATTCTTCTCGGTGCCTTCAGAGATGAAGACGCTCCTTCCGCCCAGGGATGCGGGGTGGGGCATCTCTGCTCTGGAATGAGGATCCTAGGACCTGCTCCAGAGGAAGCCCATGGAATTCCAGGGCTTGCTCCAGGGGAGAGGGGCAGGAGGGGGTCAGAAGGCCCCCCGCTTCTGCAGTTTCCCCAAATGTCACAGAGCCGCGTCGGGGAACCGTGTCCTGACCTTGCTCTGCTGGTCCAGCACGATACAGGTCACAGACTCACCCACACACAAATGAGTGAATCCCGTGTCTTCTTGTTCGTCCTAAGATCAGGATGGAAGGAAATAAATCCGACTGGGCTAAGAATCAGAACCATCCCCTCAGAGGCCCTCCCTTGGCCCTACATAGGGAAGGGACCTGGGGTTAAATGGAGGGACTTCTCATTTCCTCTGATCTGACTTGATTCACCTGGAGGGTTGACTGTTCAGTGCAGACCTGAGGTTGAAAAATGGGAATCAGCCCTTCCGTTGCTTTTCCACAAGCAAAGCCAGAAAACAAGGCTCCGTGCCACTTTGGCCAGCCTTGACTGTCCCCAAACATTAACCGGGTGCTCCCGGCTTCTGACAGCACGGTAGAGCGACAGCAGTGGGAACTGGGCAGGTTTTTTTCCTGGGGAGTGGGGGATGCCAATAGAACATCTCCTCCTGCTCACTCCAAATGTAACAGTGCGCGACATCTTTAGATGTGACTGAACAACGGTGGCTTAGTGGGGACACGCCAGAGCCATCGACTCTAGAGTTGAGCTGCATGATTCAAGTAAATGTAACAGGTTTGTCCCCACAAAAGAGGGAAGTTTTCACAGCTGTTGAGTTACTTGCTTGTAATTGAGGGGTTTTTTTTGGGGGGGGTATCAGGGCTTGAACTCAGGGGCACTCAACCACTGAGCAATATCCCCAGCTCTACTTTATATTTTATTTAGAGACCAGGTCTCACTGGATGGCTTCATGCCTCTCCATTGCTGAGACTGGCTTAAACTCTCAAGCCTCCTGCCTCAGCCTCCCGAGATCACAGGCTTGCAACTCATGTCCGGCTTGTAATTGAGTTTTAAATCGAGGCATCGGACACCACGTATACCTTGTGCGCCCATGAGATTTTGTGATAAACAGCAATTATTGAGACAGCCTTGTCGTCACACTGCACAGAATTTAATGTACTGACTTAGGGTGTGTGACTACCCTGTAGTCACAAGAGCTTCCCACCGACTCAGGAAAATCCTATGGTGTGATCTCATGGTGAGATCCACTCACTTCATTTTTTAATTTTATTTTTACTCTTTTATACATCACACAATGATCCTACGTATTGACGGAGTACCACGTGACGTTTCACACATACGTATGTTGGGGAGTGTTTAGATCAGGTTAAACATTTAACTCCTCAAACATTTATCATTTCTCTTTATGGTAATAACTTCCCAAATCCTTCTGGCTTTTTAAAATATGCAATACACTATTCTTATCCACAGTTGCCACACTATAAAGAAATTTTCTTTCTTTTTGGGGGGAGGTGGGTATTAGGGACGGAACCCGGGGCCTCACACCTGCTAGGCCAGCGCTCACCACTGAGCTACACCCCCAGCAAGTGAATCTACTCACATACTCATGTTGGTAGCCACTTGGGGACCGTTAGTGGTTTTGTGATCATGTTGGAAACAAACCCAGGCATTAGTTCCAGGTGCATGTTTGTTCCCTTTGAGGTGAACTTCCAAAAGGGAGCTGTGTCAAGGGTATCACTCCCAAGTGGCATCTCTCCACGTCCAGCTACAGCCCCCTCATCATTCCCCAAAGTCACAGAGACCTTAAATATTCAAAATTACTGGGTGCTCGGTAGTCAGCCTGGGAAATCAGAGTAATGCTGTATCCCCTTGAATTTTGGCCGACCTGGTGACAGCCAGGCCACAAGCCTCATTGCCACATATTTAAAATTAGGACAGTAGTGTTTTTACAGTACGATGTTTCTTTTTCAGTTTCCTTTCATTCACTTAGTGAATAGCAGATACATTCCTGTCATTCAGGAATCTCTGTCGCTCATTCCCTAGCCTTCCCTCCACCTTCCACCTTGAAGTAGTCGCTGTTGCTGATTTCTTAGGGATCTGCCCAGCGTTTCCCTAGGCAGAGACAAGCCAGTACCTCCAGATGTCAGTGGGAGGCACTCTGGCCCCGAGTGCTCCATGGCAGGCGGGGGCCTTACTTGCTTTAACCCATCGCTGGCAGCCAGACGTTTGTGTGACGTCCCCCTGCTGCTGTCTTCGACCGCCCAGTGACAAGCCTGTTTCTGTTTGAGGGTTCCTGGAGGTGGACTTGCTGGTGAGTAGTGGTGTGAGCCGTCATGCACACCCCTCCAGGGGGTCGGCCAGCACACACCGCTGCCCTGATGGAGTGGGCCAGGTCCCTCAGCCCTGGAGCAAGCCTCACCTGCAGGCCAGGTGTCCCCACACCTGACCACCTGCTGGCCAAGGGTCCTGGGGCCACAAGACTCACCTTGAAGGGACACTTTTATGAAGTCAGGCCAGGTTAGAATTTTCAACTCGTTGTTTTATTCACTCTCTTCCGTAGTCTGAGGTTTTAGTGAAAATGTCACCCTGAGGCAGAGAGACACACAAAACCATCCCTTGGGCATTGGAAGGCCCTTGGGGAATCTTCTAGAACCCAGGGGAGAGACCAACAGAAAGGAGCATTTCTTTGAAACTCCAGAAGCATTTCTTTAACCCCAAAGACTGGAACAGCATCCCCAAAGACTGGAACGGCATCCCCAGGGCGGCAACAGCAACACCCCACTCCAGGATGGCCTGTAGCCTGTCCATCTGCTGCTGCGGTCCACGGTCCACCTCCAGATGATGCCAGCGCATGGCTCTCAGTGAGAACCGGTCATCTGCAAGGGAAAGGAGGCCCACACTGTGGAAGGAAGCAGTCAGCCTGCCTCTCTGGCTCCTGTGGCCCAGACGTGCCAGCCCTGTGCTAGAAGGACGTACCCATGTCACCCACGCTCTCCACGCCTGTGACCTCATCTGTGTGGCCGTTTCCTGGTATCCCACTGTCCATCATGTGGCTTTGCTTTCCAAGAGTTTTAAAAATTTTTTTGGTCGTTTCTTTCAACTGCATTTTGATTATCTCTTCATCCTGTTGGAGTCTTTTGTTATTTCTTTTTATTTTCATTTGTTCTTATTAATTATACATGAGGGTAGAATGCATTTTGATATATCATACCCAGGTGGAGTACGACTTCTCACTCTTGTGGCTGTACATAATGTAGAATGACATGGTCATGGTGTCACATAAGCACATGGGATAGTAATGTCTGACCCTTCCACTGTCTTTCCTATGCCCATTCCCCCTCCCTTCCCTTCAGTCTCCTTTGTCTAATCCCAAGTGCTTTTATTCCTCCCTACCCGCCCCAGACCCATTGTGAATTAGCATCCACATATCGGAGAAAACTTTCAGCCTTTGGTTCTTGGGGATTGGTTCATTTCACTTAGCATGAGAGTCCCCAGTTCCATCCATTTACTGGCAAAGGCCATGATTTCATTCTTCTTTATGGCTGAGTGATATTCCGTTGTGTGTATATACTACATTTTCTTTATCCATTCTTCTGTCGAAGGGCATCTAGGTTGGTTCCATAGTTTAGCTATTGTGAGTTGAGCTGCTATAAATATTGATGTGGCTGCATCACTGTAGTAGGCTGATTTTAAGTCTTTGGGGTATGTTTTAGTTAGCTTTTTGGCTGCTTTAACTAAAAGAACCAACCAGAATAACTGTAGAGGAAGAAAGGCTCAGGGTTTCAGAGGTCTCAATCCACAGACAGCAGGCTCCATTCTCTGGGTTCAGGGCAGGCAGGACATCATGGAGGAAGAGTGTGGCAGAGAGAAGCAGCTCACATGATGACCTAGAAGCAGACAGACTCCACTCTCCAGACAAAATATACACTCCATAGCCCAAAAAATCCAGCCACACCCCACCTGCCTCCAGTTACCACTCTGTGAATCCCATCAGTGATTAAGTCACTGTCTGGGTTAAGGCTACCCTAACCCAATCATTTCTCCTCTAAACCTTCTCACATTGTCTTACACATGAGCCTTTGGGAGACACCTCCCATCCAAACCATAACAGGGTTTAAACCGAGGAGTAGGAGAGCTGGGTCCAATGGTGGCTCCATTCCAAGTTTTCTGAGGAATCTCCATACTGCTCTCCAGAGTCGTTGCACCCATTTTCAGTCCCACCAACAAGGTAGGAGTGTGCCTTTCCCCACATCCTCACCACCATGTTGTGACCTTTACTGGAAAACCACACTGAAGCTACTTCTTTTGGGGAAATCCTATCTCTCCAAACTAACAGGCACGTGGAATCGCAGAATATTGATAAGAAAAGCCACCATGACTTTGGGATATGCAAAATAATTCAAGTTAGGCTATAGGTGCCAACACACTAACACGGAAATTGCCTGGAATGTTTATTGGATTTCCCATCCTTGGCTCCCTGATACCCATTCTCAATTTGTTAGACAGAGTTTCTCCCATAAAAAAAGACAAAGACTGACCCCAGCCAGGGCTCTAAATTAACTAGTACCTGAGTGGCTTACAGGTGGGAATAGCCAGGTGTTCAGCCCTGCAGAGAGAGGGCCATGGGTCCCGACGGGTGGGTGTGCATGATTCCAGCTGGGCTTCTCTTACGGGCAACACCTCACACTTCCTACGCCTGGTCACCCACAGGATTAAGATCCGTGGGATCATGAATTTCTACTGGTTGTGTTAAAGACTAAGCCATGACTAATTTACTTCTGTAAAATTCACTCATTCTAAATGCACAATTCATTGATTTTAAGTAAACCTACCTATTGTGCAGCCTCCTTCCCAATCTAATTTTAGAGCATTCTCAACTTCTCACATAGATTCTTCATGTGTTGGACACAGTGGTGCCTGCTTATAATCCCAGTGGTTCAGAAGCCTGAGGCAGGAGGATCTGGAGTTCAAAGCAAGTCTCAGCAATTTAGCAAGTCCTTGAGCAACAGTGTAATACTCTGTCTCTAAATAAAATACAAAAAGGTCTCAGTAGTTAGGCACCCCCAGGTTCAATCCCTGGTACCAAAAAATTACTCTTCATGTCAGCTCAGGGCAGTCTACTCTGCTCTTTCTCTCTTTGGATTTGCCTTTTCCAATGTTTCACATCAATAGAATTACAGAAGATACAGTATTTTCCATCTGGCTTCTTTAACTTAGCAAAATATTTTCAAGGTTCATCCATGTGGTACACGTGTTAGAGACTCATGACTGAATAGTATTCCATTGTATGGATATACCACAATCTGTACCATTTCACCCATTGGTGGACTTGTGGATTTTTCCATTTTAGGGCTGTTATAAATAAAGCTGCCAAGGAAACTTGCATCTGTCCATAGGTGGAAGCCAGTTTTCATTTGTCAAAAGGTAAAATATATCAAACAATATAAATGTCTAATTTACTTTTATTTGTGATTCTAGAATTGAATAACAACTCATTCTAAGTAGATGAGTGTTCCCATGAGCTGAACTGAGAAGTTTGGCTTCGTAGGCAGAAGAGGGCTGAAGAAGTCAGAAAAGGGAACAAAAAGGGATTGGTCCTTTCTAAGTTTGCTTCTTGGCAAAGAGTCGAACAGAAGAACTTACCATTCCAGCTAAAGCTGGCTGGTCTGAGGATTTGTCTATCACCCCTCACTCTTCTGTTTCCTTGCAAGGTGAGGTGACACCATGGCGGTGTGGCGCTTTAGCACAAGTGACTCCATTTTTGGTCAGCTAGGGTCCGGTGCAGCGGCTCAGTGCAGACCCCTGGACTCCTGTGTAGTCTAACTCATTTCTTTGGGGTAGATTCCTAGAAGAAATTGGCTGACCCATGGCAAATCATGGACTTTCTTCTCTGGGGTCCTAGGGATTGGACCCAGGGCTTCTGCATGCCAAGCCAGTGCTCTACCACTGAGCCCCCGCCCCAGCCCTTTTTACTTTCTGAGACAGAGTCTCACTGAGTTTTCAATGGACTTGTGATCCTCCTGCCTCTCAGCCTCCCGAGTAGCTGGGATGACAGGCCTACGTCACCTTAACTGGCTTCAGTCTCAGCGGTGGACAGGGTGGTGCCGGGTGTTGGTAAGAAGCCACCATCAAGCCACACTTGTGACACAGCGCTGTGTAAAGCAGGAACCATCCCCTGTCTGAACGGGAAACCGAGCTGTGCTCAACTTCTTTGAAATAACTATCGATATTTTGGGTTCACTTCTACCTCTGTCTCCTGGTGCTCTCCTGTCCACGTGCTCACATCTGCTCTCTGCTGGAGCCCGCGTGCCCGGAGGGTCACAGGCTCAGGCTGCGCAGGCACCATGGGTAAGACCCGTGTCTCAGGAGACCAGGAACACGCTTGTCCTTTGCACCCCCCTCAGGTAAATGTTCTTTACATTTTAACTATTATTCAATTAGAGGGAACTTCCAGTGACTTAAGATCGTTTTTCCATGTGGATTCCATTAGCACAACATGAATGTGACACTTCTTTCCGACCCAATCCCATGGACCGTGTTTATTTTATGAGGGAAAGTGATCTGGTAAGTGCTTCGTTTATTATGTAGTTCCTAGAAATATGCATATTCATTACACTCGAGGTATCTCTTAATAAATTTCATTAACTTGATGATCCCTTGGGGGAAGTCTTTTGTTAAAACAACCTCACATATACAAAGACCCATCTCTTCCTGATAGGTACCAGAAAACCAGAGTGCTTATTAGGAAAGCCCTGTTTTTAATGCGCTGTGGCTAATGCGGTTGTTGAGAACAGCACTTATGGGTTTAATTGTGGGTGAAATGCTCAATTCCCAATGCAAACATCCCAACAGGACCCTCTCCAAGCTGCTCCCGTGTGACACGATTAGATTACTTGGGGTGATAAATGCCAATCTTTGCCCACTGGGAGCCTGGGGTCGCTCTGCGCAGGGGACTTGGCAGAGAACAGACAGACACACAGGGAGGTGCGTCCCACCGTGCCACGATGCTCATTTGTTACCAGGTCAAGGGGGTGAGGAGCCTCCGTGTAGGCTACAACCCCCACAGTGAGAGGAATTCCTTGGCCCAGGTGGGTAGTTAAAAAATTCCCATAAGGGAAGCCAGTCCTTTTAGTCAACCAAGATCCCTCAAAAAATCATGGAGATTAAGAACCATCTGGAGAGGTGTCCTCAAAGTTGCCTGCCTTCCTTCGCCTACATGGGGCTCCTCACCCCCTTGACCTGGTAACAGAGATGTGCAGGTTACAGTCACAGGCTCACTTGTGCAAGAGAATAACACAACAGAAGGCACAGGCTTTCACTATCACATATAACACAGCCTTGAAAAAGGAAGTTCTAGTTGGTGAGGTGAGAAACGCAGCATCATACAGAGTGGGAGAAAGCAATCAGCGGTGAGTGGTCTGGCTGAGCCTGGGAGACCGGGAGTCAGTCTGGACCCATGATCAACTGTGCCGGGACCTTAGCATCCTCTAGATGGAGCTGAGAGCCCTCCCCAAGTGCAGCTGGACTGCAGACCCGCTGCCACACTCCCTCTGGCCACGGACCTCCAGGTGGAAGTGAGGAAATGGATTCGAATCAGTCTGTCCAAAGAGAACCCTGCCTCTCTCCTTCCCTGAAAGCAGTTGGAGTTCACAGCCAGAAAGATGGTCACCAACTAAAGGGGAGGGATACGTTATGATTTGGGTCTGGAATTTCTCCAAAATGTCCCTACCTTGAAGACTCGGTCCCCAAGGCAGCAATGTCCAGAGGTAGGGCTTTGGGGAGACTGGGTCGTGGGGACCCTAGTTTTATCTGTGAATTTATTCATTTCATGAATTAATAATCTCAATGGACCACTGAGAGGGTGGACCACTGAGAAGGGCCGTCCTCTGGGAGGAGCGCCTCCCTCTTGTGTTCACTGAAGGCCCTTGGCAGAGAGTAGACACTCCATGAAGAAGGAGGAACGGAGGACGGGCTGGTGACTTGCAGGCTGTGGCTTGTGGGACGGGGTGTTTCAATGTGGGGCCAGAGGGACAAGCTGGTGAGGACGGAGTGAGGATGTCACCCGTGATCCCCACCTGGGGGTCCTGCTGGTGTCTAAAGGCCCCTCAGTCAGGGTCAGGACAGAAGGTAGCAAGGATCCAGACCTTGGTCCCCACCTACCCTTCCTAAGAGGTCCCTTCAGGATGTGTCCCAGCAAAATGGAGGAAGAAATCAAGAGAAAATACATAGAGTCTGGGCAAGGACCAAGACAAGAAAGCCCCCTAAAATGCATGCGTGCTTCCTTCTCCCTCCTCCACACCTGCATGCAGCCCGAAGGGTGGCCAGAGGTGACACACGCTCCACACATGACACACACATGACAGAATAGTACCAGTCAGCCTTAAAAGGGGGGAATCCTGCCATCTCTGACAACCTGGATGAAGCTGGAAAACACACGAAGTGAAACAATCCAGGCACAGCAGACACACACTGCCGGGTTTCAGGTAAACGTAGCATCTAAAGATGTTGAACTCAGCAGCAGAGGGCAAAAGGTACCAGGTTGGCAGGAATGGGGCAGTGGATGGAAAGGTGGTCAAAACCACAACTTTTAGCGATATGGTGAATACGTGCTGGAGACCCGGTGTGCCTCATGGTGAGGGTACGTACTCCTGCTGTGCCCTTGGAACTGGCTGAGAGCACAGGTCTTGCGTGTTCCCACCACACTCTACGTGAGATGGCAGATGTGTGCGTTAGTTTAATTGCGGTGACCACTTCAGTGTGTGTGTGTGTTTATCAAAAACCACATGGTACCCTGTTGCCTTTGACTATGGCTTGGTCTTCCCCTGCCCACAGAAGCTCATGCCAGAGTTTAAGTCTCATGGTGACGGACCGTGGTGTTTACAGATGGAGCCTGTGGTTAGGGTGAGATAAGGTTGTCAGGGTGGGGACGCCATGATTGAATCCTGTGGCTTTGTAAGAGGGCGAGACACCAAAGGGGACACACATACACACAAACACAGGTGTGTGCACACGTGTACACAAACACACAATCCCTGTGCTTAGATACCCTGCGCCACAGGGAGTCAGCCACATCATCAGATGTGGGCCCTTGAATCCCCAGAACCGTGAGCTAAGTGAACCTCCTTTGTCTCTGGTATTCTGTTAGTAGCCACAGAAATCAGTCTTAAGACACGCTCCTTTAAGTGTATATGAATTTTACTTGTCAATTACACCTCAATAAAATTGGGGAAAAAACAAGAAAAAGGAGCGACTTCCTTCATTTCCTAACCAATGAGAAAATCAGACTAATGGAGGCCTAAGACCCCTGTGTTGTTCACTCTGTGACCAGACACCAGGCGCGAATGGCTTCAGCCAGGAAAGGTCTATTGGGCTCACGGTTTCAGAGGTCAGTCTACGCTGGCTGGTTTCATTGCTCTGAGCTTGAGGTAAGGCAGACGTCATGGCCGAAGGGCAGAGTGGAGGAAAGCTACTCAGCTCATGGCAGCCAAGAGGAAGAGAGAGAGGGAGAGGGAGAGGGGGTGAGGGGGTGAGGACCCAGGGAGAAGATAAAGTTCAGGGCATGCAGCCCAGTGACCTGACTCCCCCAGGCATAAGCTGCCTGCAGTTACCCCCCTGTAGATCAGATTATTCGTCCATGAGAACTAACCTACTGATAGGGCTCTCCTGGCAGCCTAAAGCCCCACCTCTGCAGTCAAAGAAAAGCTTTTAGGGGGGCATTTCTAGATCCAAACCCTAGCCACTCCCCTGTCCTGGGGCCATTATTCCACCGTTCATGTGGGGTGGGAACTGCCCTGGCCTGGCTTGGGGGCCTCTTTCCCCAGAACCACCTTCAACCTGGACGGGCACTTGACACCAAAGAACAAGGACAAATGGAAAGTGGCTGTGCCCTTGGAGTCTGTCATTCTGTCTTTCTTTGGGCAGAGGAGAATTTGGAGTTGTGGACCCTGCCTTATTTTTCTTTGTCGTGTTTCTCAGTTTCCATGACGAAGTCAGAGGGCTGCGTGGTTCTCGGTCTCCTCCTCTTTCTTCTTTTCCTTTCGGACCCAGACGGTGACCCTGGAGAAGATGCTCAGCTCCTCTGAGTTTCTCATCACTGAAGCCATCAGGTCAGTTTTGAGGAGGGGACATGCCTTTCAACCACTGGTGGCCACCACCCCTCCCACAGCTCCCAAGTCTAAGGAAGGAGCACACAGGGGAGGGTCAGTGAGGACAGACCCAGGCCGCTCCAGCCACTCTGCGGGAATTACAGGAACCGGACCCCAGCCTCTCACATCCTCACCGGGAGGGGCACCTTCCCGTTGTTCAGCCGGAGAAGCGGGGGCTCAGGACAATCAAACCACCCAGCGCGTCCTTCAGGGCGAAGCCGGGTTTAGACCAGTGTGGTGACCTGTCCAGGGGCCATGCCCTGATTCAGCCCGGGGGTGGCTGACCACCAGGAGGCAGGGCCAGGGCTGCGGCTCTGCTGGGTGGCCCTGGGCTGGCGGTGAGCCTCCTGCGGGGCGCAGAGGAATGAGGTGGGTGGGGACTCCGGTTGGAGGGCGAGGGCAGCGGGGGAACTGGACTCGTTTCTGAGGGTGAAGTGCAGGGGTCCGTCTGGACAACAGGGACTGGCCCTGCTCAGGGCGCGGGGTGCAGGGTCTCAGGGATGGGGTGCGGGCACTCTCCAACCTGGTCCTGGGGCATCTGAGGGGCCAAGGGACCCTTTCCAGGGTCCAGGGGTGGAGACCCTCGAGCGCCCTCCACCTGCTGGCTCCGGGACTGGTCCCAGCCTCAGAAACCGTGACGTCACCGCATCCTGGCCCCCATCCTGGGACCCTGGAGCCGCTGTCCCCGGCCCAGGGCGTCTGCGCAGGGCAGGTCCCCAGGGCGCAGGAGCCAGCAGGATTCGCTTCGTGTTTCTGGAGATTTGGGTTCATTTTTTTTCTGTCAATTACTTGATATTAATTTAACTGGAAACCCACCCACTAACCGAAAATGAATCTTATGATCCTATTACTCTGAAAGTGGAGTCAGCTTGCTTACTGCTTTTTAAAATGCTGTACCACTGGGTTTTAAAGGCCAAAATGGGAGATTTATGTGATTAAGAAGCACAGATCACACACCATCAGTCTTATCACCACACTTATCACAGTTCTTTACAATGTTGTATTAGGAAGCCCCGAGTAACACAGAAGCGCTAGGCCCAGCATTTTGTAATGAAGGAGCCTTTTAGAAACTTGATTTTAGAAGAGATCATGGGTAACCAGACCTGGTATGGGGAGAAAAGGAAAGAGTTAAATTGTGCTCTGGAAGCTTGCTGAAGATCTTAGGTACAGTTCTCCCAGATAGCATGCACATTAGGTAATTAGAACAAACCTCTCTCTCCCCACTGCCATTAAGTTTATTAAATTTAACTTTTAGAAGTTAAATCCAGTTTTCTTTTTAATTTAACTTTTAGAAATTAAATGGTTTTGAAAGTTTAACTTCTCCAGTTTTTAAAAGTTATCAGGGTAGTGGGTATTTTTTAAATGTTAGTGTTACCTGAGCAAGAAAAGCAGAGAAGGCTATAAAGTAAAAGTCATAAAAGAAGAAATCCACGGGTATTTCCCAGGCTGAAAATCAGTTATGATTTGTAAATCGTATTTTCCAAAAAGGAGTTGACACAATCAGATCAGTCAGTAGCTCCTTACCATGCGTGGGATTCTGGGAATGCTTATTGAGGGGCCTGTCCTGACTCTAGACACGGGGCTGGACATAAAGAAAATGACCCTGTCCTGGTTAGACCCAGAGGAAATAGCAAGACTCTTATCAGCCTTAGAGGACAGAGTCAGGGCAGAGCTGTATGCAGTCAGGTTCCCAAGGAGGTGAGAAGCAGGACTTTCACATCCTGCCTGTGTACACCCTATCAGGTGACCCAGAAGTTCCACTACTAGGGTTTTAACCAAGAGAAGTTAAAACACTTAACTGCAGAGTGGTACAGGAATGTTCAGAGCAGCTTTATTCCCAGGGGTGGATCGTGAGAACCAACCACAGGTGTCTACCAATAGGGGAAGAGAAAACAAACTGTGGTACGTCCACGCAAGGGAACACTACTCAGCAATAAAAAGGAGCAACACACACACACACACACACACACACACACACACACACACCAGCCTTAAAACATGTTGAGTGAAGCCAGCCAAATAGAACACAGGGGAAATGGTATGATTCCATGATGTTCTGGAGCAGGAAGCACAGGTCTAGAGTGTGGAGCTGGGGGTGGGAATGCAGATGGAGACGTGGGGACAATGGAGGGTATGTAGCTCGAGTGTGGGTGACGGTCCCATAGACGTACGCATTTGTCCAAATTCACCAAATCAGACTAAACCCTTTAATCTTACCACAATAGGGTGATGTTTTATTTTAAAATACAAAGAACTCTCCTGATGTTCTTAAAGGCAGATTTGTACTTGCCGATTACAAAATTCTGGAAGGTCATTGCATTCACCTTCAAGTGGAAGCAATCATTTTTTAAAAAATCGATGCAGTTATGTGGATGGGGAGACCCTTCCTCCTTCCAGCTTGGAGGAGTATGGGAGAGTGAAGGCTGAGGCCCTGGGTCAGTCCAGTCCTTGGACACTGGCAGTGACCTCAGCCTCCGTGGCCAGGTGACTTCAATGGAGCAGGAGACCCCGAACCCAGAGTACCCCAGACTCACGGGTAAAGGAGTGAGTGTGTGCGTTTCCAACCACTGTTCTGAGGGGATTTTTGGACAGTCTAACTGAAAGAACCAGCTGAGCTGACAGAATCTGTCAAGGATGGTGGCGGTGGACTGAGATGGGGAGGATGAGAGCTGGGGAGTGAGTCATGTTAAGCCCTGAGCCACTGGTCCTTACCTCGCCACGGTCCAGAGGACCCTCTGGGTTGGGTCTTTCCAGGTGCAGAAGCTAGCTCCCCCAAGCCCACCTGAGAGTCTGTCCCCTCGTGCCCACTCCAGAGCCGGGTTCACTGTAAAGATGGAGGCGCACAGACACAGCCCATCGGTGCAGGGGTGTAACACCTGGTGGGGTGAAACTCTGACCCGGGAGACGGCTGTCTCCTCTCTACGTAGACTTGCCCAGGATCCTGCAGTTCACACACTAGTGTCAACCAATCGTGCCTGGACCCACGTGGCTCCAGCTCAGTCACACAAGTCTCTCCACTTGTTCTCCCTCTGCCAGGATTTGAATGCAATCTGAAGGTTCCTATGTTAATGATATTTGGAGGCGGAGCCTTTAGGAGGTAATTAGGGTGAGATGAGGTCATTGTAGGTAGGACTGCCCTGATGGCCTTAGTGGCTTTGTAAAAGAAGAAGACAAACATGAATTATGTGATGCCCTCCAGTATGCTATGAGGCAGCAAAAAAGCCCTCACCAGATGCTGAGCAGATGTTAGCACCACGCTCTTGGACTTTTAGAAACACAAGCTAAACAAACCTCCATTCTTTATAAATTACCTAACCTCAGGAATTTTATTATAGCCACGGAAAACATAATAGGACCGACTCTGTCCCTGTTTCACTCTCATTTTCCAAGTTAGTGCACCTCAGTTGTCTCCCCCTCTGTTTCTAAGGCCTAGAGAGAGGTGTCTGTTGGATATCTAACTGGAGGTGACAACGAAGGTCTAAAATTCAGCCTAAAGTTTGGGCTAGAAGGCTACATTTGGGAGTGTTCAGCACATAGGCGATGTTCCAAGGTGGATGAGGTGTCACCACGGGAGCAAAGGGAGTGAATGTGTCTTCCTAGAAGAGCCCTGGGCACTGAGCCCTGGGGTCCAGCCCTGTTTAGGAATCCTGGAGCTAGGAGGCTTCTCTGGGAGGGACCCATCTGTCCAAGGGCTCGCCCTACACCTGACGGGAAGATCCAGCACACTCTCACTCTATAGTTTTTCTTTAAAAAATCAATTTTTCCTATTAACATGCGTCTGAAAATTTTCTCTTTGCACCATTAATTCAGGAATTCCGTCATGCTGTGGCAGGGTGCTGGTTTTCCAGGGTCACTCCAGGGAAATGCCACAGACTGGGGGTCAACAACAGAAGTCTGTTCTCACACTGTTCTGGAGGCTGGAGTTCTGAGATCCAGGTGTTGGCAGGCTGGTTCTGGCTAGGCTCTGAGGGATTCTGCCTGGCTTGGGGATCTTCCCCGATCCTCACAGTGTCTCCCCTCGCTGCCTCTATGTCTGGATTTCCCCTTTTTATAAAGGCATCATATCACATCAGGGCCCACCCTACTCCCTAGGGAATTTATCTTAACAAATTATATCGGCAACAAACCTCTTTTCAAATAAGATCTCTTTCTGAGGTCCGGGAGGTCAGGACTTGATGAATTTGGTGGGGAATTTAAACCTATAAATCTATATTTGGTGGGGAACTTCAACCTATAAACTCTAAACATGTGTCTTTTAAAGATGTGGTTTTGGGGCTGGGGATGTAGCTCAGTGGTAAAGTGTGACCTCAGCATGTGCAAGGCCCTTGGTTTGCTCCCCAGCACCACAGTAAAATTAAAAAAAAAAAATATATATATATAGATAGATAGATAGATATAGAGATATAGATAGATATAGATTATAGAAACATATAGATAGATAGATATACACACACACATATAATCAGTGTTGGCCTAATATAAAGCCAGTCCTTCCAATTTGCAAAATTTTTCTTATTTACTTAATGACCTCTTCTCTGTATTTCCCTTTTGCTTCTTGTAAAATCGCCTTTTTTGTCATTATGCTCCACATTCTTGGGTCGGTCCTTCAAATCTCTTTTTCTTTATATTCTGGCTTTATGTCTGGAGATATTCGGTATCTTGACCTTCCGTAGAAGGTCTGAACAAAGCTCCCCAGGGTCCCCTCTGTGCGTTGAATTGGGGAACCAGGACGCTCGCGGGAGTTGGTTGTGCGGTTGGTGAAGCCCCTCAGGAACTCCCCTTAGGCTGCTGCAGGTGAAGGTCCGTCCGACCCCCAACTCCATCTGCCCAAGTGGGAGCCCTGCTTCTTGGGTTGCTCCCTCTGGTGGCAAAGCGGTTGTCCTCTCCCTTCTGTCTCCTAGCTGCGTACAACCAGCCACCAGGGAAAGCTGAAGACTCTTGAAACCACAACGGACCTGTACACGGTGAGAGGCAGAGAAGTTCCTGGGCTTGTGGGTGGCAGCCAACGACCTGAAGCAGACACAGGACCTGCCCAGCTCCGGGGGTCTCCCTGGTGAATGTCGCAGCCCTGGCCCAGGAGCAGTGACGGGGCTTTGCAGCTCTCTGGGAAACCCCCTCCCGGAGTGGGCCTGGGCAGCCTCCCGCAGACCCTCCCAGAGACAGGAGACTGCTGGTGCAACCTTCCCCAGGGTGGCGGCTGGTCTCTGCAGCTGGGCTCTGCAGCTGGGCTCTGCAGCTGGGCTCTGCAGCTGGGCTCTCAGGTCTGCAGCCTGCTCTGCTGCAGTCTCAAAGGCCAGGCCAGGCCCCCTCTGCTGCTGGTTCCTGAGCAACCATCCCAGCTGAGCTTCCTTCCTCCTGGAGACCTGCCCTGGGGTGACTGTGCCCACCTCCGTTCACATGTGGAAACTCACTCCCCGTGCAGAGGTGTTGAGGGAGGGGTGAGAGGTGCCTGGACAGTGAGGGGAGGGCTCTCAGGACGGGGATCAGTGCTCCTCAAAGGAGACGTGAGAGACCTGTTTGCCCCTCTGCCCTTCTGCCATGTGAGGGCACAGAAGGAGGGCAGCATCTTGATTCTGGACTTTGCACTCCTCTGGCACCTTGGCCTGAGACTTCCCAGACTCCAGAACTTTGAGATGAATTGCTGTTGATGATAAATTACTCCAGGATAGAAGCTCAAATGGACTAAGACCACCCTGATAGAACCTCAGATTTCATAAGACCCGCTGCTGGGTCTCATTCTAGAGGGAGTGGAAAGGAGTTGGAGGTGGAAGCTCCTCCTGCCCTCTCTCCCGAGCTCCGTTTTAGGGGGTAATCGTTGACATTCTCCCCAGCATCCACCCCCAACATTTCCTTCCCAACTTCCTTCGGTTTCAGTTAGAAACCCCTGGGGTTCTGCAGAAGCCGGCTCTCACCACGTGGCTCCAGGGATGGACCTGTGACCTGGGCTGAGCCAGTCAGTGCGTCCAGCCCCTGGTCACAGGGACATCAGTCCAGGGTGGGCATGTGCCCAAGTGAGTCCAGACCGTGAAGAGCGTGCCAGAAACGCTGAGACGAAAGCTCTCCCTCTGGTCCTGACCCCTGGAAGTGATCTCTGAAATGGGGAGCTCCAGAAGCTTCTGATAAGACAGTGAGTTCATGCCAGGAATCACCTTAGGTTGAGTCAGCAACAGAGCGGCAGAGCCCAAGACAGAAGGAGTAAGTTCTCCATCCCTCTAGCAATCCCCAATCCATTCTTAACGTCCAGACTCAGAGAGCCAAGTGCCCTCGGACCATGGCCACCTGGGTGTCCCACTGTTCCCTCGGACCATGGCCACCTGGGTGTCCCACTGTTCCCTCGGACCATGGCCACCTGGGTGTCCCACTGTTCCCTCGGACCATGGCCACCTGGGTGTCCCACTGTTCCCCCAACTTACAAATGTCTCCTGGAAAGGTGACCCCTTTTGAGTCTGACCAAAACTCCTTCTCCTCTTGGTTTCCCGTTTCCGTGAGTCTCGCCAATGTCTACTCTACCCGTGTGGCTCCGGGTACCATCTTTGATCCTGGCATCTCCGTCCTTGTCTCATTAGGTCGTGTTCATTCTGCTACAAATCCGTCCACTTCCACAACCCCGCTGCCGTCTCCCAGCACAGGCCTTCATCATCTCCTCCCATAAAGACATTAGTGGCTCCCTGGCTCATCCCCTGCCCCTCTTGGAGGGATCTCCCCTACACTAGCCTCTTCACAGTGGTCACACTGAAGTCGTTTTTAAAAATAACTTCATTAACATGCATCAATTGTCCATATGAATGGGGTTCAGTGTGGTACCCGTCATATCCAACCACTCTTTTCCCATACTCCCCACCCTTCCCAATAGTCTCACCACTCTACCTTCAGGCCCACTGATTTTTCAGTTTCTACATGATAGAGAACTTGCAGCTCTTGTCTGTCTGTGTCGTGCTTATCTCACTTAACATATCATCCTCCAGATCCATTCATTTTGCTGCAAATGACAGTACTTCATTCTTCTTCATGGCTCAGTGATACTCCAGTGTGGACATGTACCATATCTTCTTCATCCATTCATCTGTTGATGGGCACCTGGGCTGGTTTGAGATCTTAGTGAATAGTGAATTTCTTGTGAATAGTGCCAACAAAGCTCTCCCACTCCTCTGCCTGCCTTGGGTGTTTGCTAAATGCAGATACCCAAGTCCTCACCGGAGCAGGCTCTGGATGAATTGCCTCTGTCTTCCCCCATCTGGCTGGTCTCTGTTTCCACCCACACTACACAGGGGCCAGGGGCTTTCCTTTCTTTTTATTTCCCCCCACTGATATAACACCCAGAACTTTTCCTGGCACCTAAAAGGAACTCAGTGATGATGGATGGACTATTAGCAAAACATCCAAGCACCTCAATGTATAATTTAGGAGACTGGATGGATAATTTGTGATTTATTCATATTATGGAAGCTACTATCTACCACAACCATGGAAACAAATGAACTGGATTTCAAATTGTTGAAATATTAAAATAAATTAGTCTCAAAACAGTAATGTTGACAAAAGAAAGCAATTTACAGAAGATACATGCAATATGATAGCATTTATATAAGTGCCGGAAACTCGGCCTGTCATGGGAACTTACATGTATAGTCACAGAATAGAAGCATGTTCTGGAACAATAACTCCCAGGTGCTGCCCTGGAGGGAGGGAGGGAAATGGTGTGTGGTGCGGGGCCGCTGGGAAAGGAATTTTATAGATTCCTGCATACTTTTTTTACGAGAAATAAGATAAAAATTATTATAAACTATCAAAATTTGTTAATCTGCCGATGACGCTAAAGGACTGTTCTTTTTTTAACTCTTCAATATGTTTGAAATTGAAAAATAATAATATCAAGAAATGGTGAAGTAATGATTCAAAACGTGGATTAAAGGGCGAATGCCGTGTGACGATGACAGGGAGATGGTTTTGTCCTCCGTGGCTGAGAAAAGTGGCTTTGTGTCTGCCTCCTCATCTCCCAGCCCTGGCCTCAGGGACTCGTATTTCTCCCTACAATCAATTAACAAATACATGAAAAAATGTTCAACATCTCTAGCAATCACAGAAATGCAAATCAAAACTACTCTAGGATTTCATCTCACTTCAGTTGAATGGCAGCTGTCAAGAATGCAAACAACATCAAGTGTTGGCGAGGATGTGGGGAAAAGGCACACTCAGACCTCGCTGGTGGGACTGCAGGTTGGTGCAGCCAATATGGGAAGCAGGATGGAGATTCCTTGGGAAACTGGGGATGGAACCACCGTTTGACCCAGGTATCCCACTCCTCATCCTATACCCAAAGGACTTAAAAACAGCCTACTACAGGGACACAGCCACATCAGTGTTTATAGCAGCACAATTCACAATAGCTAAACTGTGGAGCCAACCTAGATGCCCTTCAGTGGATGAGTGGATAAAGAGAATATGGCATATAAACATAATGGAGTTTTACTCAGCATTAAAAGAGAATAAAACCATGGTATTTGCAGGTAAATGGACAGAGCTGGAGGAGATAATGGTAGGTGAAATTAGCCAATCCTGAAAAACCACACGCCGAATGACTTCTCTGATTTGAGGATGCTGATTCAAAACATGGTGGTGTGGGGGGAGTAAATGAACTCTCGATAGGGGAAGGGGAAGGGGAGGGAGAGGCAGGTAGGAAAGTCGGTGGAATGCGACGGTCATCACCGCCCTAGGTACATGTATGAACACATGAAGGAGGTGGCTCTACTTTGTGTTCCACCAGAGACATGAAAACTGTGCCCTATGTGTGTGATATGAATATAGTGCATTCTGCTGTCATGTGTAACAAATTAACATTAAAAAATGGAATCGTGTCATTGGCAGAGCTCCCAAGCACTCCTGTCCCTTCCCGCTGCTGCCCCCTCCCTAACCTGGGACCCTGGGCCTTTCCAGGGGGAGTGGGCAACATGGCTGCCTGGAGGACTGCTGAGGGGCTTCTTCCCCCTTCAGAGCCTGGCTCTTCCTGAGGTCTGACCTCAACCCTGTGGACCTCCATGGGTACAGGCCTGTTGACGCCAAAGGACCAAACCAGCGGGTAGGACTGAAGTGTGGGGCGGAACACGTACACATGTACAGAGGCATGCATGCACATGTGTGCGTCATGCCACAGTACACACATGTGCACACACATGCATTCCCCCTGAGGGACCTCACACATACAAGTACCACAGTGCACACACGTGTGTGCACACGGACATATGTGCATGCTCTTGTGTGTGCACACACACAGACCATGCACGCCCTGTGCAGCTCTGCTTGTGTGACGTTCTAGAAGGGGCACAACTGTGAGGTCCCAGGGCGGATGAGAAGTTGTCGGGGTCGGGGTGGGGAGGGAGCTTTCTGAGGGGAGGGAATGTTCTAGATCTCCACTCAGGGATGATTCCACAGCTGTCCACGTCTCCTCCGGACCCTTCTGACTCTTTGCACATGAACCGTATCATCTGCAGATCATCCTTCCATCATCCAAGCAAACCAGCTTTTCTGACTGTGGAAAGGGGTGTTCTGTGGTCCGGCCTCCCCCTCCCCTGAAGCCAACCGTATCTTCCTGTGTGTGTCCCGGGTTTGTGTCCCGGGGTTCCTGTGGGCCAGTGTTTTCTCTTCTTTACAAACGGAAGCATCTCTCCTCTCTGCGGAGGTGCAGGGGAGGAAGGAGCCTGTGAGGGGTGAGGCTGCCCCCGAGGCCCACCGCGCTCTCCTCCATCCATTCTTCTTCCCAGTTCCATCCCCAGCGTCTGCCCTGAGCCCTTGGGGTCACTGACCTTCCCCAGGACGTGGGTCCCTGCTGGGACTCAGGACAAGATGCTGAGGGGCACCACCTGGGCACCGGCCTGCTCTGAGGGCGACAGGTAGAGGGTGGTGACCGGAAGCCATGCTTTACCAGAACCCAGGGGCGACTTCAGCCTGGAGTGGGACAGATTCCACCCCACACCTCCTCGCGTTCTCTAGCCTGCAAGACTCCACCTCGGCCAGTCTGCTGTGTGTGGAAGGGCACCTCAAAGAAATTCTAAAATGTGTTCTGAATTTGGTGTTAATTTGCACTTTCTTTTTTTTTTTTTTTTATTGGTCGTTCAAAACATCACATAGTTCTCAATACATCATATTACACGGTTGATTCACGTGGATTATGAACTCCCGCTTTTACCCCGTATACAAATTGCTGTATCACATCAGTTACCCTTCCATTGATTGACATATTGCCTTTCTAGTGTCTGATGTATTCTGCTGTCTGTCCTATTGTCTACTATCCCCCCTCCCCTCCCCTCCCCTCCCCTTTTCTCTCTCTACCCCTTCTACTGTAGATCATTTCTTCCATTTGTATTATCTTGTCTTACCCCTTCTTTCCTCTTATATGGCATTTTGTATAACCCTGAGGATCGCCTTCCATTTCCATGCGATTTCCCTTCTCACTTCCTTTCCCTCCCACCTCTCAACCCTGTTAATGTAAATCTTCGTCACAAGCTCTTCGTCCCTACCCTGTCCTTATTTCCTCCCCTTATATCAAAGGAGTCATTTGGTATTTGTTTTTTAAAGATTGACTAGCTTCACTTAGCATAATCTGCTCTAATGCCATCCATTTCCCTAAAGCCCTAACAAGAGCATGCTACAGGGACACTGCTACATCGATGTTCATAGCAGCTCAATTCACGATAGCAAGACTGTGGAACCAGCCTAGATGCCCTTCAATAGATGAATGGATAATTTGCACTTTCTTGATTACTGAGAAGAGGTGGATCCTTTGAAAAGGCACGTCAGGCCCTCTGGGTGTTGTTGTTTATCCCCTGAATTGAGTCTCCATATCTTTGGCCCATTCATGCTGAGTGGTTAATCACTTTTTAATTGTTCTACAGGAAATCTTTACATATTCTGGATCCGAATCTTAGTTGACCAGATGAATTAGAAATATATGAATAACTTTTGTAATAAATACGTTGCTTGATTTTTAACTTTGCTTATAATATCTGTCTTACATCATCTTTTTTTAAAGTAGGATTGATCATGTGTTCCATGATGCTTTGTGTCTTATTCAACAATTCTTTCCCTATTTGATGTTCTGTAAGTACCCAACAATATTTTCATATATTATTTATACATATTTATTTTGCTACCAGGGATTGAACCCAGGGGCCCTTAACCACTGAGCCACGTCCCCTTTAGTATTTTATTTAGAGACAGGGTGTCACTGAGTTACTTGGTGCCTCTCTGTTGCTGAGGCTGTCTGTGAACTCGTGATCCTCCTGCCTCAGCCTCCTGAGCCGCTGGATCACAGGTGTGCGCCACCATGCCGGCTCTTATAAAATTCTTAAGGTCTGCTTTTCCCAGTTAGGTTTTTGATCCATTTAGAATACTTTCTTGTGTGCCTGGTGTGGGGTAGGAAAATAACTGTATTGTACCTAATTTTCTATAAGACAACCAATTTGTCCAGCACCATTTAATAACAGTTGGTTTCTCAATTCATACAGTGCCACTTCCGTGACACACCATCGTTGGTACGTATGACATATGAAGAAGTCTGTTTCCAGGCTATTTCATCTATTGGTTGATTTATCTAAACACGTTTTAGAACCAGTATATTCTATTTGTAATATTTTAGTTTTACATTTTAAGTTGTCCAATGTGTGCAAATACATTATGTCAGGTTGAGAACCTAGTTTTTTTTTTTTTTTCCTTTCCTTTTGGGGTAGTGGGTATTGAAGCCAGGGGTACTTTACCACTGAACCACATCCCAGCCATATATATGTGTATATGTGTGTGTGAGTGTGTGAGTGTGTGTGTGTGTAAACACACTAGTTGTAGATGGACACCTTTATTTAATTTATTTATTTCTATGTGGTGCTGAGGATTAACCCAGTGCCTCACACATGCGAAGCAAGTGCTCTATCACTGAGTTACAGCCCCAGCCACAGTCCTTTTTATTTTGAAATGGGGTCTCACTCAGTTGCTTAGGGCTTTGCTAAATTGCTGAGGCTGGCCTCAAACTTGTGATCCTCCTGTCTCAGCCTCCTGAGCCGCTGGATTACAGGCATGCCCAGTGAGAAGTTTCATTCTTGAATTGTGGGTTAATTTCTGTTTATCAGCCTCCTTCCTGTGCGGCAAGGCAAAGGAATGTCATCTTAGTTGTTCCTCAGAATTTCTTGTTAGGCGGCATGACCATGATGTTTTCTCTCACTCCTGTTATCTCAGGAGGAATTTGGTTTTTTTGGTGGGGAGAGGACAATGATATTAGGGGCTACCCACCTAAATGAGCAATCAGGAAGCATTTGATTGATACGTTGTTGATGCATATCTACACCATGAGGTTTTTCTTGATAGGTAAGACATAGGACTACCAGGCTTAGGAGTTTCGCCATACATCCTGTTTCTTTTATTGATTCCTCTTTTAGGACTCCCTAGCACTTCTTAACTGGCCATCCCGTCATGATATTTAGCATGGCAGACTTCTTTTTTGGGGGAGAGGGGGTTACTGGGGATCGAACTCAGGGGCGCTTGACCACTGAGCCACATCCCCAGCCCTATTTTGTGTTTTATTTAGAGACAGGGTCTCACGGAGTTGCTAAGTGCCTCACTAAATTGCTGAGGCTGGCTTTGAACTCGAGATCTTCCTGTCTCAGCCTCCTGAGCTGCTGGGATTACAGGCGTGCGCCACCGGGCCCACCTAGCGGGTCAGACTTCTGAATGGTGGAGTAGTGTACCCAGGCTACAGAACTTATGTGGGAGATTCACTGCGGCAAACTCATGACACAGCCTGGATTCGTTTTATTGTCTGAAATAAGATGCACTTGAGAAATAATTCCCGGGGTCTTTCCTCTTTCTACTTTGTGTTTGAGGAATGAGGGTTGAGGGCCACTGGGACCTCCTGCACCATCCCCACCTCCTGGATTCACACCTGTGAATGGCTTTCTTCCTGGAGTGTGAACAGGGCAGGTGGCTTGCTATCTAGGACATGGCCAAGGTGACGGGGTGTCTCTCCTGTGGTTAGGAAACCTTTTATCAGACTCTGTTGCCCACAGTCTCACCAACGTCTCTTTCCATTGCCTACTTTGAAGAAGCAGGCTGCCACAAGTCCTACAAAATGACACCAAATCTGCCAGTGACCTCAGAGAGCTCCAAGTCAAGCCCTGAAGAGACCCTGGCCCTTCAGGGTAACACGGTGACCTCGGCCTGTGAGATGCCAAACAGCAGGCCCTGCTGAGCAGTGCTCGGGTTTCTGGCCCAGAGAAGCGTGGACAGAAAGTGGGTATTGTCTGTGGCACTTGTTAAATAGCAATGGAGAACTGATAGTGAACTTACAGATTCTTTGTGAAAGTCACTTTTTCTGGCGAATGCATACGTTGGTTGGAATGTTCCAACCAATTCCACTGAGTTTGTATTTATCCAGATAAGAGATGTGAGAATGTTTATGTTAACTCTTTCCCAGGGCCTATTGCATTAACTCGAGCAGAAGGTTCACAAAGTGGCTCCACAGCATGCACTCGTTTCTGCCTTTCCTGCCGTATTTTATGTGCTCTGGGGGTCAGATCCCTGGAGCCTGTAGCTTCGACAGTGAAGGGCAGCCTTTCTAGTTCACGGCTGTATTCCCAGCATCCAGCAAGGGCTGGAGACGCAGCAGTTCGACAAACACTTAAGGAAACAGGTAAATGCACAAAACACGGTCAATGTATTCTTTTTATTGCTGCTATCCTTCTTTGTCTCAGTGGTAGAGCTTGGACCTGAAATGTTCCCCAAAGCCTTTTCCCCGGCTTGGGCACTATTGGCCTTTAGGAGGTGGGTTCTAATGGAAGATAGGTCACTGGGGGCAGGAGGAGGGACTGCAGGAGATACTGGGACTCTGGACTCTTCCTGTCTCTCTCTTGGCTTGCCGATGCCATGAGCTGAGTGGTTTCTCCCACATGTGTTTCCACCATGATATACTGCCTCACCAGAGGTCCCCCAAACACCAGAGCCAACTGACCATGGACTGAAACTTCTGAAACTGTGAGCCAAAACAAACATTTCTTCTATATAAGCTGACGGTCTCAGGTATTTTTGTCACAGTGTTAGCAAACTGACTAATGCACCCAGGCTCTGTGAAAAGGGTTCTGTTAGGTGCAGGACAGGCTGAGTCAGCTGTCTGCAGGGCAGGCCAAACAAAGTTAGCTGCAGGATGACCTGGCCTCTCAAACCCTCTGTCTGGCTCTTTATCACCTGTTTGCTTCAAGCCCAAACGCCCCAGCCCCCGCTCAAGGCTGAACACTCAACCCCCTGCTCCAGGCCGAACACATAACCCCCCTTGTGCCAACAGGCAGCTTGCAGACCCAGAGACCTTTAGATTTGGGCTATCAAAACTCCCTCCTGCCGGGCCCCTCTCTCTCTTGCTTTCTCTCTCTCTCTCTCTCTCTCTCTCTCTCTCTCTCTCTCTCTCTCTCTTTCTCTCTCTCTCTTCTCCTCTGTTGCACTGCTGCACTAAAGCTCTCTTGGTCACCCCGAGTGTTGTGGTCACTTTTCCTTCAGGTTCTATGAACATCATCTCTCTCAGTCATGGGAACAGGTCTTGTTAGGTAAGTGGTATCCGTTTTTTTGACAAGTGAGGAAAGCAAGGTTCCAAGACTTCAGTGATTGTCCAACATCAAACAGAGAGTAGGTGGCAGGGCTAGAAGTCAGGCCCTTCTATAAAACAGATTTTAAACACACACACACACACACACACACACACATATAAATGCATATATTTTTACTAAATAAGTTGTTAAAAATTATATATATGTGCATTATGTGTGTGTGTGTGTGTGTGTGTTTGCTTTTATTCATTTATTTATTGGTGATGCTGGGGATCAAACTCAGGGTCTTGAGCATGCTAAGCATGTGCTCTACCACTAAGCTACATCCTCACCCCCTATAGACGTGCACTTAGTAACAAGACTGGGACTCTCTTGTGGCTACTCTGATCTCTTTCCTCTGAAGGGACTGCAGATTGGCAGGTCAGTGGGACCTGCGGTTTGTTCCCTGGCCTCTCATCCCCCAAGAGTACCCTCTGTGTGGCCTGTAGGTGGCGTGAGCGTCCTTGCCACCGCTGGGTTTTTTCCCTCCGCTTCTTAGAAATGTCTGCATTTACTCCCTGCGTCCTTGGCTCTTTGGAAAGTGTATTTTTCTCACGATTAATACAGATGGGTGGTCCCATTATGGCCGATTCCTCATCTGTGAATTATTTAGTGTGAAGAGAAGTGCTTGCACATGCTTGATTTCTAATAGTGGTTTAGAGACCTCTGTGCTAGCCACTGGGAGGGAAAGGGGAAAAGCTGAAAGACTCTTTACAAATCTGCTCCTTTGCCTGGTGAAGGCAAGTAAGCCGGGAAGGGGCTCCACATTTATGGAGGGCTTACCCTGGGACTTTAAATGGCTGACTTCACCTCATTAATCCCACAGCATCGTTGTCCCGGGAGGTCCTACTATGTTGCCTTTTACAAAGAAGAGGAAACAGGTCCAGAGAGTCAAACTCTTTTAAAGAATGATAAGATTGAGGGCAGCTCTTGGTTTCAATTCAGCATGGAGGCGGCTTCCTCCAGGGTCCCAGGCCAGCCCCAGCCCCTCCATGGAGCCCTACAAAGACAGAAAGAGCAAAGATATCCTTCAAATCCTTGTTATTGTTTATTTCCTTTTTTTAAAAAAAAAAATCACCCACTAAAATGAGCAATAAAGTAAGGAGATGGGCTTCCACCTCCTGTTGGAAGGGGTGATGTGAGGAACCACAGGGCAGAGATGTCCACAACTGTGGTTGGGTCCCCTCCTGTCATAGTCCCTATGTGGGGTGGCAGAAGGTAACACCACAGCCATCCAAGGCCTGGGAGTATATGCAGGTGACTTTGGGGGTGGGGGGTTCAGGGCGGGGGGCAGGGGTACTTTTCGTAGGCCTTACAGGCCAGGTGGTGTCACAGAGGTCCCTGCTGTTGCCAGTGATGTCTAGGACAGAAGCAGACCTAGAAAACATTAGATGCCACGGGATCCAGCTAAACCTAGGAAGCCGACAAGATTCAAGGTGGGTGCAGCTGGATTTCACATCAAAGTAGCACGAAGAGATCTTAACGGATCTCTGTAGGGCTGGAGGGCAAAGCTAGCCATAAGGGCCCAAGAGAGACTCTTCTTCCACAGCCAAGGGGCCAGCAGCTGCATTTTCTAATCATCCAATGGAGCTGCACACACCTCCAGGAAGGCTCATGGCGACTCCCTCTTTGGGCATCACATAAATTAGTCCCTTCTAACAGACTCGGAAATTCCCCAGGAGACGGAGTCTCCTTTTCCTTTCCATCTGCTTGCCAAAGGGCCATGTTAAAAGATTGAATGAGACAAACACATCACACTCATTTTAGGGGTGACAAAACCACAAGTTGTCCTTGGCACGATGAGGAGCTACACCGTGAGGCAGAACTTTACGATTGACGTTCGGGATGAAGCTGAAGCCCTCTGACCGTAAAACTTTTGTCAAGTGTCTGCAGCTGATGTGCTGCCTTTAAGTCTGTAATCGCTGTCACCTGAGATCCTGGTTATTCATAAATGAATGGCCAAGCCATTTGCATGATATCGTTGCTATCCAGTTGAACCCTGTTCAGCTGAATGACTTACACAAAAACCTTGTAGATTTGCAGGTTCCCACCACTGACTCTGAACCCCATCTTTTCTAGAATCTACGCTTTAGCACGTCTCTGTCTCGGAGCCTCTCCAGATGTTTTCTCCTCAATAACCCAGGACAGGGGGACAAACACCCACCCCTTTTGGTGGGATGAAGGCAAAGACTGTTTCCAGTTCATATTTAGAAACTGCTCAGCTGATGTTGATGGATTAGAATTTGAGATGAGTTTAATGAAGTAGCCCAGGGGATAAATAAACCTCATTTCCTTCTATTTCTGTCTCTAGAGATCTTTCCCATAAGCTTATTAGGGCAAGGGAAGAAATTAACTATTTATTAAAATTCAAGAGCAGAATAGTCCAAATATAGAAAATGTTGAAGACCTTTTTATTCCTTTGTGTTTCTGGAAGCCTAGGAGACATACAGGCTATTGCTCCATGATTCATCCAAAGCCTCGTAGATGTAAATTCAATACTGAGTCAAGCAACTGTGCCAGATGCTGAGGATGCAGCCACCAAATCCCAAGACTTCATTTTCCGAAGCTTAGAGTCATGGAGGGGGACCGTCAATCACGTAATCCTAGAGTTCAAGGAAATTGGTGACAAAGAGTACCTTAGGGTCTAGAAACAACCAGAGGTAGACCAGTAGTCCAGAGTTAGAACCCCGGGTGGGAGTCTGAGGTCAAGTATGGGCAGGGTGATTTCTTCTGAGGCCCTTCTTCCTGGCTAGCAGGTGCCCATCTTCTCCCCGTTCTTCATATTGTCTTTTCTCTGTGCATGTCTGTGTCCCAGTTTCTTCTTATAAGGACAAGAGTCATATGCAGTTAGTATTTTTTTTTTTTGTAGATGGGCAAAATACTGTATTTTATTTATTTGTTTTTATGTGGTGCTCTACCACTGAGCCACAACCCCAGCCCCACGACCTCATCTCCATTTAGTTACCTATGTAAAACCCATGTACTGAGGTATTGAAGTAAGTTTTCAAAACCCAAATTTGGGGACCACGGTGTGTGTGTGGGGTTGAGGCCAACCAACTCAGCACGTAACACCCTACCTAGGTAAAATGCTTGCCCCAAAATGTTGCTGCAAGGGAATTTTGAAGCAAAGGAATGAACCAATTTTCTCTGGAAACTCTGGAAGCTCCACCAAGTCAAATTTAATCAAATTCATTTACCAGTGATCAAGTGCCTCTGTGCACGATTCTCCTGTAGAGAAAAGCCTGTTGTCACTGGGGCCGTGTGACTCGATCACAGAAGATGCCTGCCTTCCCCACCCCCATCCCCACCCCACCTCCCCCCACTGTCAACTCCTTGTGTTTTTCCAGTAAGGAAAAGAGAGGACTCTTCTGGGCATGTTGACATTTCACCTTTAAACAAAAAACAATGGAACCAGACAATGGAAAAAGCAGGCCTGGCTAGGAGTCAATGGGAAACTAAATATCACTGACCAAGTGGGACTTTGCACCTGTGCGCAGGTTCCCAGCATCTCCACAGACCCAAAATAGACCATGGGGGTGAGGCAGGGAGAGGGGTGAGCCATGCTGGTGAGGAGAAGGTGGTTGTTATTTAAGACGCCTTTAGGGCTTTTTATTGAATTTAGCAGTCACGTTGGCCTTAAATACGTCTCCATTTTCCAATTTCACTGTGACTTATGTCATGTTCCCTTACATAAAAATGACTCTCAGGACCAGAAATTCTCCATGCTGACATCTGTCCAAAATGTTCTTTCTGCAACTCGCAGACGTAACCACTTGTTTTAGCAGCACCACCTCCTCCTTCCCGCTGACACATTCAGAGGCAAGTGAAAAGAAAATGCTTCTCCGGGGAGCCCGAGAGGTACAGAGCGACTCTCTGTCGAGTGATTTGCTATATTTATGTAACTGGTAGAAAACAAACAGAGGCATGTACTACCAAGCAGGAAACTCGGGCTTGCTCTATTTTGAAAAACATGGGTCTGCTTTCTTAAGGAGGAAAGGCTGTGAAGGGTTTATAGGTTCTTTGTCAACCAGGATGTCCCAGGCAGTGACTGGCTTCAAAACTTCCCACTGGGAAGCAGTAAAATGACACAGACAAATGCCCAGTTAGCATGGTCCTGCGAGTGTGATAGCAAAAAATCACAGATCAAGAGTGATGTGTTGAGACAGAACCTTCTGATCAACCTCTGGATACGAGCAAAAGGCCTCCGATCTTGAAATCTCCACTAAATATCCATCGCAGATACGATTCCTTGAGATTTTTTTCCATCTCTCTTAGAACAGCGATTATTTGCAAGGTACTTAATGAACGTTCTAAATCACTGGGTTACAGTCACCTTATCCCCAATGGGAAGTTTCAGAGAGATGAACAATTTTATCTCAAATGTTTTCTGAAAGACAGGGGGGGGGGAAGATAGTCAAAATAATTTTGAAAAGTTAATGGAGATTTCTTTTCTTTACCGGAAAGAAAAAAATACTGTGGAGACTTCTACTTCTGGGGAATCAGTAGATGCCTGTTTCCCTATTCCTCCCCATAAGTACAGCTAGAAACCCTAGAAATGACATCTATAAAAGCATACGAAGAATGAGATCATGGCACTTGCTGGTAAATGAGTGGAGATGGGAAATATCATGCTAACTGAAATAAGCCAATCCCCAAACTCCAAAGGCCAAATATTTTCTCTGATATGTGGATGCCAACTCACAATCAGGGGGTTGGCTAGGGAAGAATAGAGTTTCTTTGGATTAGGTCGAGGGGAGTGAAGGGAGGGGAGGGGTATGGGGATAGGAAAGACAGTAGAAGAAATTAGATATCATCACCCTGTGTGCGTATATGGCTTTATGACCCGTGTAACTCGACATCATGTACCACCAGAAGAATGAGAAGTTATACTCCATTTATGTATGATGTGTCGAAGTGCATTCTACAGCCACAGAGAACTAATTAGAACAAATACAAAGAAAGTAAATAAAGATGTACATGTGTTATTAGAAAAAAAAAATAGAAAACGCAGACAGGCACAGAGAAAAAGGGCAGACTGAGTGCTGAAGGATATCAGGACCAGGGAGTGACTTGAGGCAAGTTCTCTTCTGCTTAGACTGGATCCAGCAATGTGTACATCCATGTGCACAGAAATGTCTGCTCTCTGGATCAAGAACCACAAAAGGAGAAGCCTAATAAGAAAGAAGAAAACTTTCAGACCATAACAGCTGGATTCAGACCAAAGGTCACAGACAAAGCTGTGGCCTCATTCCATACCCTCAGCTGCCACCTCACCCCTGACAGACTAATAAGGTGTTTCAGTTCCCTGCTGGGGGCTGTCAGAAGGATCAGGACTTTTGTTACCATTGGATGGTAACTTGCCATGTCCGTGCCTGGGAGTGGAGATCACCCCTGATCTCTGGAAGCTCGGTCCTTGTCCCCAGTGCCAATTAATGCCAATTTAATAATGAGGACGCGGTTTTGAGAAAAAGGAAAAAGAAGGTTTATGGCTTTGCTAGAAACACAGAGGACTCCTGTCCCAAAGGCTGTGCCTCTCCCCATCAGGAGGGACAGGGTGGGGTTAAAGGAATTCTTCAAGGGTGACACTCAGGTGTGTCCTGGTAGGTGGTCTTAGGGCGCAGGCCAGGATGGCCAGTTAGGCTCCACTTGTTAACTTGGGCCTCAGCAGGCATCTCCTTCCAGTTATGGGTGTGTTCAAGGGCGATTAACAGCTAACTAGGGGAAGAAAAGATAACACCCCTAATCTTGTTAGGGAAGGGGGAGGGGAGAAGAGAGAAAAACATCCTTAAAACCATATGAGCCTTAGAGCACTGAGGGCCACACCCAGAAGGTGAGGGACACCTGTTACGTATCAGAGGGTTCATAGAGAGCCAGAGCTGCCAAAGCCATAGAAAAAAGCCATGTGCCCCATGGAGTCACTGGAGGGCCCCTCCCAACCAGGGCAGCATCACCAGAGGCTGAGGAGGAGCCGAGTCCCTGTCCCTGTCCCTGTCGAGTCCAGCACTAACAAGGCACCCTGCACCCCCAGGGCCAGTGGAGGTCAGTGAACATCTGGGCTTCCACTCCACCTGGGGTGACAGAACTCTCACCTCTGTGCCAGTTTAGCGGTGTTGTCCATTGCCTCTTACCATTCAAGCCAAGGTGGATGTGCCACGTGGATTTTAACTGGGACCTGATCTTGTGGGTGTCATAAAGGACCTCATTTAATTCCACGTTTTGGCAGGTGCTTCTGATGACACTAAAAAGAATTGCTAATGGAAGTTCTCTAAGAAGAAGAGAAATGGTGAAGTGAAAAGAAATTAGGAAGGAGGAGAAAGCCTGGTAATTGTGTAGAGAAACACAACAGGCTATCTTTTTCCTCTTGAGTGTGTGTGTGTGCGTGTGCGTGTGTGTGTGTGTGTGTGTGTGTGAGAGAGAGAGAGAGACAGACAGAGAGAGAGAGTCTCATCAAGTTGCTGAGGCTGGCTTTGAACTTGCCATCCTCCTGCCTTGGCCTCCTGAGCTGCTGGGATTACAGGCGTGCGCCCGCCTTCCTCTCGAGTTTTTTAGAGTTTTCTAAATTATGTTCGATGACTGAAACAAAAGGTATAACACTCTTCAATGTGCTTATTGATATGTGTAGAAGAAAATAATAATAACTAAATGTAGAGTACAAATTATCTAGGGTAAAAGGGGCATAAAGGAAAGGAAGTTTTCTTCACCTCACATTAATTGGAAGAATGCCACTTTCAGTGACTCTGATAAGTTATATGTAAATGAAGCAATGCTTAGAGAGAACTCTGAAACTGCCACTCAAAGGCTACTGTCCAAGTCACTACCAATAAATGAAAGTCAACTTCTAAAAAAGGCCAAGTGTCCAAAATAGGGGGAAAAAAAAGACTGAGAAATGAAAAAGGAAAATGTCAGGCTGAAACCTTAACATGTCAACAATGCATTTAAATGTAAATATTTTAAAAGTACCATTTAAAAGACAGGACTGAATTATATGCTATCTCCAAAGATGCCACATCAAATATGATGGCATAAATAGGTTTAAAAGTAAAAGAATGGAAAAGATACATCATGAAAACAGAAGTCAAAGACTGGTTCTATCAATAGCAGGTAAAGTGGACTTTAGAGCAAATAAGATTATCAGAGCTTACAAAGAAGTGTTGTGCATGATAGAAGAGTCACTTTATGAACAAATGTAGCAACTCCAAATGTGAAGAAACCAAACAACAAGACTGTAAAATACATGAAGAAAAAATGTTTAGAATTGAAAGGAGAAAGAGACAATTTCCACATTTATGGTTGATGATCTTAGCACGCCTCTCTCAACAAATGGAACAAGAAAGAAAATAAACAAATGAGGTAGAAAACCAGCAAAAACAGAGGAGAAAAGCACCATCAACCATCAGGATCTAATGGACATTTATAGGGCGCTCTCCCCCAAAACAGGATACACATTCTTTTGAAAAGCCACAGAATATATATACCAAGAGAAACCACATCATAGGCTTGTAAAGTAAACCTCTACAAAATTAAAATAGTTGAAATCATTAAAATATGTTCTTTGACCATCAGATTAAGCTAGAAACAAACAACGAAAGACAACAGGAAAATTATCTTTTAGGGGGATACTTTAATCCAAGTGTTTGGAGAAATGTTTGGAAACTAAACAGTACACTTTGAGATAATCCACAGGTCCAGGAGGGAGTCTCGAGAGAGATTCGGAAAATCACTAAACTAAATGAAAATGAAAATATACTTATTGAGATTTGTGGGGCACAGCTAAAACAATGCCTATAGGGAAATTTATAATACTAAATATGTATATATTTAGACAAAATTTATTTAGACAAGTGAAATTCTTGCATGACCAAAGGTCTTACCCCAAGAAACTAGGGGGAAAAAAAAGAGCAAAATAAACCCACAGCAAGCAGAAAGGAGGAAATAATAAAGATAAGATCATAAATCAATTAAATCATTACTAGAAAAACAATGGAGAAAACCAATAAAACAAACAAACAAAAAAATCTGGCTCTTTGTAAAGAGCAATAAAATTGAAAAATCTCTAGCAAGACTGACAAAGAGAGAAGACTCAAATTATTGATATCAGAAATGACACAGGATTTCCTGACACACCCCGCAGGCATCCGAAGAATAAGAGAGAATGCTACGAAGAACTCTATGCACATAAAGCGCACAATTTGGGTGAAATGATCAATTCCTCAAAATGCAAAGTGTCAGAGTTCTCATACTATGAAATAGATACCTTGAATGTCCATTTAACAATCAACTCAATTGAATTAGTGATTGAAAACTGAGAAAAGAAATGTCCAAGTTTTACTGGAGAATATTTAAAGAATTACTGTCCATTTTACAGTATATCTTCCAGGAAATAGAAAAGGAGGAAACACATCCATCTCATCCTGTGAAACTTGAGTTACTCGAGTACCCAAAATTAAAGACTAGGGGGAAAAAAAGACAGAGAAATGATCCTCACGAAGGTGAAAGAATTCCTAACAAAATATTAGCAAACAGAATTCACCAATATATGAAAAGAATTGTACAGCATGTCCAAGGGGTACAAGTCTGACCCAATATTTAAAAATCAATGTAATCCACTATTTTTATAGATTAAAGAAGAAAATTGCATGGTTATTTCAATTGATGAAGGAAGAGAATTTTAAAAATTTGAAACTTGCTTATAGTAAAAGCTCTTAGAAAACTAGCAGTACAGGGGAGCTTCCTCAAGCTGATAAAGAACATGTACCAAAAACTTATAGTTAAGTCATACCCAATGGTAACAGTCTGTATGTTTTCCTTCCATGGTTAGGAACAAGGCCAGGATGTCCCATCTCTGCTGTATTTAACTTGGTACTGGAAGTCCCAGGCATCGTAAGGAGTAAGGAAAGGAAAGACACATGGTTTATGCAGAAAGTTCCAAAGAAAATACAAAAACAGACAACTCCCCCCTCCCCCCTGCAAACTCTTAGACTTAATAAACAAGTTCAGCAAGGCTGCAGGATATAAGACAAATATACAAAAGCCAGTTTCCATTTCTAGGTACTAGCCATGAGCATGTGGAAATCAAAATTCAAAATACCATGCCATATGCAACCACTCAACCAATGATGAGTGTGAATCTAAGAAAGCATGCACTTGTATGTTAAGAACTCTGAAGTACTGATTAGAGATCTGAATTAACTCATGGGGATATTATCTAGGTTCATGGAGGGGAAGACTCAACATAGGAAGGATGTCAATTCTTCCTAAATTCATATATAGGTTTCACACAATTCCTATCAACTGCTATAAAGATTTCTTATAAATATAGACAATATTATTCTAAAGTCTATATGAAAAGGCAAAGCAACTAGAATAGCTAAAAACAATTCTGAAAAAGAATTAAGAAGGAACAATCACTGTATGGGATTCCGAAGCTTCCCATGTGGCTACAGTAATCAACATTGTGTGGTTTGGACAGAGTAAAAAACACAAACATCAGTAGAACAGATAGTGGACCTATGAATAGTTCTATAAGCAAAGCCAACTGACTTTTCAAATTTTTATTTGTGGGTTATACATAATAGTGGGATTCGTTGTGCCATATTCATACACATGAAATAATTTGGTCAATTTTGTTCCACAGTACCTCCCCTTCCCTCCACTCCTTTCTGTTTTCATGAGATCCTTTATTTCCCTCTATCTTCCACATATGACCCTTGAGTTTCTGAGTCTATAGCCAACTGATTTTTGACAGAATTGCAAAAGTCGTTCCATGGGAAAAGGACAGACTTTTCATCAGATAATGCAAAAGCAACTGGACATTCACAGGCACAATTAAAACAAAAGAATCAAAGAATCTCACTCACAATAAATCATCGATGGTAATATGAAACATAACTCTTGTGGAAATAAAATAAATAAATAAAAAATTAATCAAAAAACAGGAGAGAGCCACCAAACCAAAAGCACGTTCCATAAAAGGAAAAAGCCAATAAATCAGAGTTTGTCAAAAGTTAAAACATTGGTTTTGCATAAGACCCTGCTGGGAGCATGGAAACTATAGACTGGGGTAAAATACTTAGCAAGTCTCAAATCTGACAAAGGACTCATAATAAAGAACTCTCCGAGATCAACATTCAAAGAAAATAAACCAATTAGAAAATGTGCAAAAAAGACAGACAACAGGATGTGCCGATGGCAAAGAAGCCCTTGAAAAGATTCTCAGCGTCATTAACTTAATTTGCATTAATCATGTTGGATGTCACTGCACATCCATTAGACCGACTAAAGTTTAAGAAAAATAATAATAGTGATCACCCTAAATGTTGGTGAAGATGCAGAGACACTGGATCTCTCATACGTTGTGGGTGAGAATCTAAAATGATAGAGCCACTCTGGAAAGTAGCTTGCCAGTTTGTCAAAAACCTAAAATACTCTCACTACACAGTCCAACAACTGCTCTTTGGAGTATTTATCTCACTCTTTTTTTAAAAAAAATTTTTTTTTAGTTGTAGATGGACACAATACCTTTATTTATTTTTATGTGGTGCTGAGGATCAAACTCAGTGCCTCATGTGTGCAAAGCAAGTGCTCTACCACTGAGCTACAAACCCAGCCCCGTATTTATCTCCCTGCACATAACTGTTCATAGCAGCTTCATCTGTACTAGCCCCAAAGTGGAAAACCCCACAGGGTTCCTCAATGAGTGAATGAATGGTAAAGCAACTATGATACCTCATACATGAACTGCTGCCCAGCTATAGAAAGCATGAATTATCGACACATGCAATACCTAGATGGGTTGCAAGGGCCTTAGGCTGACCCAAGTAGTCAACGTCAAAAGGATACATACTGTGTGATTTTGTAGATGTACCATTCTTTCTTGAAATAACAGAATTATAGAGATAGAAAAACAGATTCGTGTTGTCAGGGGTGAGGGATGATGGGGTGGAAGCTGGGGGCAGATGTGACTCTAGAGGATAGCACACGGAAGATGGATGATCACAGAAGGTTTTTGAATCCTGATTGTAGTGGTGCTTACCAAAAAAATGTGCACAAATGCTAGCGTGAAAGAATGGTACTCACACCAGGCGATGTCAAGTTCTTTGTCTTAATGTTGTACTGAGGTGTAAGGAACCACTGAAAGAAATTGGGAAGGGTATAGGGATCTCTGTATATAACTTTAAATGTCCTAATTATATTTAAAAAGCTCAAAAAATAACAATATAAACTTATAATAATTACAACAGGGTGGTAATTAAAGGAATCAATGGATCAAGGGAACTGAACAGAGTTCCAATTTCAATGATTAAATATAGAAATTTCAATGATTAAATATAGATAGAAGTGGCCCCTCAAGTCAGCGTGGAGAAACGTGGATTATTGATTGTGAAAATCTGCTATGTAAAAACAAAACCACTTAGATCTTTCTGTCAAGTCACAGATGTATAAATTCCAGAAGGATTCAAGAAGCAAAACCCTAATTATTAGTGGCAGAAAACATAGATCATGTCTATAACATTCAAGCAGAAGGAGTTTTTCTAAGCATGACCTGGAATTCAGAAGCCTAGAGGAAATGATCACAAAGCTGATACTTAGAAATGATACATTTTTATTCTCTAAGCTATCTTGTAAATAAAATAAGACATGTGAATTTTAAAGTTATATTTGGAACACAGTAATGAATAGCACATAAAATGCTCCTCCTACTAATAAGAAAAGGAACAGCTAATAAAAAAATAGACCAAGGAAATTAGAATACAGGAGAAAAAAAAATCAAGATGCCAAAAATATATGGAAAGAAGTCAGCTGCCAATCAATGATATGCAAATGAAGAAATATTGAGTTAAAATAGAAGATTCACCAGTGGCCATGATTTAAGGTAATTCACTGTGGCTTGTTTTCTGAGGGGGTGAAACCGTGAGAACTCACGGGCAGTGTCACTATTTGAATGACAATTTGGCAATAGCTATAACAATTTAAGTATGATGACCCCTGGGTTTCGTAGTTTAAAGTCAAACTTACCCTCTTGAATTATTAGGTAGTCATAGAAAATCTACAAAAAGATACACAGGAAAAGATAGCACCTTCTAGAGAGAATTTGGGGATGGGGAATTTAGGACAGATTATTTCTTTAATGTGCTTTTCATTGTCACTAAAGTGCTGCAGGTAGATATATGGCTTGAAATATCAAGTAGCACTCTAAGGTTTACAATGAAAACCAGCTTTCAGGGTGGGTTCAAACTCTGCAATGAAACAAAATAGGAAGAACTCAGAATCACCAGTGAAGACACAAAATAGGTAACAACTGAAATAAAGAGAAGAAAATGTGAATTCGGCCGGATCACAGATTTGTGCAGGCATACCTAGATCTTTCCATTTTATGCTTCTTATGATGTCAAGCTGAAGAAATTTTACTGGTGTCTCCAAAGTAACTGACCGTCTTTATATGGCTCAAGAGACCCCGGGTCCAGAAGTAGGGGTGCACTAGGTGGCTGTGTGGCCTGATCACTCTTTGGCATATGAGGGGACTTTGTGGGGCAGACAGTCACAGTCAGTGGGAGAGCTGTCTTCTCAGCTGTTCTAGTAAATGGCAGTGACTCATTATCCTTCCTGTGGATGGGGAGAGGCCAAGAGAAGGAGATGGTCAGAGTATAATAATGGAGTCACCCAGAATGTGCTCAAGACGCCAATGCCTACCTAGAACCTCTACCTTGTTTCCATGAAGCAAAATCCCAAATTTTGAATTACACACACACACACAGACAAAAAACAAAAAACAAACAAAACAAAACAACAGAATAAAAATTTCACAAATTCAAATTTTGGTGACCACAAAATGGCCTTGCAAAATGTGGGTTCTTAGAATGTCTGATCCTTAAAGCCACCCAGGAGGCCCAGCAAAGATCTCCACGGGTCTGTGCCCTCTCAGCCTCTCAGCTTCCAACTTTGCACGGCCAACTGCGAAAGGAACATGAGATGTGCTCATTCTTGACAGACCCTCGTTCCTAAATTCCAGAGGCCCTGCGTCATCCGAATTCTTCCATCTTCTCTTCCAGTGGTTCTGGGAACTGCCAAGCCTGCGATTTCTCCTAGTATTTTATGTCTTTCTTTTACATTAACAAGCAGCAATGTTTCTCTTTGTGGAATTAAACTTCACAAAAATATCTTTGCAAGCAGATTTGTGTCTTGATAACAATCTGTTGATTAATTTAGCTGCAGAGTGCTGATGGAGGACGTGAATCTCTGGGAACGCTTCCAGCAGATACACATCAGTATAATTAAATCCTTCCAGCATTTTACAACTGTCAGGATGATGTTTTACCATTCTGACTCCCAGCCTGGCTTCAGTTTGAAGGGTGTGTGTGTGTGTGTGTGTGTGTGTGTGTGTGTGTACCTTTTGCAGCAGTTCATGTACTACATCCACACTGTCCCCACCCCGGTTTCTTAGGTGAGTCCCCCTGAAGTTACAGCATCTGAGTCTCCCCGACCAGCCCATGAGGTAAAACCTTGGTCACTAGCTGTGGCGCTTTGGGGACCTTATAAGAGGTGGGAACTAGTGGAAGGAAGTTAGGTGGAGTGTCTTTGAAAGAGGTACTTGGGACCCTGGCCCCTGACCCTGCCTCCTGGCCTCCGTGAGGTAAACAGGGCTCCTTTGCCACATGCTCCTGCCATGGCGCACTGTGCCACCACAGGTCCAAAGCAACAGGGCCAAGCGACCGTGAACTGAATTCCTGAAAACCATGAACCAAAATAAACTTTTAAGTTGTTTTGTCTCAGGTATTTGTTACAGTCACACAACGCTGACGAACACACCGAGAGTTGCAGGCTTAGTCTGATCTGCCTGGCTAGAGGTCCTTCTTTGCTGTGTCTAAAGGAATGATAATAATCAGTGATGGTAACAAAGAGGAAGGCAGCCGTAGAAGTTTGGTTTGGGAACTAAGCAGAGCCACATTTAAACCCTGGTGCTGCCCTCTTTAACTTCTGTGACAGAGTCCCGTTAGCTTAGTGAGCAGCTGTTGTTATTGAATTGACTGTCCGTGAAGCCCCACTCCCCGTCTTCACAGGTTCAGTTCTCTGTGCTGTACCTCAGGTCCAAGTTCAGGACTACACGCTTACTCCATGCCCTTTCCTTCGTGTCTTGGTCCTGTGGTTTCAGGCATTCTTGGCCTCTACTCCCATCACCACTGCTGCTCATCTTTCTTCAAAGCTGCCAATCGTTCCGTAAGCTTCATTTAATTTTAAAGAGGCTCCTAGATTCCTTTCTTCTTATGTTTCACGTTTGTATTCTTTCCCCATCTCCCCTTCCTGGAAATGAACATATCGATGGTGACCTTCCACTTCAGTGGGCGTGTAAGAGTCAATGCCGAACTAAGAGCAACATCACCGGGGAATTCAGCGATTAGGTGAGGGTGATGGAGTCTCATAGGAGAACTTGCAAAGTCTCCCCAACTCCCAAGTTACAGTCTGTGTGGAAAATCTCAGAAAGACAAGTGAGCCCTGGGGACGATACCACGTGAAAACACCGGTCAAAATCAAGGAAGACTGTTCTAAGTCAGTCCCCCCGAAATATGACAGAAAATGCACAGGAGTAAGTGGTTCCCACTTATTGTTAAGGATGCTACACGAGGGATTTAGCAATGCATTTACCTTTTGCGTTGCGGAGAAACTCCATAAAGGCAGCAACATAAGCAGAAATTCTACTTGAAGTGTGCCGGGGATTGGGGGCTGAGACAGCAGCAGCCCCTCTCACAAGGGTGAGAGGTCTGCCCTAGGAGAGAACGGGGTCCAACTGAGGATCCAAGATACATGACGGCTGGTTCCTCATGTGAGAGTTAAACAGGTTCAACAAGCATCTCAACATTCATTTTCAATATGTTTAAGTTCCATGTTAATTAATGTTGGAGCATTTATTGGATGCATTTTGACACTGTATCTTCATGTCAAACGCCTCTTGGAAATCCCTGTTACACATGGAGTGAATCTTTGATCTATTATTAGGACCTTCAGCTCACATATATGAAACACATTTCTAATATTTAGAACATGGTCATATTTTATAATATATCGCATATAATAAAGCATGATACCTAGCAAGAAGTATCAGGGATTGACAAACGATGACCCCAGTAGCCCGCCACCTGCCTTTATAAATAAGCCACATTCATTCATTTGCATATTATCTGTGGTTCCTCTTGCTGTAACAGCAGAGTTGAATAACTGCAACACAAGCCATATGTCCACAAGACTACAATATTCACTGTCTCTTCCCTTTAAGGTAAGATTTGCCCAATTCTGTAATATATAATATAATCGGTAACACATGACAGAGGAATATGTAATGTATTACACATGCTACATATTTATGCACCATAATAATGTAGTATATTGGGCATAATATAAAGTCTATGATCACACATACTATAGGATCATGATTCGCATGCAATCCTTATACTTGTCTAAAGTTTGGGGGTGAGGTATCTGTGGTTTGTGCCATTGAAGCACCGGAGCATGTCTCTAATCCAGAGAGTTGTCAGGTTGAAACATCTGAGAATTGTCCCAAGGCTTTGGTGGGAATATATAGAAACTGTTTGACAAAAATGATGATGGATACAGCAATTAACAAAACGCAATTCTAGTTGAAATTTTTTCTGTCTTCTAAATAAATAGTTACCAGATGGAGTAGCTTTTAAGGCTGGTCCACATCAAGGACTATGGTTCAAATTGGGGTTGAGTGATTGATTCTCAGAGCCATTCAGAGAACACAACATTGGCATGAAATCAGTAAATTCGAATTTTGTGGCTCAGACAGAGAAACAGCTTTGGGGTCTAGAGCATTCAAAAGCTAATTTGAGGGGGGGGGAGGTGGGATAAAAATCCAAATGTGCTGAACAGATGTATGGATATTTTTCACTGTGTGTTTCTCTCATCCATTTGGTTGACTATGCTCTTTAGCCAAGTCTTCCTTACACAGTACCAGGGTAGGGCCATTCTGTGTGATTGTGCAGGTTTTATTCCACAAGATGGCATAAGAAATCAGGCCATTTATTTCATGTAGAGCCTTCTGCTTGTGCACCCGAGTCTTCCTTTCTGTCTTCTGATTGCCGTGGGCAGGTCCTCTCTGGGTGTTTACACAGCATAGCCAAGCTGTTTTGCTCCAACTTATCCAGCTAAGTAGGGTTTTGGTTAAAGGCATTAATGAAGAAGACATAAATTTTTGGCAGCTTTGCACACCTCTCTCTGTTTGTTGACAAAGAGACATGGCAGAGTCTTCCTGGAGCCAAACAATTCTCATCTAGTGCATATGAATATTCATTGAATGAAATTGTAAAGGCATCTGCTACACCGTGAGGGACTTACTGCTATGTTGGGCACTTCCTTTTTTTTTTCTTTTTGTTGGAAGGTCAACAGAGAACATTTCATCTGAATAATGCAATGACTTCTTCGTGTACCTCTGAGAAACACAGACTGCCCCTCTGCTGAGCATTACTGGTGTGGAAGTAGGCAGGTCTCCATGGCTCCTCAGGGCTCATGTGGGCAACGTGGGGCTGGAAGTGAATGGGGTTTCCTGTGGTCCTTGTCTCTCACTCACTCACTCAGTGACTCTCACCCTTGTTCTCTCTCCTTCTCCTTAGATCCCTGTTCCCTTGAGGGCTTCAATTCACAGAAGGCTAGGGACAGGCACCAATGGGTGGGTGGCTTGGGAGATTTGCCTATTAACAGAGCAGCAAAGTATTAGCTTCAACTGGGAGAAGATTTCTCTGAGCATCTCTGCTTTTCTCGACAGAACTCCACCTGCAGGGGAGAACCACATCCACTTTGTCTTGGGATGACTTAGTTCTTTGCAAAATGCCTCTCTCAGAAACTTTGCAGTTGAGCCGAAATCTCCACGGGCTACGACTAGATGGGTTATGAGGTACTCTACCCTTCGTTCTGGACAGGACTGCTGGAATCCGTAGGTGTGAAGAGCTAATTACACACAGTGGTCCTGATATCTGCAGGGGATTGGTTCCAGGACCCTCACCCAACCTCCACAGATACCCAAATCTGCTGAGGGTCCACTTCCTTATATAAAATGGTGTAGTATTTGCATAGAACACACACGATCCTCCTGTAAATCGTCTCTAGATCATTTATAAAACCCAATACAATGTACATACTGTGCAAATAATTGTTACACTTTATTGTTTCAGGAATAACGATAAGAAAAAAACGTGTACCGATTCAGTACGGATGCAACAGTTTTCCAAATATTTTCAACCCACTGCTGGTTGAATTCATGAACATGGAACCCACGGATGTGGAGGGCCAGCTACATTTTTGAAACTTCTCACCAACGGCCGCAGGATCATGGTTTGGAATTTTCTGCCCGTGGATGCCCTCTGGGAAATGAGCATCTGGTCCTCATGAGTCCAGCTGGGGAGGGTAAGAACACGGAGGGGTCATATGGCCTGACTGTGGGCAAGGCTGCCTCATTAGTGGGAAGCTGTGACAAACGGAGAAGGATTCTCTAATTACCTGTGGGCTCTTCTCTCTAATTAATTCTCCTCTGGATGCAGCAGCACGGCTCTTCTTAGGGAGAGATAAGGATCTGCACTCTCTAAGCCGTGTGCTCTCACTTGGCTGGCACTCGCCTCAGAACGCTGGCATCAGCCTAGGCATCGGCCACGCAGACGGATTCTGGCACAGCCTCTGTATCTTGGGAGGCTTATAAAGCCACTGATGTTTCGAAATCCTCCTGAGCTTTGTTGCTCTGCTGTCATCCCATCCTGCCTCAGGGGCCATGTGTCATCTGCTAATTATGCCCCCACGCTCATTAGCTCCTGCTGTGATGTAGGAGGAAGAGGGGCCTCGGTGCCCCAGGACAGCAGCTGGCCACGTCATCCCACCTGGTTCTCTCATCCAGTGTGCTGATTGTTTACTGACTGGGAGGATTTGGAAACCACTTCTCTTTCCACAGGTTGTGGGAGCCCCAGCTGCATCCACAAATGCACCTTCTGTGCAGAAAACTTCGTTCTCAACTCCTGAAGCTGAACCCTGTCTGAGTTTTGGCCAAGATGAGAGCCATGGGATGGTCAATACCCAGACGGTTAGGATGGTTCCTAACAGTGGGAACCTGGTTGATGCCTGCCGTCCTGGACGGGACACTCATGAACAGTTCTCCCTTCTACTCTCCAGGGGCTTCTGCGTTGAGTTGAATATCATAGCCAGTGGTCATGAGTCTGAGGAGGTGAGGCAGGAAGAAAAACAAGACTTCCCTGTCTCCATTCCAGCATTCAACTCAGGGCTAAGATGGGGAAGCCTCAGATTTTGAAGCCTCTCTGTGCAAAGGGGTGAGAGAAGGAGATCCATTAGTGAACTAGCTGTCTGTGCTGTACATTAATTCATTCAATCCTCAAAGGAATCCTGGGGAGTGTGTCTTTCCCAATTTCACACGGAGAAAAGGTGCTAAGAGGCTCTGTGTCAAAAACGGTGAGATGAAGATTTGAACCACTGTTGGCTACACTACACTTACTATAAAGACGGAGACCATGCAAGCTCCAACGTGAGCTAGACCTCAGCTGATCATCGTGAGTCAGGTAGAACTTCTCCCAATATTTAGGTGTTGTTGGAAGGAAAGGAGGTTGAAGACAGGAGAGCCCGGGGTTAAGAGGCAAGTGATTCAGGACCTCCTCAGGACCTAATGTATTCTCTGCACTAAGCAGATGGTAAAGGGTAGGATGGTGGGGAGCCATTCCTAGCACCAGGCGCCCAGGAAATCTCATGCTGCTGGCAGGATGTAGATGTCCCTTTGGTGCCTGCCTGGGGACCTTGTATGGAGGCTCAGTGTAGCAGGGGTGGAGTGACCTTAAAATCAGTGACCTTGGCTCCAGGACCATGTGGTTTGGGTTGAGGACAAGACCATGCTCCTGCAGAGGCTGGATACAGGAAGAAGAGCACTCTTACACTCAGGAAGGGAGGAAGGAAGGAAGGAAGGAAGGGAGGGAGGGGAGAGGAGGAATGGAGGGAGGGAGGGGGGAGGAGGAATGGAGGGATGGAGGGAGGGAGGAAGGGAGAGGGGGAGGAGAAATGGAGGGAGGGAGGGAGGAGGAATGGAGGAAGGAAGGAAGGGAGGGATGGGGAGAGGAGGAATGGAGGGAGGGAGGGGGGAGGAGGAATGGAAGGAGGGAGGGAGGGAGGGAGGAGGAGAAAAGAGGAAAGAAAAAATTGATGTTGGAAAGTGGATATTAACATTGGGAAAGGGAAACTGATGTTGGGATTTTGATAATGGGTTTAAAAGAAGTTCTCTTAAGATCTTCTCTGTTGACCATCTTGTCACATATAAAATGGAATAATTTGCTCTCTTTCTAATCTGTATATCATCAATTTCCTTTTCTTGCCTTGTTTTCCAGGACCTCTACTACTAAGACGAATAGAAGTGGTAAGAATGTATCCTTGCTTGTTTCTAATCTTAGAAGGATTGTATTCTGTCTATCCTCATTCAGCGTGCTATCAACTCTAAGAGTGTGTGGTGTGTGTGTGTGTGTGTGTGTGTGTGTGCGCGTGCGCACGCGCTCTTTATTATATCGAGGAACTCTCTTCTGTTCCTATTTTCTGAGAGCTTTCATCATGAATCAATATGAATTCTATTAAATGCTTTTCCAAGTAAATTGTTATTACCATATGGTTCTGTAGTCTGTTAATATGGAAGATCATATTTATTGATTTCTGAATAAGCAAAACAATTTTGCATTCCTGGGATAAATCCCTTTTGGTTGCCATGCATTAATATTTTTATATATTGCTTATATGCATTGTCAATTTTTTGTTGAGGATTTTTGTGTCTCCATTTTTTGTGTGTATGTGGGTTTAAAATTTTCTTTCTTTTTTTTTTTGGTAATTCTTTGGGGGTTTTGTATCAGTATAGTGCTGATTTTATTAAATGAATTGAGAAGAATTCTTTTCTGCTTGGTTTTCTGGAAGAAATGCTATGGAATCCATGCCATTCTTTAAGAGGTTGGAAGAAATTCACCAAACTCTTTGGGCCCTATCCCCCCCACCCGTCTCTCCCTACCTTCTCATCTGCCTTCCTCCCTTCCTTCCTTCTTTTCTTTGTTGATAAGCTTTAAAATATGAATCTGATTTCTTTAACAGTTATGGTACTATTTATTCTGAATGAATTCTTTCATTTTGTGGGTTTTGAGGAATTGATCTATTTCATCTAAGTTGTCTAATTTATGTCTGCAGAGTTGTTCATAGCATTCCCTTATTATCCTTGTGAAATCTGTAATAATACTATTTCTTTTTTTTTTTGGTTAGCAGGGATTGAACTCAGGGGCACTCGACCCCTGAGCCACATCCCCAGACCTATTTTGTATTTTATTGAGTTGCTTAGCACCTCGCTTTTGCTGAGGCTGGCTTTCAACTCATGACCCTCCTGCCTCAGCCTCCCAAGCCACTGGGATGACAGATATGTGCCACTGTGCCTGGCCTGTAAGAACACATTTTATTCCTGGTTTTATAATTGTGTCTCTTTTTTTCTCTATCATTTTTGTGTATCAATTTTGTTGATCCTTTCCAAGAACCAGCTTTTGGATTTATTATTTTTGTTATCAACTTTATTTATGTATGCTCTAATTTTTATTATTTCCTTCCTTCTACTTGCTTAGAGTTTACTTTGTTTTTCCTTTTCTGGTTTCTTGAAGTGAAAAAACTTAATTGGTTAACTTGAAAACTTTCTTCCTTTATAATATAAGCATTTAGAGCTATAAATCTCCTACTATGTTTGATTTTGCCACATCTCATAGATTATTTCATGTTGTAATTATACTTTCATTGAGTTTAGAGTGTGTTTTAATTTCCCTTGAGACTTATTTTCTAAAACATGGATTATTTAGAAGTATGTAATTTCATCTAAAGTGTTTGAAGGGTTTCTTTGATCTTTCTGTTACTCATTGCCAGCTCAATTCCATTATGGTCAGAGAATATACTTTGTGTGATTTGATCTTTTATATGTGTGAAATTTTGTATTGTGGACTTAAATATGGTCAATTTACATAATTTTTACATTTAAGTGATTATTCCATTGTTACTTGAAAAGAATGTATACTTTGCTGATATTTAATAAAACGTTTATGAATGTTAATTAGACCCCATTGGTTGATGGTTATTCATTTCTTCTAAGGCTTTCATGATTTTCTGAATTGGTATTGTATTTGTTTATGAGAGAGAGAGAGAGAGAGAGAGGTATATAATGAAGTCTGCAATTACAACTGTGGATTTGTTTATTTCTCTTTTTGGGTCTATCAATTTTTGTTTCATGTCTTGTGAAACTCTGTTATTTGGAGCATACACATTTAGGAGTGTTATGTTTTCTTGGTTAAGTAATTCCTTTATCATTATGTAATTCCCTTCTTTATTCTTGTTAATGTTTGTTGCTCTAAAGGCTACTTTGTCTGACATCAATACAGAAACTCCTGATGTCTTTCTATTAGTATTTGCAAGTGATATGTTTCTGCCCTTTTATTTTAGTGTACCATATAATTATATTTGAGATGAGTTTCTTATACACTACATATAGTTAGCTAAGATTTTTGTGGTAAGTTCAGTTTGATAATCTCTGCCCTCTAATTAGAATGTTTAGACCATTTACATTTAATATAATTATTAGTTAAGATTGAGCTTGGCCATGCTATTGTTTATATTCACTGGTTTCTGTTTGTTTTTCATTATTTTGTTTCTCTTTTTTGATATCTTATAGGATATTTGAGCATTTTTAAGTTTTAGAGTGTTTATATTTGCATGATATGTATGTCCACTCTATTAAGTTAAATGAATAGATAATTAAAATATTTACACTTAATATAGCATAGTTCCCTGGTATCAACATTTTACCACTTTCAGTAAAAGAGAGAATCTTACTACAGTTTAAGCTCCTTTATCCACTTCCCTTTTTATGATATAATTTTCTTAAATATTACACTTATATACATAGAAACATATACCAGGCAACTATACATATTTGCTTTCTACTATTAAATATAATTTTGAAATATTAAAATAAAAATAGCTTGTTATTTCAAATAAAATCTTTATCTATCCATTAGACTTTAAACCTGATTCTTCACATTTTCTTTCTGACAATTTCTTTTTTCTCTTTAGCAACTTTTTAGAGCAAGTCTATTGGATACAAATTGACTTAGCTTTCTTTTACCTGGTAGTATCTTTATTTTATTGTCATTCCTAAAAGATATTTGTTTTTTGAATATAGAACTCTAGTTTGACTATTGTTTTCTTTAAGCATTTGAAATGCATTGTGTCTTTTTTTTATTCATAAATTCTTGTGATCAGTCCAGACTCATCTAGGTTTTCTCTATTTAGTTGCTCTGAAAGAATACAATTAATTCTTTTTTATTTGTCTAATATTTTTACTGATACATATATGGCCATTAAAGATCATGTATCTCTAAGGTGTACACCTTATGATTTGATACACGTATACATTATGAAATCATCACCCCAAACTAGTTAACATATCAATCATTTTAGAAGTTATTCTTTATTTTTATGTGTGGATAAAACACCTACGTTCTATGATCTTAGTAAGTTTCAAGTATACAATAAAGTATTATTAATTATGATCACACTGTTGTATATTGCATTTCCAGAACTTAGCCATCTTATAAAACTCTGTACCATTTGATTAACATTCTCTCATTCTCTTTTCCTCCAAACCTCTGGTAACCCTCAATTTACTCTCTGTCTCTATGAGTTCCATGATTTTAGATTTCAAATATAAATGTTATGTACTATTTGGTATTATAAGTGAAATGTAAGGTTTGTTATCCTGCATTTGCTTTGTTACACTTAGCATAATGTCCCCTGGTTTATCAACATTTTTGCAAATGGCAGGATTTTCTTCTTTTTAAAGCTGTATAATATTCCAGTGTGTCTAAGTATATGGCTTCTTTATTCACCTTTTAAAAAATATCTTTGTTTTATTTACTTATTTTATGTGGTGCTGAGAATGGAGCCCGGTGCCTCACACATGTAAGGCAAATGCTCAGCCACTAAGCTAGAACCCCAGACCCCTTCTTTATTCACTTTTTGAGGGGCGCTTAGGGTGTTTCCCTGTCTCAACCATTGTGAATATCACTAAAGTGAACAATGTAGTGCAGATAACGCTTGGAGATCCAAATTCCATTTTCTTTGAATTTATAACCAAAGGCAAGCTTGCTGGATCATACCATTGTTCTTTTTAAAATTTATTGATCAGCTGTAACAGGTGCAGGTTGAGTCTTTAGAGTTTTGTGCATATCTGATCATGTCCCTGCAGACAGAGTCAGGTAACCTCTTTTTCACAGGCCTTTATTTCTTCTTCTTGCTTAATTTCTCTGGTGAAAACTTCCAATATTACGTTGAAAAGAAGTAGAGAGAGAGCACACCCTGGCATTGTAACAGATCTCAGAAGATTTCAGTCTCTCCCACTGGTTATGGTGGTGGCTGTGGGATTTTAATAGGTGACCCTTATTTCATTGACATAAGAATCTTTTATATTATTTTTGTGAGTTTTAATCATGAATTGATATTGAATATTTGTCAAATTCCTTTTCTACGTTTATTGAAATGACGGTGATTTTTCTCTTATTCTTGTTAATATGTTGTATTATATTGATTGTTTTTGTATATTGAACCATCTTTGTATTCCTGGGATAAATCCCACTTGGCCAAGATGTACGGCGTCCTTCTAATGTGCTGTTTAATTTGGTTTTCTGGTATATTATTAAGGATTTTGCATCCAAGTTCATCAAGGAAACAAACTTGTGTTTTTCTTTTCTCATAGTATCTTTGCCTGGCTTTTATATCAGGTTGGTTTGGGTTTCATAAAATGAGTTTAGAAGAATTTGTTTTTGCTATTATTGTTTTTAAAGTCTAGACTCATTTGAATCGTTGTTTCCTTCCTTATGTGGTTGCTATCAATAATTTATTTGTCTTTTGTTTTCAAGAATTTAACTAGGATGTATCTTTGGATTTCTCCTAATTGAGTCCTCTTTCTTCCTTGAATTTGTAGATTGATTTTCACTAAGTTTGGGAATTTTCAGATATCACTTCCTCAGATATTTTTTCATCTTTCTCTTCTTCTGAAACTCTTCTCACATGAACGTGAGTTCTTTTTATTGTGGCATAATTCTCTGAGGCATGGTTCAGTGTGCCACTCTACTTTGTTTCTGTGGGGTTAATTTTATAGATCTATATTCTGCTTTACTGATTCTTTCCGCTGTCATCTTTATTCTGCTAATGAGCGCATCCAGGAACATGGAAACTTTGCTGACTGTATTTCCAGTTTTAAAATTCCCATTGGGTTGGATCTTCCTCCTACCTTGTATTGGCTGAGATGATCTATTTTCATTGGTTTGAAGAGTACCATTGCTTGTTGACCCATTTCCATGATCACGGCTTTCACACACTTGCCTGATAATGTCAACATCTGGGTTACCCTATCATTGAGTCTGTTGATTGTCTTTTCTTATTCAAGTTGAGGATTTGGGTATAATAGGTAATATTTGAACATGTTGAATATCATGTGTGAGACTTTGGTTCCTGCTTAAGTTTTCTATTTTTGTAAGGCCTTCAACCCATGGAGATTGAGAGTGCACATCCTCGTTCAGTTATGCGGACTGTGATCCAAATGTTGATAAAGTTTTCAGTGTTCACAGCAGTGATGGGGACTACCCCTTTGTGTGCTACCCACGGGTGATCTGGGGCTCGGGCAGCCTTCCACACCACAGTTCAGTCTCAAAGTCACTTCACACTTGGGCTACCTGAAGGTCAGTTCAGAACTTGATGCTCAGATTAAAAGATGGGACCTTTCCTGAGCCCCTCTTCTCCATCACTTCCCGTGGCAAGGGTTCACAGAACTTCCCTCCGCCACCTTAGTAACCAGGGGAGAAGTATTGCCATTTCTCACGTGTATGAGGAGGCACGGTGGCCAGCTCACAGTCTCCACGAGCCTGATGCAAATGTATATGGATAGGACGGGGACCTTTTTTTAAGGAGGGTGGCTTGAAATTGTTAAAGAGAAAAGGCAAAGGAGTGCATCTGAGGAATAGTGAGAGACAGAAGGAGGGTGGTCGATCACTGGTGAAGCACGCTGCCATAACAGGAGAGGACCACTGGCTTGGCAAAGTCCAGGCTGCGGCTGCCGCCTCTCGGGATGTGAGTTGATGCCCTGAGACGTGGACAGTGACAGCAGGTGTGCTGTCTTCCTCCAGCAGGAAGGAAACGGCCTGTTTCCATTCACCATCAGCTTAGTTACGGAAGATGAGGAAGAGCAGACATGGCACCCCTCCATCGGAGCCTGTTTTCTGTCACTTTGAGGGAAGACCAGACTGGGTGGTTCACACAGAACAGACATGTATTTAGCTGGTGGTTCTGAAAGTTCAAGAGCATGGCACCCTGACCAGCATCAGAGGAGAGCCTGCCCTCGGGTCATGGCCTGGTGGAGGGCATCACAAGCATGCCAGCTCCTCTCCTTATAAAGCCACTAATGTCCCATCCTCACGACCTCGTCTAACCCTAATCACTTCTCCAAGTTCTCACCTCCGATTTCCACAGTCAGATTAAATTTCCACCCTCAAAATGCCCCACACTGGGGATTCAGTTCAGCATGAGTTTTGGTGGGGACATTCAATAATTCCCGTGCCTTCCAACGGGAAGTCTTCACATAACTGTCTAACGTGGATCCGGAGAGGTAAAGTGCTACCAGGGCAGGCGAGCAGTCCTGGGTGGAAGTTCTACCTTATGTACCTCTAGTCACCTGAGCTGTTCATAACCAGCTCAGGGAAAGCACATTTCTGGATCATGATTCTTTAAGTTGTGTTTTGTGGGGTGCCCTATGATGCCCTAGGTGGCTTCCTGATGTTTTCCTCCTGACCATGCCCCTGAAGAAGTTCTGGTTGATCCTTCTTCTTCCTCTCATGGCTCTCCCAGAGATGCTTCGGCAACTTAAGAGTATGGGAGTGTCTTACTGAGACCAGGATCCTGTCCACGTGCTTTGCCAGCCCGTCCCTCCATCTGGCTCTTCCAGAATGATGATTTGAGGTCCATCAGAGGGCTCAGTGAGGAGAAGAGAAGGCATTGGAGTTGGTCAACTTTCCAGGAGCATGCCTATGAACTGACCATGGTGGGATTCCCGTCTCCTCTTCCTCATCTTCAGGCCTCCATCACACTCCACCGTGGGAGGCATGAATGCGATCCCACTCTCAGAACTCACTGAGCTTCCAACAGTTGAGCACATGGTGCATGAACCCACGAGAAGCTTGTGGAGATGCGGCTGGAGACACACTTGCCCACCCTTGGTACCATCAGGTGCTCTACGGGAAGCATGGCAGACAGTTCCAGTGGCTTGAGAATGGAGGAAGGGGAAGCAGGTCGGCTCTGAAGTAGCAGCACAGGTAGCAGGACCAGTGTGCATTTGGTATCTGAAGCTCAAGAGTCCTCCTCGTGACTCACCTGCATGTCAACTGTGCCTACACTCACCGCTGTGCTAAGATTTGGATGTGGTTTGTCCCCCCAAAGATTCATGTGCTGCAAGTATGACACCCTGAAAAGGCGGTGGAACCTTTAAGGGGTCAGGCCTAGTGGAGGGCAATTGGGTCACAGGGGCATCATCCTCACAGGATCAAGCCGTTCCCAAGGGACCCCAGTGAGCTGTTACGTAAGAGTAAGACTGGTCGCTCCCTACTCCCTACCTTCCCGTCTCACTATGCACTTCCCTTCCCATCCTCATGATGCTAGCCACGAGGCAAGAAAAAATATGGCACCCCTCCATCTCAGTTGGAACCCTCCCCAGTAGGCAAACATTATAGGGATACTCAGTCTTGGATTTTCAACCTCCAAACTGTGAGCAGAATAAACTTTTTAAAGTACCCAGTGTCATGAATCTTGTTATAGCAATAGAAGATGAACTGATGATACTGTCCAAAATTGCCTTTTCCCCTTATAAACTTAGGATATTAACATTATAAGTAATATTAAGATGTGGGTGGCTTAAAAATATACAAATTTTGGCATGGAGATGGAATGAATTTTAGGCACGTTACAATTTTTTTTTCCCTTCAATAATCCTCCCTCCGCCCCAGCTAGAAAGGTTGTTCTTTTCCTGGAAAACCCTGATGTGTCTGTGCACACACACCTTCGCACACTCGCACGTGCTCATGCCCACAAACACATGCCCTGGCCACAGAAAGCGCAAAGCTCTGGGTTCCTGTGGCTGTTCCGACTTCCCATCTTATCATCAGCTCACGTGTGTGTCGTAGCTGACGAGGAGCCAAAGCTCCGTGTGTTCGCATCCCTCTGCAAGCGTGCAGTGTGTGTGGCTTATTTATCACCACTGGGGGAATTCCCGATTTGTTATTTGCAGGCACGTATGATTCTAGCAGCCACGCGGAAGTGATGCAATTTTCTCTGCTTAATTTCCCCAGCGTGCTTGTAATTATTGATTTACCAAATGAAAGAATTCTCATTTCTGCAGGCAGCCATGACTTCAGCTAATCCTGTCTTGGCTCCTTACCTAAGTGGAGGAAACCCAGGAGCTCTGTGCTGTTGCATGGGCCTTCCAAGGCTGTCAAGCTTCTTGGGGCTCTATTCTTCCCTTCCAGGAACTGCCCCCAAGGAGAGGCCTATTTGGTTGTGGTCCCGTGGGCCTACAATTGAATACAGAGCACATGATCTGCTTGTTTGTGTAGAGCACATGATCTACTTGTTTGAGTGTTTTCTGCAGTATTTTAATTAATATCCAATTTCTACTTAAAGCTGTACATCCCAGTGCTTAAAATAACAAGGTGGGATCCCTAGACACAGAATGCACCCCCCCACCACCAAAATGCATTGTGATTGGCGTTCTGTTCCCGGCAGCCTCAGCACCCACTGGCAACTTTTAGACATGCAAATTGTGAGGTCCCCTCCAGACCTACTGGGTTGGAAATTGAGTGATCCATATTTGAGAAACTGGCCAGTCCCTCTTACAGCTTTGGCCCTGAGCCTCGGGAACTCTGTGGCTTCCTATGTCCCTGCAGAGGTCTCTGCAAAGCCTTCCGGAGCCTGCTTCTCTCCTGGGCAGAGTTCTGATGCTCCCTCCAGCCTGAGAAGACCTGGGCCACTAGCTGGTGTGACTTCCTCCTTGGTGACTTCCACCTTCTAGAAGGAGTCCCGGGGCTTCTCTCAGTTGAGCGCCTGCCCTCCATGCCCCTCCGGGCTGCCCAGGACACTTGACAAGAACTTCAGGTTGAGTTCTGCCCTCCTCTGCACCTCCATGACTTCTTTCCTGGGGTATTCCTGCCCCATCCATGGAGAACCTGGGCAGGTCCTGTGACTTTTCAGCCATGCTTGCCTGGGCTTGGAAATGAGAAGGTCCCTTGTGTGATGAAGAGAAGGTCCTGAAGGCCCTCTGTCACCCCAGTCAGGCTCACTGAGAGGAGTGGGTGGCGGCCAGGATGATGCCATAGTCCCCCATCACACACAGCCTGACCCCCACCTGCAGCCAGCACAGGTGGGAGGTCTGGAATGGAGGGGCTGCACCAAGGTACCCACCTACAAACCCTTGGCCATCCTGGGAGCTCTCGAGGGTGGCCCTTTGGTGTCTCAAGTTGGACCCCGTCCTGTTTCGTCAGACTGTGGACTCCCCGCAAGCAAGTGACCATGGATGATGCAACTCTGCAGTCCAGACGGACCCTACAGGACCAGGCAGCTCAAGAGTAGGTCCTGCTTTGGGGAGAACTGGATGGAGCATCTCCAGGTCTGAAATCTGTTTTTTTAGCGAATTGTTTGTATTAACGATTTTTGCAGCATCTTGATAGAAACTTTAAAACATGAGACTTCTTTTCAACTGGCAAACTTCAACCCAAAGAAGTCCATTCCCAGTGACGGTGAAGAGTTAACCCTCTTGAAGGTTGTGACCACAAATCTGGTAAACAGTATCAAAAGCAAGTATCTGAAGGCAGGAAATAACTACAGTGGAGTCAGCCTCAAACACCATCCCTGACTAACTACAGTGCCAAGTTATGGTTTCTCTTTTTATCTCTTATTCACAAACTTTAAAAAATAGTATTTTGAGGCTCTTTGTGTGATATTGAAGAATATATTTTCAATAGATCATCACCGAAGTAGAGTACCAGGAGCAGAGTCTTGTAAAGCAACCTCAAGATCTCCTCAGGCTTTCTCCCCTGGATCTTGGAGCCGTGGTGAAGTTGAAGGTTAAGTATTAATTGCTGGGGAATTCCTCTTCTTCTTCCCAGTGGGCCTCCCAAAGGACTCTCCCTCAAGTTCACAGCTTGATGTTCTAGTGTTTTATTGATGATCTAAATTGTATCATTGGGTCCAATTTGCCCGAGAGTAAATATCTATAAATTAACTTGATAACTTCAATGTCTGAGAGACATTCAAAGCTCACATTCAAACCATGATACTTATTCCCTCTGGACAAATAGGAACTTGCATTCCTGTTGACTTCCCCAGGGACACCTCTGAATTCCAAGGCACCTTCCTCTGCCCTTTTTTGTCTGTCTCCTGGTAGTTTGTCTCCTATTGTCTTGTCTTGAACACTTTCTCTGCTGCATCACAAAAGGATTCATTTTTTTCAGAAGTAAATGTACATATAAGACCTAATGCAAAATTTGCAACACTTTATTTTAGTTTTGATCTACTTAGATATAATACATATGGTAGCTACTATAGCATTAAGAATGGGAGCTGGCCATGGTGGTGCATGCCTATACTCCCAGTGGCTCAGGAGGCTGAGGCAGAAGGATCTCAAGTTCAAAGCCAGCCTCAGCCATGTAGTGAGGCCCTAAGAAACTCAGTGAAGCTCTGTGTCTAAATAATATTCAAAAATGGCTGGTGATGCTGTTCAGTGGTTGAGCGCCACTGGGTTCAATCCCTGGTACCAAAAAGAAAAAAAAAAAAAAGAAAGAAAGAAAGAAGAAAATTTGGGGAAGGGGCCAACAAATACTTGCAATTTTTAAAATATTTTATGTAAAGCCATACAATAGTAACTATAAGTAGACTGTGGAAATTAGGAGTGCACATTATTTAAAAATACAAATAGATACATCTAACATGAATGGCTAAGTTAAAATGGAATTTTAAATAATTTTTATTTACTTCATAATCAATCTCAAAAGGAATGACATTGAAAATATAAAGGACAAACAGAAATAAGTAGTAAAATGATAGAATTAAGTCTGAAAAATTAATTATCATGTTAAGTGTTAACGGACTAAACATTCTAATTAAAAGACAGTGGTTGCCAGACTGGATAAAAATAAAAGGTATAGGCACAAACTTTAGTGTCATACATGTGTAATGACAATAGTAATAGTAATACTTTAAAAAGTCTGTGTTGAGTCCATCATTATATGCCAGGCAGTCCACTAGCAGTTTTGTAGACAGTATCTTATTGAATCCTCAAACGGATGCTTTAGAGTAGGAATCAATATTATCTCCTTCTCCTGGATGAGGAGATGGCATGTGGAAGAGGCATCTGTCTGTCAGTCAGCTTTTGGTTGTTGTAACCTAAACAGCTACAAGAAAAACTTGGAGGAGGAAAGGTGTGTTTGGTCCTGAGATTCAGTCCATGGTCAGCTGATTCCATGGCTTTGGGCCTGAGTGAGGGAGCCGAGAACCTCCCAGTGGAAGAGAGTGGCGGAGGAAGGCTACTCAGCTCACGGCATTAGACCAAATATGTCCTTTACAGTGGAACTGGTCTTCCGTGTTTATCCATGTAGTTATTGTTTCTGCTGTTCTTCATTCCTCCCTGAAGGTCTGAGTTTCTGTTTGGACGTCTTTCCATTCAGCTTAAGAATAACTTTAGAATTTTTTTGTCGCAAAGCCTTGCTGGTGATGAACTATCTTAGTTTATTACTTTAAATCTAAAAATGCTGTCAGAAAAAAAATGACTTCATTTTTGCTGGATGAAAAAGAGATTCCGAGTGGACAGTTTATTTTTAGCACTTACAGGTATTGTTCCATTTTCTTCCAGTCTCTTTAATTTCTTATGAAAAGTCAGCAATTTTAAAAATTGTTTAACATTCTCTTTATATTAGATTTTCAGCCATTAACCTACTATATCACTAGATGTGGTTTCTCTGTGTTTTTACTGCTTATGCTTTACTGAGTTTGTGAATCTACGAATGTATGTCTTTTAACAAATTTGGAAAATATTCAGCCATTATTTCTTTACATGTACTTGCCTCCCATTGTCTGTTTCCTGTTCCACCAAGACACCGTTGCTCATTAGAAGGCTCTTTAAACGTCTTCTCACAGGCAACTGAAGGACTATTTTTTCAATCATTAATCTGTTTTCATGTTGGATAATTGCTATTGATCAATCTTTCTTTAGTCATCTCCAATCTATCATTAAGCTATTGTTTGTATTATGATAACTGTTATAATGTGTTTTAAGTTTTAGAATTTCCATTTGGTTCTTTTTAATATTTGTATTCACTGCTGATAAATATTTTCATTTATTGCCTACTTCCATATTCTTGAGCGTGTTTATAATAATTGATTTGTATGTTTGTGACTTCTGACATCTGGACTCACTTTCATTGTCCTTTTTGTTTTTATTTGAATGAGTGTTGTCATAGATTTTTGTTTCTTCTATGTTCAGTAATTTTGGATTTTTAGGGATGTTTGTGTACTTTATGAATGATACGTTTTTGAGGCTCTGGATTCTATATTCCTCCAAAGATCATTTTAGTAGGCATTTAATTTGACCAGCCAATTCAGATTTCACAGGCTGAAATTCAGTTGCCTAGTCTCAGCTGTGTTTCTTGAAAGTCTGCCTCATCTACAAGTTATTCGGAAGGAAGCCAGGTATTTTGGTGTAACTGATAACAGAATTTGGGTACTCTCCATGTGATTTTTTTTCTTTCTTTGATTTCCCCCCTTATATTTAGCTGCTGTGTCTTTTTGGTTTGAAAGCTTCTAAAACTGAAGGTTTTTTGGTCAAAATTTTATCTACTTCATGGTGCACTGTATTCAAGCTAAGTGTTATAACAAATAGAAATATACCCAATTCTTGTCTTTTTTACAATTATCTGCCTTCTTCAAATACTTGCCCCAAATCATTCTTTTTCCCCTTCCAATAACTATTTTTATATTTCATATCAAATTTATCTGTTTAGATTGTTGTTTTCAGAGTTGACCTGATAAGAACAATTTGTGTCTTGGCAGAAGATGGACCACTCTAGTTTTTTTTTTTAATGGTTTTGAATTCCTGTCCACCTGAATCATAACCCTATTCTTTCATGCCCTAAAATAAAGGGTGAAGAGAGGTTACATGAATTCTTCTATCTCCTATTAATTCTTCTTTACCATTGGTTTTCTACCCTGGAGAAACGTCTTTGTTCTTATGAGGCTGGTTCTTCAGATTTTAGCAGAGGAAACTCAGAGTTTTAAGGCAATTAAAATCTTAAGGAAATGTCAGATAGGCTGGAGGAGCAAACTTTGGTTTGGGCTTTTAGAAATTCCCATAGTTTCAAGAATTGATCTGCTAGTAGGAAATGTAATAATAATAATAATAATAATAATAATAATGGATAGCAGACGACAGGATTGTCCCCACTGTACATGCTAACTTGAAGAAAGCATTTCTAGAACCATAATTTATAGATCAAGTTGCTGGAATCAGGAAGGCTTTGCTGCAACTGTTGCCACAACCATCTCTTTTTTTCTTTTTTTTTTTTTTTTTTAGTTATCGGCAGACACAACATCTTTGTTGGTATGTGGTGCTGAGGATCGAACCCGGGCCGCACGCATGCCAGGCGAGCGCGCTACCGCTTGAGCCACATCCCCAGCCCCAAACAACCATCTCTTAACATCGTGTGTCTGGTAAATAGATGCTGAGAACTGTCTCTCAGAATTCAAGGATCTAGAGATTGGCTACCAGTGCTCAGCCACGAGATCTCTGATTCCTAATAACTTGCTTGCAGATGAATATCACAAGAATACAAGAAGGTAACATCAGTTTCTTCCCACCTTCCACTTTTTGTGGAGTGCATGTAGTTGGAAGAGTCTCATTTGCTTCCATAATTCTATCAATGAGACAGACAGTCTGAGAAACTTAATATTTAGATTTTTCAGTCTTGGCATTACAGAAATTGCATCAGAGGTGAAAATAGGTGTTAACTCACCACAGAGATTATGTCACCCAGCTCTCTCTCTCTGTGCCCTTATTTGTAGCTGTCACCGACTTGTGAGCTATGGCCCTATATTTATTGGGAACTTTGTTGAATCCCTCAAAAATCTAACTCCTCCCATCTTTGATCTAAATGAGCCAACTCCTATCATAGTAGGATATCTGTGGTGGATGAAGGATGACTGCACATTCTTAGACGTCCTTCTCATCAAAAAGCAGGGATCTGTTTTGCTCCTCCTTGAATCTGGACTATCTGACCCACCAAGTATGAGAAAATGATGCTATACCCACCTCTTCATGAGCACTGGCAACGTCTCTCCTGGTCTTTGAGGCTCTTGAGCGGCCATGGCTGACTGACTTGCTAGAGAGAATACACGGAGAGTCTGAGACAATATGGAGGAGGAAGGAAGCTCGTGAGCTTCACCGTCCTCAATAAGGTTCCAGGCACGTGGGAGAAGATGCCTGAGTGCCACAGACTACCTGAATTCTCCTTGACTTACGGACCCACAAAATAGTGAAGTCTGATAAAACGGTGGTTCTTCTGAGCCACTAAATCGTGGATGGTTTGTTGCACAGCTGTAAGTAAAACAAGCTCCTTGTCTTCAATGATCTCCATCTCAGCTCTAGTTTCACACTTTCATCCTTCCGCTTCCTAGAAGGCTCCCCCGACCTTGACCTTTCCTGTTCGTGGGCTACAAGTACTCTCTGTCCTGCTTTCCTCTTATCTGCTCCCAATACACCAGAATTTTGTATCCAATGAACCACCTGATACTAAACTCCTGAAGTTTTTTTTTTTTTCCAGTTTATCATCTGACTTTGGCTTGTTTCTTTTCTGTACTGTTGAGGCTACTTAATCCATCCTATCAATACTCCTTATCACATTGAATTTCTGTGATGAATCCCTGGAAATCCAAAGCTCTATGAATCAGTTAGGGATGAATCTAGTTATTGAATGTAGATTGGTCTAAATATTTCCCTTCCACATGTAGGAAGCTAAAGTTACTTGGATTTTTGCATCAGGTCCCTAAAATGGCATTTGAAGGATAATACAGACTTCTCTTGTTAAGAGAGAGTGAAGCTGCTATCTGGTAATCGGGAAGATATAAAAAGAAAGTATCGTGGATGAGGCCATTACAGGAGGCAGCCACCACCCAGAGAACAGGGGGAACAGAGAAGTTGGAATCACTGAAACTTAAAACCTCCCGGGGTGGACCACAAGGGTGTGAGATCTAGACTGGTGAAAATGGGCCAGTGTCCAGGTGTGAGATCTAGACTGGTAAAAATGGCCAGTGTCCAGCTGGTGTTTCTGAACTGTGTGTTGGGAGTGTGTGGAGGTGGGTGGGATGGAGGGCTGGTTTGGGGAATGTTGGGAAAACTTCCATCAGGAGCCAGTTCCTTACAGTGGAACAAATGACACCACCAGGATGAAGAGGCAGGACATTTCTGTCCCTTCCACAGTCTTCAGAGACCCTTTCGGTGCCTTCTATTGGTAAGAATTGAATGTGGTTTCCAGAGGCCTTGTCCCAGGATCCTATTCTTGAATGTCAGAGTGAGTTTGATGCTGAGAGGGAACAGCCATAGAGTACAATCAAGAAGGGAAGAACTTGTAACCCACCTGATTTTTCAACTTAAAACACAGAGTGCCCAAATTGTTTCATCATGTTAAATGAACTTGATCCCTATGCAGTTATTAGGTCAACTCCTATCATGGTTTGTTTGATGGTCAATCCTATTTTGTGTTTCCTGCCTATTTTGCTTTATTTTAAAATTTCTTTCCTTTTCCTTCATATGCCAAGTAGGTAGCGCTTCCTTTGAAAAATCGATTTCCTTACCAGGCATGGTGACACACACCTGTAATCCCAGTGGCTCAGGAGGCTGAGGCAGGAGGATCACAAGTTCAAAACCAACCTCAGCAAAATGTCAAAATGCCCTGTGTAAAAATAAAAATAAATAAAAATAAAAAGGGGCTGTGGCTCAGTAGTTAAGCATCCCTGGGTTCAATCCCTGGTAGCAAAAAAAAAAAAAAAAAATTATTTTTCTCAGTGGCTTGCAAACTAGTTTACTTCTCTTACTCTGTTGCCCATAAAATAAAATAGCAAAGGCAACTATTTGTGTGAAGTTATATTTCATTTTCAATGGCAAGAGTAAAATTGGAAAAGGTGACAATTCTCAGCAAAAAGCAGAGGGCTCTCTGTATTAAAGAAATTTTGCCAGAGTACCTTGGGAACGATTTCTTCTAGTCTTGAAGTCTATGTACCATGCCTTTCTCATTGTTGTACACAGAAAGCCCCTGTGTAGATACCAGGCCCTTTCCTGCTAATCCAAAGTAAGATCGACGGGTCGATTTGCTCTGCCATTCCCCACCCTGTCCAGAGTATCCGGTAAGGACTCCCACGCAGTGGTGAGAACCCTGGGACAGGCTCAGGTGCACAAGAGCAGAGGACAACATGCTGGTCTTCATGGTCTTTTGACTTAACCAGGAATCAGCAGCTCACTGAAGGCTACTGGCCTATGAGAAACCACACACACACACACACACACACACACACACACACACACACAGAGTCCCCAAATCCAAACCCAAGCCCAAGGGATATAAAAGTGATAAAACTAAGACAAACAGGGGCCAGAGGTATATCTCAGTGGTAAAGCACTGGCCTAGCATGTGTGTGGGCCTGGGTTCAGTTCTTACAACTGTAGATAAATATAATAAGCAACTGAAAATTTGACAATAAAAGAAAAATATAATTGGAAGGCAATGTTGAAACCTCCTTAATTAAAAAATTTAAAAGAGACTTAGAAAATATCATATCTAGAAAATAAGTACGATACTTGTAAAGTGACAAAAAAACCAAAGACTTTTGACAAAGTAAAACTCTGACTTCTAAAAGATTTCAAGAGAAACCTTTTGCAAAATCCAACGATCTCTTGAGATTTAAGAGCAAAAAGAAGGAAAATCTTAGAACCGAAAGAGAGATGGAAAAAATCAACTCCATAGGAATTTTAGAAAGAATGAACAAAGAAAACTAGAATGAAATTATATTAAAAAAAAAATTGGGTGGAGTTTCCAAGCGTGAGGGAGTTGAGTGTTCAACTAAAAGGGCGTGCGGCTTCCTGAGTGCAGTCCATGAGAAGTGACCTCTCCTGGGTCGCATCCTCAATAAATTTCTGAACACTAGGAGGAAAAGAAGTTTCTAGAAACTCCCAGACAGAAGTTAAAGAGAAAAGGTCCTCCCTAGAGGGACGAGATTTCGTGTGGCCTCAGTCTTTGTAAAATGGATCAGTGTCTTCAGCATTTCAAAGATAAAACCATTTTGAATCTAGAATTCTATTTTCAGTCAAAATTCCATCAAATATGAGGGAAGAATTCAGATGGCAAGGGTTCAGAAATTCTCCCTCTTCTTCCCTCTTGGAAAACCACGTTAGCAAAGTGAGACTGTGATCTGAGAAATGGGAATGTTTACCACCCGGGCAGGTGGGTCCAGGGGAGAAGGTCAGTGAAGGCAAAGCCAGGCCAAGGCCCCTCTCCAGGGCTGGTGCCAGAGCCCGTCTGGGTTCCTGCTCCTGCTGATGAGCTGAGGAGGGAGGTCCTCCGTGGTGAGGACTCTGTTTAATTCTCAGGTCGTGTAAAGGATCACCACGAGGTTCAAACAGCGCCCATCTGTCGTTAGAGTCCGGGGCCAGGCATTCTGCTCAGCTGCCCTCTCTGAGGACCTTCTGAGGGGTCAGTCAGGGCTGGGTCTCATCGGAGCCTGGCCCGGGGAAGTGGCCACCTTCAGATGGGCCACCTGGAAGTCAGTCCACGCCATGCTCCTCTCCTCATTCTCAGGACACCAGGGACAGTTTCCAGACTCCGTCAGACCTGCAGGGTGGTTACCAGGAAGACGGAGCTCACTGTGAGGCTGAGCCCTTTAGATTTCTCAAATGCGAGGGCAGCCATTAAAAGCATCACTAAACCAGAAAAACAAAATATGAATGACAAGGTGCGGGGAAACTGGGTCCTTGACTTCCTTTCCTCTGGGCACCGGGGTGAGACGGGCACTCTCTGTTCCATGAGATTTCTTAATGGAACACCTTCCCACCCCGTCCAGTCCACCTAGCTGGCCACCGGTGGCCTAGAACCCCAGGGTGAGGCCCTCAGGGTCCCTGTGGTAAATGTCAGTCACTGAGCTATTCTGAGTTGAATGCAAATAAAAGAGGGACAAATAATTTCATGTAAGAATTTTTCTTAGATGTTATAAATAAAGATTTACAGAAGGCCTTAGGGAAATCGACCTTTTCCCATATAGTTTTTGTTGTTGTTGTTGTTGTTTAGTTTATTTTAGAAAGAAAATAAATTATTTAGGAAATAGTGTGAAAGTGTCACGTGATGACTGTGATTGTTATAGCTATTGCTATTGTTATTTGGAGCCTGTCTTGTAGGGAACATCTCATTTGGACCATGCATTGTGAGTTTGAAAGGTTGGAGCAGGTGTAGTCATAGCCATTTCTTCTTACAGCTCTAATAAAATAATTTATAAAGAATGGCCTATCTTTATGACTCTTTCTCTACATACTTATTGTTTCTTTTTCCTTCTTTTCCCTTCCCTTCCTTCCTCCTCTCCTCCCTCCATTTCCTTCCTTCTTTTCTTTTTCTCTTTTTTCTCTCTCCATCATTTTCCTGGACCCTCTACCCACATGTCTCTATAAAGCACTTTCATTGCTCAAACCCAGGCTTTGATCTCACTGAACAGACCAGCTGCTGAGCATTCTGCCAGATGCCCCCTAGAATTTAGTGATCAAAACATGAAGTGACAAAAGAGTGTCATTTTAATTCATGCTTTATTTTTCAGTTGTCCAAAGCTTTCTTTTGGATAACTACAAAGAAGTAGAACTTCCAGATGTGGTGGCACACACCTGTCATCCCAGCAGCTCAGGAGGCTGAGGCAGGAGGATCACGAGTTCAAAGCCAGCCTCAGCAAAAGTGAGGCACTCGGCAACTCAGTGAGTCCCTGTCTCTAGATAAAAATACAAAATAGGGCTGGGGAATGTGGCCCAGTGGTCGAGTGGCCCTGAGTTCAATCCCTGGTACTTAAAATAAAAAATAAACCTGCCTGGCTTTAGAGGTTCTTATTCATCTCCAACTAGAAATAGTTGGATAGCCTATGGTAAATTTTGCCTTTATATTTATGGAGTGAAATATACAAGAATATTCTCAGAATTATAAAATGTAAATGGAATAAAGTCTTAGGGGACTTATAGATATCAGGAAATAAGGAGGAGGAGTATCTGAACTTACTGAGCTCAATGACATCTTTGTGAAAAGCTCAGTGTAGTTTGGAAGCATGTGGCTGCATGCTAAATGAGCATTAGCAGGTGCCAGACTTTGTGTTATTCTATGCCTCACTAGCATTTAAAATGCAATTATGGAAGGTAAACCTTTAAAGCAACATTAGATAATATTCTTCAGGAGATTTCACAGTAAATGCATATGGTAGGGACTGGGATATAGTTCAATGGTAGAACACTTGCTTAGAGAGCATGAGGCCTGGGTTTGATCCCCAGCATATTTTGTCTGTCTGTTTGTCTGTCTGTCTTTCACACACACACACACACTTCCCATTCTTATAACTCCCATTGGCGTGTGAGAGAGACTGGGAAAAACCCTGAGGGATCCTCACGGTGTCTGAGATCACCCAGTCCCAGGCTGTCATAGTGGCTGAGTGTAAACACAATCAGAGTTGTTTTCCTAAAGGATCCAGTGGGCCCATAGTGAGCAGGAAGGGTGAGACTGGAAAACACAGAGCAGCATTCACTAGCACGGAAAAGGGCATCAGGGAAGAACTGGAGAGAGGCCTCCCTCAACTCTACCTTTATGTTCATTCTAAACTCTCTGTGGGGGGTGTGTGTACCTGCAGGGGTGAATTAATTGTCAGTACCCGGAAGCTCGTCGCTATTCAGTGATGTGGTCCAACCCTCCTGGCAGTGTAAGTGAATGAGTCAAGCTTCATGAAAATCTCCATAGCAGTCTCTGCTTGCTGCAGGTACCCTGTTCTGCAAAGGAGAAACATGTCAGGCTCCAGCAGGGAGCGCAGCCCAGGCAGGGAGGTGTGCAGGGGTGAGGGTGCACGCAGGCCCAGCCAGGTCTAGAGGGGTCCACGTCTCATCAGGCCTTAGAGACTCCTTGACAAGAAGTCTTTCACCGACCCTTCAACAGGCATCTCGGCTTTGCATCACCCGGCACAGGGAAAGGAGAGGGAAGGGAAAGAAGGGGGAAGGGAAGGGAATATTTGGAAACTAGGACTCGGGATACAGCAGAGCTTCCCTCTCTTTCCTTGCTCTCTTCTTTCTTTGTTTCACTTTTCCTCCATCCTTCCTTCCCTCCCTCCATCTTTCCCCTCTTCAACCCCACGAATGCAGAATTCACCTTCAGAACTTAGCATTATAATTTGCTGACTTAACCAATGTCCAGACTTGTGTGACCCCCACCTCAGTCACGACACAGAACATCACCATCATCCCTGGGAAATTCCCGACTCCTCTTTCAGTCCCAGGAAATAAAAAGATTTAAAAGTTAGTTTTCTTTTCCTCGAGTGGCTTACCATCTCAATGCAGTGGGGCATGTCTACTTTTTCTACTTCCCATTGGATGGTCCCAAGATACCACTGGACGGTGTTTTTTGGAATAGGATTAGTGGAGGGTGTATTTCACCTGCTGTTCCAAATCGGATGCTCGTAGCTGAAGGCCGTGTCTTGGAAACAGGATGGACCTATGGTGAAGTATATCTAGTTGGATGAACAAAAATGGATAAAGAATTCAAGACATCCCTGGCTGTGTGAGAAAGAGACTAAGGCCATCTGGTGCCTCCCCCTGCCTCCGTACCCCACCAAGCCCCGTTGAGTACTGGAGCCATTTCTGGGTGAAGAAGAGTTTCTACCTGACTCCTTTCATTCCTTTCCTGGTTCGTATTTTTTACCTTCTCTCAAAAGTAAGATCAGGCTAAACAACTTCAAAAGGTGGAGGGGAGAGAAGTCTCCTTTCCTTTCTTCTAGGTTGTCACCACCAACTCTTCAACTTCTGCATTTTCTAGTAGCCTCCGATCCCCATCTCTGTATTTCACTTTCATTTTTTAAAACTTCCCTCCTCTTCTTTCCTTCCCAAATAAGGAACCGCCAAGGTGCCCTGGAAAGATCTGGGGGGCTGGACTATTGGACAAGCTTCGCGCTGAAGGCAGGACTGGATTTTAGAGAACCTTAAAGGAAGAGAAGGAAAGAAGAGCTAGCCTGGGGAAATGACAGGCTCAGATAACGACGATGATGATATGATGACGTCATCATCATCATCATCATAATAATAATAATAATAAAAGGAAAGACAGAAGTCTCAGTCACTGGATAGTACAAGTTTGGGGAGTTAGACAGAAACTCAGAATGTGTTGAGAGACTTGGAGCAAGATATTTAATCTCTCTGACCATCAGTGTTCACATGTACAAAATGGGGATTAATTAATGCCTCCGAGGGTGGACGTGAGAGTTGTTGCTGACGTACACAAAGCACATGAAATGATACCTATCACCCTAATGGGGCACGGGCAGCAGGATGAAGAAAGTGCAGAGTAGAAGACGAAGAAGTTAGTAGAAGACAAATCATGGAAAAATCATTATTAACCGATACAAAATATAAAAACCAGTCCCCTCTACTTAAAGCTCCTTAAAAATGGAAACGTAGAGAAGGTTGATAGAGCCTCCCACTTGCACTGCGTGTGATTGCCACCGCTGCGCCTGGGTGGCGGGTCAGCACTGTTCCCTGACTCAGGCAGTGTGAGGTGCTGCATGAGTCTTGATCCGGACACGACAGGACTTCCTGTGGTCACGCAAAGGTGTTTATCATCATGACGGAGAATGACGACGTGACTGAGAAACTGACCGTAGGAGAGTCATGGGCATGAGAGTAGCTTTCCAGGGGTGAGGTTCAGCAAATACTCATTCAGTGAACATGCTGGAGCATCTGGTGAAGGTGAAGCTCTCTGTCAGGCATGATGCCCTGAGTCTACATCCTCTGCCACCAAGGTTTCTGTCTCGACGACGGTGGAAGGTTCCAGAGTTCGTGACTGAATTCATTTCTACTCTAGTGTCTTGTTGCTGCCTTAATTTGGAGTGGGCTTCTCCTATACTAAATCTTCATGATATTGGAAATATCTTCTTCAAGTTATTTTTCCCATTTGGGTGGTTTTCTTAAGGGAAAATTAACCTATCATAGAACCCACATTTTTGTTAGTTTTGATAGAAGCAGGCATTCATTAAACCATCACCACAAGAAACACAGATCCAGAGTTTTCTCTTGGAATTCCTTTTCCTAACCCTTTCGAAGTCCTGGGAAAGTGCCTCTTGGAACATGGGGACTCCATTTTTCCACTCACCTTCTGCTTGAGAAGTGGAGGCTCCGTCTTGGACATGGCATACGGAGAATACCAGGGTCTAGGCAGTCCTTCCTCATCAGGAGAGGCAAGGCAAGAGGTCCTGAGGATTCCGACTCTCCTCCCCTGGCCTCACTCCCTAGAGTGGGAGGCTGCTGAGAGAGAAGCCTGCCATCATCCCCATCCACAGCTCCAGGAATGTGACTTAGACGTTTTGCCTGGTGGAGAAACATCCATAAAACAGACAGTGCTTAGTCCCTTCCCGAGAGAGCCGACTTCCTTTGCAATAGAGGCTGGGTAAACTCAAGCCTGTGGGGCTCTCGGGACAGTGCAGACTGAGGTGAAGGACAATGGAAAGGATGATCAAGATACAGGCTAAACTGTAGGATCCCTAGTTTATAGGAGAGAAATGAAGAACGAGAGACGGGAGAGTCCTCCTTGACTCTGAACAAGTCGGTGACCTCAGAACAGATTCTTGGAAAGAGCCAGAATTTGACTGGATTATTTTGTAGAGTAGTTTGTGCCCTTGGGAACTGTTGATAATAGAACAATCAGCTGGACATGACTGGAGGTTAGTGGCTGGGTGTGGTCAGGGGACAAGAGGAGGAAAGCCCTTCCAAAGTCATGGTTATCCCACGGGTGACTGTTGGTACACTCAGGGCTGATCCTTCCTGAGAATTGCATCAGAGGTTTAACGTTGCCTGTTTATTTATATATATTTAGGGGTAGAGAATGGTGGGATAGACTTCATTAAAATATCACTAAAGAAATAAACAAGCATAAAACAATGATCAGCCCTGGGGAAGGGGTTATTACCCAGAGTTGCTGCAATAGATCATCATACATTTTTAATTTCCAATAAGAATTAGAAGGCACACAAACAGAGGAATGTGCAGCCCACACACTGAAACAAAAGCAGGCCCCGTGAATTACTTGTGATAGTAATCAGAGAAAGACTTTAAGGTAGGCCTTAGACACATGTTTGTAGAACTAAATGAAGGGCTCACTCAGCTGCATATGCTAAAGTTGGAAGGGCAAGCATGGCTTCTGCCCATGGATGACACACAAATCCATGAAGCGTTTCATATTAAAAAATATATATATAGGCAATCATGATTTAAAAAGTAAAGCATGGTGACCGTTGTGCATCAAATATGAGAATACCCATAAAGAGATAAATGTTCTAAAAAAGAACAAAATAGAAATTCAAGAGTTGAAAAGTAGAATAATCAAAATAAAAAATTTACTTGTTACATTCAATGTACTTTCAGTAGACTTGGGATGTAATAAGAATGTTTAAACCAGCTTGAAAATAGATTGATAGACCTTTTGCAAACCAAGGGCTGAGGGTGTAGCTCAGTGGCAGAGCACATGCTCAGCATGCACCAGGCCATGGCTTTGATCTTCACAACACAGAGACAGAGAGAGACAGAGACAGAGACAGAGAGAGAGATGGGGGAGAAGTTATGCAAGCCAAAAGAACAAAGAAAAATAAAGAGACTAAGAGAAATGTAGGCCACCAGTGAGCGCACTACCTTATGCATACTGCGGTTACCAGAATGTAAAGAAAGAGGAAAAGGAGCAGAAAATGTATCCAAGGAAATAATCCCCCAAAACTTGCAAATGCATTAAAGAAACAATAACTTACACATCCAGAAAACTTACCAAACACCAGTGGGGTAAATCCATAAAGAAATTTACAGACACGTGCATCAGAGTAAAAGTGTGGAAAGTCAAAGACAGAGAAAACCATGAAAGCAGCAAGAGAAAAACATCACATCACTATGAAAGGTATGCCAACAAGACTAACAACTGGCTTCTCGGCTTGAACTTATGACATTAAGTGATAATATACACAGAAATAATACTACCTAAGGAAGGAGATCGAGCTCCACAGGCTAACATTTCTGTTTATCACTGGAAATGAACAAGTATAAATCTAAAGCTGATTACGGTATGCTAGCGTATGTTAATCCCTGGAGTCATCACTAAAAACCCTCAAAAATATAGTTTAAGATAATTGAAGAAATGAATATACAACATTAGAAAAATTTACTTAATTCTAAGCAATGAAGAAGGTATTGATGAGCAAAAACAATGTGACCCATAAAAGACAGAAATCCTATTATCTAAAAAGTTTAAGTGTGATTAACCTGTAATGTTTATGTTACACAAATCGATTAAAAAACAACTCACGTGAACATCTCAATGGACACAGAAAAGCATTTGATTAAATCCAACACCCAACCATGAAAACAAACACCCAACAACTTAGGAAGAGAAAGGAACTTCTTTTACCTGATAAAACACATTTTTAAAAAATCCATAGATAATGTCATATTTCATAATGAAAGACTAGAGACCTCCCTCCTAAGACCATGAACATATTGAGTACATCTATTCTGTCAATAAAAACATGAAAATGAAAAAGAAGACAACTTCAACTTTTATGGCACCAAAAGGAATAAAGTACTTAGTATTAAATTCAATAAAAAAAAAATTGTGGCTGTCATTTTAAGTGACTATAACAAAATACCATAGGGCAGATTACTTAAAGAGCAGATATTTATATCTCACAACTATAGTCTTGGAAGTTCCAGATCAGGATGCCAGGATGGTCATAGTTGGTGAAGGCCTTACTCGTGGTTTGCAGATGGCTGCCTTCTTGCTGTATCTTAATATAGTCTTTCCTTGGGATGTGAAAAGAGGAAGAGAAAGATCTTGGATCTCTTCCTCCATTCATAAGACATTCCTATCATGGGGTCTCCAACCTCATGACCTTATGTAAATCTAATTAATTCCCCTGTGCCCTAGACCCCCAAATACTACTGTACTCATGATTACGATTCCAAACGTAAATTTAGAAGGAGCATAAACATTAATTTCATAACAAACTCAAAACTTGTACCCTAAAATGTTAAATTTGTTGAAAAAATTAAAGAAGATCTAAATAATTGGGGAAACATCCCATATCCATAGATTGGAGGAATTAATACACTTAAGTTAACAATATTCTCCAACCTGATGTATAAATCCAACACAATCCCTATCAGAATCCTGAGCTGATTTAGTCATAGAAATTGGCAACTTGATTCTCAAATTTATACGGAAGTGCAAGGGACCTAGAAAAATCAAAACAATTCTGAGGAAGAAGAACATATACTTCATATACTTTCCAATTTCAAAACTTACTACAAAGCAAAAATCAAGATGGTGTTCAGTCATGAATTACAAAACACTAACACAAGTGCTCAAAGATCGATGTGTAAGAGCTCACACTGTAAAATCTGTAGAAGAAAACAAATCTGCGTGACCTTTGATTTGGAAAAGAAAGCTTAAGTACAGATATAAGCAGCAAAAGAAAAAAGGAGAAACTGGACTTCATCCAAGTTAAAACTTCTGTGCTTCTTAATGATGTCCACCAAGAAAGCGCAAAGATGAGGGAATGATAGAAAATATTTGTCAAGTCATATATCTGATTATTTGAGTTCGACATAATCAGTTCTCACAACTCAAAAATAAAAAGATAAATGACCCAATTTAAAATGGGCAAAGGATGTGAATAGGCATTTCTTCTAGAGAGATATTAAAAAAATATCCAATAATAACATAAAAAGATGCTCATGATCACTAGTCATCAGGGAAAGACAATTCAAAACCATGATGAGAGATGGATACACACGGGAATGAGTAGCATCAAAAAGTTAGATAAAACTGGTACTAAATTGATAGACAATGATTTGTGCATACTTATATTTTACTCTGCAATCTTCCACAACTCCTTTGACAAACAAAGACAATTTTATTTCTTCCTTTCCAATCTGCATATCTTTTTTCTTTTAAAATACTGGCTGAAATCGCCTACAAAATGTTGAATATAATTTTTGGACCAAACATTTGCATCTTGTTCATTATGTTTAGTAAACAGATTCATTCACAATTCACAATTACATATGTATAAACTGTACATTTTTCATAGATCATCGTTACCAGGTTGAGTCAAATTCCCCTTTATTCCTAATTGTGAATTTTTATCAGGAATGATTTTCAAATATCTCTTCTATATAGAGAGAGTATATCATATGTTTTTACTTTTTAGTGTGTTAAATGTGAGTTGAAGTGATTGAATTTTGAATCTTAAACATTTTCTGTCATGTATGTCTTCTGATGATAAACTTGTTCAGATTTTGTTTGTCTCAAAACATCTTAATATTTGAAAGATATTTATTTTCATTGGTATGGAATTCGGGATAAATTTAAGGATTTATTCTTTCAATATTTTAGGTATGTCCACATACTTTCATTGCTTCTCATGAGAAAGCAGCTTATCTTTAATTGTGGATACTATGTCTTTTGCCCCCTTTGGCTTCTAGAATGTTCTCTATAACACTGCTCTTGAGAATTTTGTTTATGATATATCTTTGTATGATTTTCTTTGTTCCTGTTCTTGGGTGTTCTTGACCCTTTTTGATCTGTGGGCTTGTAGTTTCCATTAAATATGGAAAATTTTGATAAATTCTTTGCTTCAAAAATATATTCTGACTCCTTCCTCAGCTCCTCTTTCTGGGGGAATCTACTTACACATAGTTTAGTTGACTTCATATTGTCCCAAAGCTCACTGATGTTCTATTAAGGTCTTTAATTCAAATGTTCTCCGTTTCATTTTGGATCGTTTTTACTGCTATATCTTCAAGTTCAGTTCCCGCAATGTCTAATTTGCCACTAATCCCACCCTGTATGTTTTTCATCTCAGACATTAGTTTCCTTTCTAACAGTTCCGTTTAGGTCTTTCCTTATCTTAAATGTTTCTAACTAATGTTTTGAATGTACGGGATACTATTTAATGTCCGTGTCTATAAATTTTTATATCTGTGTCAGTTCTAGATAAATCTCTATTGATTAACTTTTCTTATCATTCTGAGTCATACATTCTTATCTCTGCACGACTAGTGATCTTTCATAAAAGTCAGGCATTGTGATTTTTTTCATTGTTGGGTTCTGAGTATTTTTGTATTTCTACAAATATTCATGTGGGCTTTTTGTTTTTTTCCTGAGAAACTAATTGCTCAGAAAGAGTTTATCCTTCACATTTTTTCCACAATTATTAATTTTTAATAATCAATTAATTTTAATTATTAATCTTTTCCTTTTAAATCAGCATAATACTTGTACACATCTGAGGTACAGTGTGATGGTTCCCCACACGTATACAATATGTATTGATAAAAATCAGGATAATTACTATTTCTATCACCTTATAATTTCTTTTTTCCACATTTTTACTGGTGCATTAGAGTTGTACATTTAGATGGGCTTTGTTGTTACGTATTCGTGCATGCTCATACATGCTCACAACATAACCATATAATTTGGCCACTATCACCTGTAGCACTTCTTCCTTTTCTCCTTTCCTCCCACTCCTTGGTCCCTTTTCTCTACTGATCTCCTTTGAGTTTTAGGAGATCCACCCCCACCTTTGTTTTCCTTTTTCCTCTCTAACTTCCACATATGAGAGGAAGCATCCAACTCCTCACCTTCTGAGTTTGACTTATTTTGCTTAACGTGATGGTGTAGATCCATCCCTGTTCTTGCCGATGCCATAATGAATAAAACTCCTTTGGATATAGATACTACGTTTTCCTTATCCTTTCATCCATTTTTGAGATTAACCTTCTCCATCCTGTGGAAAGTCCCAGACCCTTTACCAACTACCCCGGGAATCAGGAGACTTACCAGTCTGGCTGGTGGGAACCGGCGTGATTCCTGTCTCTGAGGATGTGCTGAGCATCTTCCACATGAGCTCTTTCCCATGGTCCTTCCCAGGCCTCCATCGTTTCCTCACATCTTCCACTGGCCAGGCCCAAGACCTCAGCTGAGCTCTCTAGAGGCAGATCTGCAGATCCCCGGGTTCCCTCCCTGGCTGCTCTGTGCTCACGAGTTCTCCTAAGGATCTTCCTGACCTTTCAGCTTCCTCTCCTTAGGGAGTCCTCTATAGACCCAGTTCCTCCTGCCATCCTCCTTCGAGTGCGGTTGGTCCGGGAACTCTCTGGCGGCACCAAGTAGAAGCATCCAGAGGGATCGCCTCATTCATTTTTTTTTTGTCTCTTAGAATCCATTGTCTTTTGTGGCTTGGAGTCTGTGCTCTTAGATTCTGAGAAGGTTCTCAACACCCTGACTGTTGAAGAGCGTCTGAGCTGTGCCTAACTAATACAAGCGTGTGGTTTAACTGCATACCTGTTTTCCCCAGGGGAGTTTGGAGCTTTGACAAGACAGACTTAAATGCCAAGTGACCAGGCCCCTCAAATGTCCTGAGCCCGAGTTCCTAATGGGCTTCCCGGGGTGCAGCCTTCCCCAGGTGCTCCACGAGCCTTTGCTGAGGGAATTAAATAGATGGCGCCTGCGCTTCCGGGAGAAGAGACTGAATTGGGGGCCTGGTTTCTCCAAACATCGCCCCGTGTCCCTTTCCCCTTCCTGGTTCTGCTCTGTGTCTTTGCACTGGAGCGCGTCAGGATCCCAAGGGACACTCCAGGGTCCTGGGAGTGATTCTACCAAACGACTGAACTGGGGGTTGTGGGGAGCCCGACCTAGCTAGAGAGGCAAGGAATGAGCAGGGGAAATAAATACTCCAACTTGTGGCTCCTACACCTGATTGACTTCATGATAGTAAGGCAGGTGGACTCTCCAGGAGGGAGAAAAAGACCCTCAGTAGATGGAGACCTAGATTTTGAGTGTGACCCCATGCTTGTCTCCTTAGTTAGTGGAACCCAACCTCTAGTGATGCCTGCACCAGGCCAACCAGGACCAAAACATCATCAGTCTGAAATGTCACCAAAGACCTGCAGAGATTCCAGGACCTACACAATGTGGCCACCACTGGTTCGAGGCTACGCTGCTTAAATAATAAGTAGCCAATACATTAGCCAATCCCCCCAAACCAAAGGCTCAATGTTCTGAACCCCAGATATCAAATGATGGACATGGGGCTTGATTTTCACAAAAGTTTTTGTGGGAACCTGCACATTTTTTCCCCCAGGAAAATCCTGCATCTAGTCAGAGAGCTGACCCCTGACACCTCACTCCTCTTCTCTGAGAGGTGAGCGGGCTCCACGCCCTGCCTTTGGGGTGTGCGTGCCGTTGCTGTCCTGTAATGAATCTTTGCCTGTGCCTGGCCTTTGATGCATCCTGGAATTCAAAAGTCAAAAGCCCACCTGGGCCCAGTTGAGGTCCCACTGTCCCCTTAAAGAAACCTTCTTGGACTCCTGTCTGGGGACAATCGTGCACAGGATTCACCTGAAATCCGGAAGGCAATGGAACTGGATAATGCAGACCACTGAGGTGAGTCTCTGGAACAGGGCAGGGCAGAAAAGGGTGCAAAGTAGACACAGGGACTGGGAGCCGAAAGGTAAACAGTTAATAGGCACAGAGTATGTACTTACTGTGTGCCTGGCTTTTCCGCAAAGCCTGCTGCATACAATCCAAATTGTACAAGGCAAACAAAACAAAAACAAACTTTTAAAAGATCAAAAAATACAACATTTAAAAGTTTGAAGATCAAAATATAGCAATGGGAACTATAATCTAAAATGATCTGGGCTTCACTTTGGTTGTTGAAGAAATTTTTACATTTTCGACTTTCAGATACCTTTATTAGTGAAAAATTATTTTAATGTTAATAAATGATTTTTTTGCATAATTAAAAAATTGTTTTTAGCATGAGAATAGGGTGTATTTTGACATGTTATACATTCACGGGGGTGCAACCCGTTACGATTTTTGTTCCCATTCTGTGGTTGAACATGATACCGAGTGACACTGCTCATGTATTCATATATGAATAGAGAAAAGTTATGTCCACTACATTCTATCCAACGAACTGCTATATTTTCCCTCCATACCCTCCCTTGTTCTGGGTTAGCGTTCACATATCAGAGAGAACATTCAGCTTTTGGTTTGGGGGGATTGGCTTATTTCACTTAGCATGATAGTCTCCAGTTCTGTCCATTTCCTGGAAAATGCCATTATTTCATTCTTTTTTAAAGATGAGTAATATTCCATTACGTGTAAATATACTACATTTTCTTTATCTATTCATCTGTTGAAGGGCACCTAGGCTGGTTCCATAGCTTGGCTACTGTGAATTGAGCTGCTGTAAATATTGATATGGTTGCATCACTGTAGTATGCTGATTTTAAGTCCTTTGGGTAAAAGCTGAGGAGTGGAATAACAGGGTCAAATGTTGGTTGCATTCCAAGTTTTCTGATGAATCTCCATACTGCTTTCCAGAGTGGTGGCACCAGTTTGTAGTCTGTAGTGATTGCACCACCAGAAACGTATTAGTGAATGTTTTCCCCCCATCCTGGCCAACACTGTTACTCGTATTCTTGATAATTCCCATTCTGACTAGAATGAGATGGAATCTCAGCGTTGTTCTAATTTGTGTTTCTCTAACTGCAAGAGATGTTGAACATTTTTTCGTGTATTTTTGACCATTAGTATTTCTTCTTCTGTGAAGTGTCTGTTCAGTTCCTTTGTCCGTTTATTGATTTTTTTTTTTTTTTGGTGTAAAGATCTTTGTGTATACTGGAGATTATTTCTCTGAGGCGCAGGTGGTAAAGATTTTCTCCCATTCTGCAGGCTCTCTGTTCACGTTCTTGATAGTTTCCTTTGCCGTGAAGCTTTTTAGTTTGAAGTCATCCCATTTACTGATTTTTGATTTTCCTTCTTGTGCGTTGGGAGTCTTATTGGGGAAACTTGTTCCTGAACCGATATGATGGAGAGTTGGGTCTACTTTTTCTTCTAACATGCACAGGACGGTAATAAATCATCTATGACTGTTGTTGAAGATTAGAAGATTAGTAAAGTGTCATTCATGAGATTCATTGAGGAATTTTCCTAAAGGAAAGTCTGGTTTGAATTTAAAGAATTTTTGCCAAGTGCAGTGGCACCTGCCTCCAATACCAGCAATTTGGGAGGCTGAGACAGGAGGATCACAAACTTTAGGGCAGCCTCAGCAATTTAGTGAGATCCTGTCTCAAAATAAAAACTAAAAGGGAACTGGGAATGTGGCTCAGTGGTAAAGTGCCCTTGGGTCAGATCCCCAGTACCACCCATCCCCCTAAGAAAAGAATTTTTATTTTGACCAAGACAGTACGTGAGACATTTGAGGGATGGTGGCGAATTTCTTGGCTTTTGGCGTCAGCATTAATCTATCCATATATTAAATAGTTATTAGATTACCCACTATGGGATCAACACTGAACTTCGTATTTTAAAAAGTATCTTTTATTTCAGAAGTAGTGATTGGATTTTTCTGAAGAGGAACGGATGTCAGCTCTTGTGGAATTTGATGTTTTTATTTGTGTTACATGCCTCAGCGATACTGCAGTGCCGGAGATGGTCCCAGGTCCTCACACATGCCAGGCAAGAGCACTCTACAGCTGAACTACACCCCTGGCCCCAGATGCTCTTTTAAATTATAGATTAAAAAGCATGGCATTTGCAGGTAAATGATGGCATTGGAGAAGATAATGCTAAGTGAAGTTAGCCAATCCCCCCAAAACCAAATGCCGAATGTTTTCTCTGATATAAGGAGGCTGACTCATAGTGGGGTGGGGAGGGGGAGCATGGGAGGAATAGATGAACTATTCTAGTTAGGGCAGAGGGGTGGGAGGGGAAGGGAGGGGGCAGGGGGTTAGCAAGGATGGTGGAATGTGATGGGCATTATCATCCAAAGTACATATACGAAGACATGAATTGCTGTCAACATACTTTATATATAAACAGAGATATGAAAAAATTGTGGTATATTTGGGTAATAAGAATTGTAATGCAAAAAAAAACAAAGTACATGTATAAAGGCATGAATTGGTGTGAATATACTCTATATACAAAGATATGAAAAAATGGTACTCTATATGTGTAATAAAAATTGTAATGCATTCTGCTGTCGTGTATTTTAAAAAATAAAATCAATAAAACTAAAAAAAATAAAAAGAAGTTTGGGCTGGGGTTGTGGCTCAGTGGAAGAGTGCTTGCCTCGCATGTGTGAGGCCCTGGGTTCGATCCTCAGCACCACATAGACACAAATAAGTGGAATGAAGGTCCATCAACAACTAGGAAAAAAAGAAGCTCTTGTTGGTCTTTCTGAAGGTCATTCATGTCAATGTCTCTGCCATACCCACCCAGGGCCAAGTGTTCTCCACTCCTGAATTCAACCCCACGTGGATCCAAAATGTTGGGCAAGATGCCTGTGTGCAGAACCAGGTGCTCACTTTTCTCTTGTCGTTATTCCTTACTGTTCACTCAGCATTCACATCACACGAGGCTCTAGAGTCACCTGGAGATGATTGGCAACACACAGGGGACGTGTGGAGGTCATGAGCATGTCGTCTGCCATTTTATATCAGGGCCATGAGCATCTGTGGAGGTTGGTATCTGTGGGGTTCCTAGAACCAGTCCCCTGGGGCACTGAGCGTGAGAGTACTCGTAAATAACAAAAGAAATCAGATATAGTTCCTAGAGTCAGTGTCGAATATTCCTGAGTCCTCAGCTCACCCAGGGATTTCTAAAATGACCAAGAAGAATTAAAACCATGACAGGCATTTCTAACCCAGAGGACTTTCCCAGAGGGGCCCAGAGGGCGCTCCGAGGGATGCACTGTCTCGAGTGCCACGGAACTCCTTGGGAGAGTCCAAGTCAGAGGTTAAGGGTAGACATGGGGGTGCCAATGGGGCTCTACCTGTGGACCACGGACTTCCCTGTGGCTCCCCAGGAGGCAGTGGGGGGCAGCAAGGGACACCCATCCTGGACTCCAGCTGCAGACCAGGGCCACAGATGGTAGTGTGTATTCCGGGAATGCTCCCCGGCTCTTACCACCAGATGACCACCCCTGAGTTACCCTTTGGTTCTTGATTAAGTAGAAGGAAGTTAAACCTTGCTAAAGAGCTGACTGGTGCACGGGTCTTGGAATCGAGTCATATAATGTCCACTGTGTGATGTTGGTCAACTTACTTAACCTTTCTGAGCTTCAGCTTTTGTATCTGAAAAATGACAATAGTGACAACCCACATTATAGATTGTTTAATTCGATTAATATGATCTGCCTTTCTTTTTTCACTCAGCACTAAAGTTGACAGTCTTGATGCATAACTCCCTGTATGCTAATTGGAGGCTTAGAGATTTGAATATCCCTGAAGGTCTGAAGTTAGAGCTTGTTAATATCAGGGCACCGAGTGGTATAGCAGGTTAGTAGAGATTGTTCTGTTTTTGTTTTTTGATGTGTATTTTTAAATGTGCTAAAGATAATTTTATTACAGAATCCAAACATTCAGAGAAGTTGCGAGTACAGTACAAAGAACTCTCATAATTTCAATTTTTTTAACTGAACTATTTGAGGTTATGCTGTGGCCAGGGTGCCCCGCCCTCTCTCAAACTTCAGTGTTACACCCATAAGTGAAAATGTTCTATGTCAGCACAGTACAGCAGGAGGAGCCAGGACTTCAACACCTCTGCACTGCCGCCATCCTGTCCCCAGACAGTCGGGTTTCACCGGCAGCGTCCCTCACAGCCAGAGGACCCAGCCCGGGAGGCTGTGATGCATTTTGTCTCCTTCACCCAAGAGCAGTCATGACCTGGACCCTGTGGAAGCCAGGCATTTTGTAGCACATCCTTCTGTTTGGTTTAGTCCATGCATTGCTCACAATCGGACGCAGGCTATGCATTTCTGCAGACTCTAAAGGACGTGCTGGGGTCTCCCGCCCTCCACCAGGTGGTGCGTGATGCAGGGCAGCCCATTACGGGTGGCATTGAGTCTGCTTGCTGGCTCAAGGTCTTCCAGGGTCTCCATTACCATACCAAGCCCTTTTTTTTCTAAGTAGTATTTGTGGTAAAGTACTTGGAGACCATAGTATCCAATTCTTTGACCAGTTTATACCCACTGGTTTTTATCACCTATGAATGAGTTTTGGCTGAAACTTAAATTTTTTATTTTCATTTTTGTAGTAGTGAGGATTGAACCCAGTGGGTTCTACCACTGAGCTACACTACTTATTTTTTTTTATTCTTTTTTTAAATTATTACAAAGCTCTTGGCATATCACATTTCACACTTTGATTCAAGCAGATTATGAGCTCCCATTTTTACCCCGTATACAGATTGCAGAATCACATCGGTTCCACATCCACTTTTTTACATAATGCCATACTAGTGACTGTTGTATTCTGCTACCCTTCCTATCCTCTACTATCCCCCCTCCCCTCCCCTCCCCTCCCATCTTCTCTCTCTACCCCCTCTACTGTCATTCATTTCTCCCTCTTGTTTTTTTCCCCTTTCCCCTCACTTCCTCTTGTATGTAATTTTGTATAACGATGAGGGTCTCCTTCCTTTACCATGCAATTTCCCTTCTCTCTCTCTTTCCCTCCCCGATCACCCTGTTTAATGGTGATCTTCTTCTCATGATCTTCCTCCCTATTCTGTTCTTAGTTTGAGCTACACTACTTAGAAATTTACTTATTTATTTATTTCACTTTGAGATAAGCTTTCTTTGGAACTTGTGATCCTCCTGCCTCAGCGCCCCTTAATTGCTGGGGTCACAGCGTGCACCCGCAGGCTTGGCACCTTGGACTGACATCAACACCATGATGTTGGACGTTTTCATTTATTACACATTTATTTTTAGCATTATCTTGTAAGGGAAGCTCTCTTCTCTCCCACATGTATTTGTTTGTTTCTGTGTTTATATCTGTATCAGCTCATGGCTTCCTATTCTATCTAAAGGTTTGCAACCCTTTATTATCAGTACGTATTTTGATATTCAAATGATTCCAGACTGAAGCAGTGGGAGACTCTTCAAGTTGGCGTCCGTGTCTTTGGCCGTGTCCCAGTTAAAGCTTTTTCTTACACTCTCCAAAAATATGTTTTTGGTTTATCTTTTATTTTCTGCCCCCAGTCCTGGAATCCACTATTTCTTTAAAAACTCCTGGTTGTTTTTAGTGAATAATGGTATTTAGAAACCAAGACCGGATGCTAGGTGTACTTAGGGGTTATTGGCCATCGATTTTTTTCCTAATCCCTCCTCACTGAGTGTTCTTTTAAAACCAATTTCCAATTTTTAAGTAATTTTCTTTTCTTTTAAAATAACTTTTCTATTTTTCTGAAATTTCTGTCCTGGATATCTATTATTTGCATGGTGGTATATTTTATACTATAAAGTAAACCCAAATCAAACTCAAATTCCTTTTCTCCCAATCAAAATATCATCATCTATTCTTTTATTTAATTCAGAGAAAATGGGCATATACTCCCTGTCCTTTATTGCTCCCAGTAACCAGTTCATCAATGAATCTTATTGAGTCTGCCCTCAACTCTCTCCCAGATCTTTGTACCATGTTCTCTTTTCCCAGCTACTGTCCTTGTTCAGAGCTGCAATTCTCTCTCACATGGACTTCAGTGACCTTACTGCACTCTCTTAAAAATGTTCTTTTTAAAAGAGTGATGTAGTATGGTACACATATGTGCTAATATTTGAAATAAATTAATGAGTTAAAATAATAAACTGAATATTTGTAAACTCACAACCTATCTTTTGAACAATAGAATGTTACTGGTATCCTTGAAGCTATTAGATTTAAACTACACTGGAAATTTAAAAAGTGTTGGATATTTGCAATTTCATAGGGTTAAATCTTGTATTTTGTGTTTTTTATCTAATCTCATTATTTTGCCTTCTCCCTAGCAATAGCTCTCAAATCATTTAAAGATGAAAACGATAAATCAGTGCTGGGGATGTAGTTCAGTGGTAGGGTGCAAACTTAGCGTGTGTGAGTCCCTGGGTTTGATCCCAGCCTCTAAACTAAACCAAACTCAACTGACCACGTTGCAGGTTTTTACTTTATTCTCTATCTTACACGTCTCTGTTGAGTTCTGTTTTAGTTTCTTTGATGTCCCCTAATGCTGGCTTGCTTCTCTGGGTGCTGGTGACTACAGATTGTGAGTTCCTATTTGGTTGCAATTCATGTGAGAATACCCTTGGGGTGCTTGGCAGAACAGCTTATTAAGCTACTGGCAGAAGAGCACATTTGTTTTAGTCACCGGGGCCAAAAGACCCAACAAGAAAATCATATAGGAGGAAAAGTTTATTTGGGGCTCATGGTTTTGTGGGCTCAGTCCATAATGCGATGATTCCACTGCTCTGGGTCTCAGATGAGGCAGACCATCATGGTGGAAGGGTGTGTCAGAGGAACGCTGTTCACAAACAGGAGAAGAAACAGTGGGGGGGGGGTGGAGAGAGGGAGAGAGAGAGAGAGAGAGAGAGAGAGAGAGAGAGAGCACTCTGCTGCTTACCAGGGACAAAATATATAGCCCAAAGAAACGCCCCCAGTGAGCCACCTCCTCTGGCCACACACTAACTGCCTACAGTTACCACCCAATTAATTGATATCAATGAATCAATCCATTATGAGGTCACACTTCTCATAATCTAATCATTTTTGCCTCTGAAAACTCTTGCTTTGTCTCACATGGGTGCTTTTGGGGGAACGCCACATATCTAGACCATAATATTTCACCACTGGTCTCCAAAACCTCATGCCCATATCATAATACAAAATATACCTAGTCCATTTCCAAGAGTTCCCATGGTCCTAACAGTTCTATCATCACCTAAAAATCCAAGTCCCTCGAGTCTCAAGGCAAATTACTGGCTCATTCCCCATGTTAAGACCCACATACATGGCCTCCTGAGGTGCTCTTCAAAGGGCAGGGGGAGCACCACCTGCCTTGCTGGTTGCAGTCCATCTATGGCTTTCTTCATCTTATTTCTGCTTGATTCCTGCAACTTTCCTCAGCACATGGCCCATGTTACTGGCAACTCTCAATCCCAGGGGTCTCCACTGCAGCTTCAACTTCCTTCTCACATTTCACTCATCTCCCTCTCAGGGGCAACCTGTAGGGACTCTGACCCTGTTATACTCTTCCTGGCCTCTCAGGCCCTCTCTGAAATCTCAGTGGATCCCTCCATGACCCTCCAACTCCAGCATCCTGCAGAATCAGCACCACATGGCTGAGGCCAAGATCTGCCGCCATCTTGAGCAGTAGCTAAGTTTCCTTGGACTCTGGCTGTCGCACTCCCTGAGTGCCTGGATGGCTGAGATAATGAGAAAGCTTTGTAGCCTCCCCACTGGCCATGCAAGCAGAGTGCCCTCGAGGTCTGTTTTGAAAACACTCTTTCCTTTTACTTCCTGGAACCTGAGATGGATATGATCTTGCCAATTCCTGTGATGCCCTTAAACCATCTTTTCTACTATCGCTGTGCAAAGTACTTAGCATCTCTCTACTAGTTGTAATATCTTCAATAACCATAATTTCCTTAGCCCCAGTTTTACTCACACCTTTCTGGCCAAACTGAAAATTTTTCAGATCTTTCTGCTCCTGATGATCACAGTAAACTTGGCTCTAAGCCACTAGCGATATCCATGCCGGTATCTGAATGCTGTGTTTCCTTGAAATTTCCTCTGCTAGACATCAGTCCATCACCTTTAAATTCAGCATCATAAAAAGTCTCTGGACATAGGAAAATATAGCTAGCTGATGACTTCTCCTCTTCCTCCTCCTCCTCCTCTTCCTCCTCTTCTTCCTTTGATTGTCTCTTTAAAAGATTTATTTTTTCTTCTTGTCTGAATGTACAAATGCAAAAAGAGTATAGTTGGTATGTGCACGAATGTGTATGTGTGTATGTATATGTGTGTGTGTGTGCATGTGTGTGTGTGTGTGTGTGTGTGTGTGTGTATAAATTTGGTAATGTACACTCTCACAGAAGGGAAAAATCAGGTAGACTGAAATTAAATCCAACAGAGAAATGCCAATGGAATAAGGGCTGTGAATATTGACCCTCCAACCTGTTCCCAGTGGGAGGACCAAGCACCAAGGCAAGTGATTGGGCTGGAGTGGCCGGGGACATGGCCTGGAGAAGCTTGGTCACAGAGGAACTCGGGCAGCTTCCTGGGGAACCTTATTAATAAATCAAATGACAAAGGCCCAGAATTCTGGAGTCAACTAGCTGCCTCTTTGGACCATGGGGGCATCAGGACAGACACTGGGAGGGTGAGGGGGTAACTGGGGAAGTACTTGACATGAAAGGGCCTCAAAGCTTCTAGACAATTCTCTAGCCCTTCTGGAGTATCCAATTCCCAACTCCTGGAACTAATTTCTCCCACTCCTACCCTGGAGTCTGGAGAGAAGTTTCAAGAAATGACCATTCCACTTCATAGGGTGTCCTCTTACCTGTCTCTGTGTGGTCCTTTGACCTTGAGATGTGTGGAGAGAGGGGGATAAAAAGGAAACTTCGTACATCTGTACCTACATGTGTGAAGCAGGAAGGGGAACCAGTCCATGCCAAATGAGGAAGAAGCAGATGTGAATCCTAAAGAGCAGCTCTCTAAGCTGTGTCTGCTACAGGGAATACCTTTCCCTATAGCTTCTCCTCCATGGAGTGAGGGGCGGTGGGCAGGAGCTGTGGCAGGTAATTTTTTTGCCACAACATGACACATATGGCCTCTAGTCTGATTTCCAATAAAGTTCTCCTCTTCTGAAACTTCATGAGTCTTTATGTCCCCCACCCTGTCAGCATCCTGGTATTCTGAGCTCCCACCAGAATAACTCATTAAGCTCTGCCTAGAACATTCTAAACCCTTTCCAGCCTGCATCTCTACATTTTTCAAAATTCCTCCCCCGTGCCTGCAAATCAGCTCCAAATGCTTCGGAATCACATGGTCATGTTGGTCACAGCCACAACCCCACTGCTGGGACCGATTTCTGTTTTCGTCAGCTTTTTGTGTTGCCGTGACCAAAAGACCTAACAGGAAAATCTTAGAGGAAGAAGAGTTTATGGAGGGCTAACGGTTTCAGAGGTCTCCGTCATAGACGGCCAACTCCATGGCTCTGGGCCCAAGGTACAGTAAGACATCATGGTGGAAGGGAATGGTGGAAAAGCAGCCCAGGACATCGCAACCATGAAGCCTAGAGGGACAAAATATATACCCCCAAGACATGCTCCCCAGCGACCCACGTCCTGCAGTCACACCTGACCAGCTTACATTTACCACCCAGTTCATCCATCTCAGGTGATGAATCCACGACTAGGTTACACCTCGCATAGTTTAATCATTTACCTCTGAAAATGCTTGCATCGCCCACACATGAACTTTGGGGGGACCCCTCACCTCTAAACCGTGACAGCATCTTTATTGGCTTTTGCTGGGAACTCCAGGGTACTGCCAAGCTGGATCCTCACAGTCCCCTTGAGAGCCTAAGTCCAGTTCCCTCTCCCTGCAGGGGATCCTAGAGCTCAGCTGCTTCTTTCTAGTGTCATCCATTCTCAGGATTCCCAGGTGTGCTCAGCTGCTTTGTTCCGACTGTAACTCACTCTTTCCCCTCTTCCTTTTTGAAACTGTCCCTTGCTTTCTTGGGAACCCAGCTCCTATATCCTAGTGAGAGCGCTAGCATGCTGTCTATCTAGAATGCTGTCATGTCGGGGCCTTGACACCCTCCCAAGTACTCACAGGTCGTAGACCCTTGTAGACCCAGCAGCCAAAGAGACTTATGTCAATCAGACTCCGCTCCTTCCAGGCTGCGAGGCTCCGACCTGCCTCCCAGCACCCTGAGAACAAAATCCAGTACCTTATCGCGGTGGCATCTCAGGCCCGCATGGGCCGGTCTGTGCCTGTTTCCTAGATTCCGGGTCTTAGTGACTTGCTTAATCCGTAAGGACAGTCTTTCTCTTCCTCTCTGTGTGAAACTCTGTCTCCCTCGAGCCCCCTCCTCTCTTGCCCATCCCGTCTCGTGTGGGCACTACAAAGCAGGTCTCCCTAAGAGCCTGTGTCACTACTGGAAATGATTGCAAGGATTGTAAAGTCTGTTCTGTTTGATTCTCTCTCTTTTATGGAAGAGGAATCCAGAAGAAATGATCACACTGAATCCTAGTGCCAAGAGGCTGTGGGATGTCAGAGTCACTCGATAGTCACTTATTGAAAACAGAAAAGTTAGAACTCAGTAAGACTAGACCTGAATCCTTACAGAAGACGTGGTCATCTGGTAGGAAAAGCATGAGCTTCAAGAAGAGGGGTGGAATTGAGAAGACCAAGTGGGCAGGGAGGCCTGGTCTTTGGCACTCAGCGGCTTCCACCCAGTCACAAACCCGTTGTCCTGCTCATCAATTCCCCAGCCTTGGGTGACCTTCTGGAGAAGGTCAGTTTTTGACTTTGGCTCTCAAACCAGAGTTTATCCAGTCTTCCACTGAGTAAAGCTGAGTAAGTTGTGCGTGCTCACATTTTAACATTTTTTTTTTTAAAGTATTTATGGAGCTGGGCCTGGTGGCTCATGCCTGTCATCCCAGCGGCTCAGGAGGCTGAGGCAGGAGGATCGTGGGTTCAAAGCCAGCCTTAACAAAAGTGAGGTGCTAGGCAACTCAGTGAGACCCTGTTTCTAAATAAAATACAAAATAGGGCTGGGGTGTGGCTCAGTGGTCAAGTGCAGCTGAGCTTAATCCCCAGTACTAAAAAAAAAAAAAAAAGTATTTGTATACAAAAATAGTTTTAAGAGTACTTCAATAATCAGCTCTCTCCTAGAATCAACACAGACATTCCTACAGGTGGGCACATTGTCAAAATCATTCTCTCAAGATCTCATTGAGAAAATGTGTGTGCACATGGTATTCTCATGAAATAAAAAATTAATGATACTTTTTGGTGTCAAGTGGGAATTAGTGCCACTTGATTTTTTGCTCAATATGAACCCTTCAAATGGCAGTCTTAAACTCTGAATCTTGCTGAGCGTAGGATGCACAGACAGCAGCCTGACATCCCTTTTGACTAATAAAAAACATTTTACTTTCTTTCTGGCTTTTTTCCCCCCCTCTCAATCATAAACTGAAAACAGAAAGCCTGTTGTAAAAATTCAAGAGTTTGAAGATCTCTGTCTTGGTAAATGTGTTTAGACTTTTGAAGCAAAATCATCCCTTGATAACTTATTTTAACTTCACTAGTGTTAGTTCTTACCAGGGGGATTCCTGCCGGATCTTTCTGCTGCTCAGGGCTGGAACCTGCCCTGAGTTTTCTGGTACTTCCCTGTTTGGAAGAAGGGCTTCAAGCAATGGTTGTCTTGCACTCCACCCCTAAATTTTTTCTTGATTTTTAAAATAATTTTCCAAGTCTTACTGAACTCTTTTGTTTTTTGGTTTGAACGCAGGGGCACTTACCCACTGAGCCCCATCCCCAGACATTTTTATAATTTGTTTTGAGACAGGATTTTGCTAAATTGCTTAGGGCCTCCCTGAGTTGCTGAAATTGACTTTAAACTCATCATCCTCCTGCCTCTGCCTCCTGAGCCGCTGGGATTATAGGCATGCGCCAACATGCCTGGCCTTCACTGCATTCTTTGGGGAAACCAGCAGCATTTTTCTATAGAAAATTGATTTTGAGTTTGAGCCATGCATTTTCACTGGTGCCTGACCCCAAGGGTTTTATAAATCTGACTTCCCAGCCAGGCTCACATATCTGTGCACACAATTTACACCGATACATGCAGAGCATGTACAAATTGTTTGCTTTGGGTGGAAATCAATTCTGAAAGGCAAGTCTTTATAATGATTTTCTGCAGTCTAATTCTCTTATGTTTATTGCCTTTACCTAATGTTTTGTCTTTAAAGCTGTGAATAACATACACCCCAATAGCAAATTCAACAGTGGTTATTCATCATCATGGTAGAAGAAGTGGCAGTAGCAATGCTATCCTTTTCAAGTAAAAATATGGTCCATTGGCCCTTGATAATTTAAATTTTTCTCTTGGACAGCATTTCGGAGTCATACAAAGGAGGAAAAAAGTATTTAACTTACGCTTAAGTAGTAAAATAACATCCTAATTTTTTTGGTGAATAACAGTCCCATCTATAACAGAGGATAAGCTACAAAGGTGATTTATGATAAAATGTGTCTGCTTTTTGTCCTGGGTTCCTGGCACTGAGCTTCCAAAGTATTTGGATTTCCTGAGCCACAGTCTCTCTTTATCCTTCATGTGCCCTTAGAATTACTCCTGCGCACATGCTGATGAGATTACTGTGTGGCCCCTAGAGAGCTTCAGGAACAGGGGCTGGTTACCAGAAAGAACAAACATCTGATTGAAGGGGTTGGGACTTTGACCCAGACAGATGTCCCGGGAGGAGAAGGGTGACTGAAGACTGAGTTCCATCCTGTGGCTAATGATCAATGATTTACGCCTTCAAAACGAGACACCCCACCAAGAAAAGTCTCTAGACACGGGACCTCAGGGGCCTTCCTCGGTGACCACACCTGGATGTACTAGGAGAGTGACATTCTGACCCCAAGAGGAGGGCCAGGCAGCTCTGGGACCCTCCCGGACCTCTCCCTGTGTGTCTCCTCCTTTGGCTGATACTGAATTGTACTCTTTGCAACAAGACTATAACGGCAAGTACATTACTTTCCTGATTTCTTATGCATTGTTCTAACAAGTGATCAGACTGTGAGGACTGGGAGACCCTGAACGAGTGACCAGTGAGTCAGAAGTGTGAGTGCCTGGGGGGAACTCTGTACTGGTAGCTGGTATCTGCGGTGGGGGGATGCCAAGGATTGAATTCAGGGGCACTCGACCACTGAGCCACATCCCCAGCCCTATTTTGTATTTTATTTAGAGACAGGGTCTCACTGAGTTGCTTAGCACCTGGCTTTTGCTGAGGTTGGCTTTGAGCTTGTGATCCTCCTGCCTCAGCCTCCTGAGCCGCTGGGATGACAGGCCTGCACCACTGCTCCTGGCAAAAGACTGAATTCTTAACTCACGGGGTCTGTGCTAACATCAGGTGATTACAGCCAGAATTGAGACAAGTTCATATTAGAATTAATGGTAAGATAAAAATCCTTCAAGCAGGCTAAAACACACACCTGGTATATAACTCTGGGCAAACTATTTAAAGGCCTACCAAGGGTAACTGGCTGGGCTGAGCCCAAGGCTTACCTACTGAGCATGGAGGAAGCGCACAAGACACTAAAATCTATTTCCACTCGCTGATATGGGTATAGGATTTTGTCAATGGGAAATTGTGAGGATTTATTTTCATTAAGGCAGTCACCAGCAGGTAGAAAGGGGGACATGGGATATGGAGGGAATGAGGTAGGTTCTGCCTCCATCTCTGCTCCTTGAGCCAGTGTGCTCCTTAGTGGTAGAGAAAGGAGGGTCAGCTGCTGGAGGGGCAGTTGTCCTGGGAGATTCTGGCCTAAGCAAGTGCTTGGGACCAGGGAACAATTTGCAGCAAAGAGTTGGAAAATAGGTCATTCTTCCCATCTTACATGGAATGCACTTAATTTTTTTTTAGGACCTTTATTTTATTTACTTATATGTGGTGCTGAGAATTGAACCCAGTGCCTCACACATGCTAGGCAAGCGCTCTACCACTGAGCCACAACCCGTGGCCCTGGAACTTTTACTCTGAATTTTTCTGGGAATTTAGAAACCTAGACAGCACTGACAGGGATAAACAATGGTATCCTTTTGCTATGTACAAATAAAAAAGAAAACATGCCTATCACTGGGTTAACGCTCAGCTTCAGTTCAAGACTATTTCTCACTTTCTCAGATCTGCTTCACAGAATGGTCAGGGTGTGCCCCTGAGACAGGATTGTAGCAGACATTTCATGAGGACTGCAAAGTTTAAAATATTTACAACCTGGCCTTTTACAGAAAAAAAAAATTCTATATAGTGCTATAGATGATATCCTCTGACAAAAATGCAAATTAACTATGATTGGTAATAATAATTTGCCCCCCAAAACCACTCATAGACACTTTGAGCTCACAGAATATCCATTATAAAAGCTATACAATATATGGAGGTGAGCAATGAGAACACTACAGATCAAAACATGTAAAAGTTCAGTGTTGACAGACCCATATAACTACAGTTCTCTTATTCACAAGGCTCCAAAAATATACATTGGAGAAAAGATAGTTTCTTCAACAAATGGTGCTAGGAAAATCCATATGCAACAAAATGACACCAACCCCCCCCCCCCTCACCATACACAAATCTCAACTCAAAGTGGATCCAGGACCTAGGAGTTAAACCAGAGATGCTGTGTCTATTAGAATAAAAAGTGGGCCCAAATCTCCATCATGTGGGATTAGGCCCTGACTTCCTTAATGAGACTCTGATAGCACAAGAATTAAAACCAAGAATCAATAAATTGGATGGATTCAAACTAAAAAGCTTCTTCTCAGCAAAAGAAACAATCAGTGAGGTGAATAGAGAGTCTACATTTAAAAAAAAAAAAACCAGCAAGTTATGGTTGCATTTTTGAAGATATTTATTTTTTAGTTGTAGTTGGGCACAATGCCTGTATTTAATTTATTTATTTATATATGGTGCTGAGGATCGAACCCAGGGCCTCACAAGTACTAAACGAGAGCTCTACCACTGAACCTCAACCCCAACCCGAGAGCCTACATTTTGGGAGCAAATTTTTACCACACGCACATCAGATAGAGCACTGATCTCTAGGATACATGAAGAACTAAAAAATCTTAACACCAAAAAAACAAATAACCCAATCAATAAATGGGCCAAGGAAGTGAACAGACACTTTTCAGAAGATGATGTATCAACAAATATATGAAAAAAATGTTCAACATCTCTAGTAATTAGAGAAATGCCAATCAAAACTTCTCTAAGATTTTATCTCACTCCAGTCAGAATGGCAGCTATCAAGAATACAACAACAATAAATGTTGGTGAGAATGTGGGGGGGGAAAGCACACTCATACACAGCTGGTGGGGCTGCAGACTGGTGCAGCCAATATGGAAAACAGTATGGAGAATCCTTGGAAAACTGGGAATGGAACCACCATTTTACCAAGCTATCCCTCTTTGGTCTATATCCAAAGGATTTAAGAGTAGCATACTACAGGGACACAGCCACATTGATATTTATAGCAGCACAATTCACAATAGCTAAACTGTGGAACCAACCCAGATGCCCTTCAGTAGATAAATGGGTAAAGAAAATATCCAAAATATATATACACAATGGAATATTACTCAGCAATAAAAGAGAATAAAATCATGGCATTTACAGGTAAATGAATGGAGCTGGAGAATATAATGCTCAGTGAAGTAAGCCAATCCCCCAAAACCAAATGCCAAATGTTTTCTCTGATTTAAGAATGCTGATTCATAATGGGCTTGGGGATGGGGCTATGAGAGGATTAGATGAACTCTAGATAGGGCAAAGGGGAAGGGGGGGAGGAGGGGAATATGGTGGAATGAGATGGACATCAAATACCCTAAATACATGTATGAAGACACGAATGGTGTGACTCTACTTTATGTACAACCAGAGACATGAAAAATTGTGTTGTATATGTGTAATGTGAATTATAGTGCATTCTGCTGTCATGTATATCAAGTTAAAATTTAAAAATAAATTTAAAAACTCAAAATTATATATTTTGATATGTAGGGTCAAAATGAATGCGTTTATTAGAAAATAAACAATTGAGAACAAGGAGTTAGGCATTTAACTCAGGAAATTATTTTCTAAAAAAAAAAAAAAAGAAGAAGAAGAAGAAGAAGAGATGCATAGTTAATCAAAAACAAGTCAGGAATCAAGAAAGAAATGAGGAAATCATGCCAGATTAGAAGAGCAAAAATAACAGTGAGAATGAACAAAAGCAGAAGCTAAGTTTTGAAAAGAAGTTACAGCTATGAACTCTGGAAGTTTTGATTAAGGAAAAAAGACCAACAACAAAAAAGGAAAGTATGTAAATAGGAAAAAAAAGATAGTATATATATATATCTCATAACCTACACAATGAACAACTTTCTGGCAATAAATTTGAAAAGTCAGACAAAAGGGTTGTTTTTCCAGAAAAAGGTGCACTATCAAAATTGACTCAAGCATAAATTAAAAGCCTGAATAGATCTTTAACCACATAACCATAATCATTATAATCATGGTGTAAAAAATAATGACATGAGAATTTAAATCAGTAGTCAAAAACCAATAAACCTTTTTTTTTAAAAAAAATATTTTAGTTGTAGATGGAGACAACATGTTTACTTTATTTTATTTATTTTTATGTGGTGCCGAGGAAAAACCCAGTGCCTCACACATGCTAGGCAAGTGCTCAGCCTCAGCCCCCCAAAACTAAAAAACCTTTAAAAGCCCCAAGCTTAGAGGATTTATGTGTAAAATTTATAAAATTTTCCAGGAAAAGAAAAAAACAACTTCTCATAAAAGTACTGCTCAGAAGAGCAAGAACAAGCAAGCAAGAGATAGAAAGAGAGAGAATAAATTGGAGAAAGACAATGCAAGAAAATAGCTCAATCTTACCGATGCAGATGAATAAAAAACTCCTAGAAAAAAATTTACAAATTAAATGCTTTAATCTCTAATATACCATACATCAGCATACTTCATGCAACATTATTAATATTAGAAAATGTTAATACAATCAATAATAATGTTACAGATTAAAGAAGAAAATACAGAGAGATGCCAAAAAAAAAATAGCATTTGATGACATTCTCGTCATTATACATATCTGCAAACTACAAGTAGAATGTCACTTCCTTAATCAGGTAAATATTACCTACTGAAAACCTAAACAGACTTACTAACATGTGACAGGCAAAGATTAGAAAGAGCAGCTTTAAAATGGGGCGTGAAAGATGAGCTTGGTCTCATCAGCATTATTCTGCAGATCCAGACCTGGGTAAGAAAGGCGTGAGAGAGAGACCAAAGAATTGGAAAGAAAAGCTAGAAACGAAATTGTTATTTACAAAGAACAGCATTAGCAACACAGAGAGGGAAGGAGGAAGGACAGGTGGACACAGAACTGATAGAATACTGGCATTTTCATAATGGACCACCATTTAGGCAAGTCAATAAGAAAAAGACATTGCATCTTAAAAAGTGGGGAAAAGTAGGGATAATTCACCCAAAACCCAAACCTACTTAGCCAATATGTGTGTGTGAAAGAGGCTGAGCCTCTCTCCCTAGGACCCCCCTAATTTGCAGCCCTGCTTCGCAAAGAAGAGAGTCCCCCAGAGCAAGGTGAGCGAGAGGAGGTGGAGCCCGCCTGGCAGGACTGGCTGGGCCGGGTCGAACCTGCCACCTGGGGAGCAAAACTGAGCTCCAGGTCAAGGGGGGCTGCGTGGGGGAGACAGCAACCTTGCATGGCCTCCTTTTCTCTTTAAGGAAAGCAGAACAGATGACTGGCTGTCGTCTGCAGCCCTTATAAGGCCGTCCGTAAAGGGGAGGTCCCTGGACCTCATCCCTAGTAGGTTCTCATCGGGGGCAAAACCAGAACCTGCGGGGGGGCTTGCACACACACAGAAGCTGGTCCACTGAATGTGCTGACCCAGTGGACCCAGGGTGAGCCCCACAGAGTACATTCCTAACCAGTTCCTGTGGCCCAGCACACACTCGGTGTCCGCAGCTATCAGTCATTTTAAGGTTGCTGCTCCCAAAGGCTGGGGCAGCAGGTCGGAGGGCATGAGAAGACCAAGGAGCACTGAGCTGTGGCCACGGTCCTCGTGGCTCGGGAACTGGTTGGTGCTCTGGAGAGCCTCGTCTTACTGAGAATCAGGACAAGCCTACACTCTTTCCTCACGACGGTGGGGGGCAGGAGAGGGTAAGAGAGAGGACCCGGCCTTGTAGGGACCATGCAACTATGACTGGGACTGTGTCTGTGGGCTGGAGGGGGTGGAGAATGCCCCATGGCTGGGAGGTCATGGTGCCCACCTGGGGGTGCCTTTCACCATATCTGGGACCACTGTGGGGTGACACTCAGGGTCACCTGAAGTGACCAGGGATGGGGTGCACAGGCACCATGGCCTCACAAAGCTACTTCATTGTGTTCTGTTTCTTTCCCTCTTGTTTCTGAATCTCTGCCAAATTCTGGCGCAACAGTTTTTCTTGGGAAGTAAAGTGATGGGGCAGAGAGGGAGGCGGACATGCCAATAAGAGACGGGGATTAAGAAAGGAAGAAAGGAAGGGAAGCGGAGGAAGCTCTTCACCCACCTCTGGTAGCCAGTGTCCAGCAAGGTCGGTCTGTTAGCAAAAGTGCGTTGTTTTTTTGTTTTTGTTTGCTTTGTTTGTTTTCTTGTTTTAAGTTTTATTTTCATTTGGCAGCTTCTCCAGAGATAATGCCGAGGATTTAACTACGGTGCATGCAATGAGACCTCAGTTTCTTTCTATGCTGATGGAATCTCATTTCAGCATGGTCAGGCGGTAGCCTAGAGACCTCTTTCCCTGCAGGACATTACAGGGCCAAGAACATGGAGTCCCCTGGGGGCACAGGCTCAGAGGCTGGGTCCCTTTCCATTTTATGCTTGGACTTCCCTTGAGTGGCCCTGGACCTTGCTCTGTACACCTTGGTGACTGTTTTGGGATGCTTGCAAAAATAGTTCCCTGTGTCTGCGAAGGATCTATTCCAATATTCCAATGATAATACCAAACCCTAATGCCGCAGTCTGGCTGGGCACAAATCACGAGCCACTGAAGCAGGAACAAATTTTATTTTTTCTACTGCAAGAAAAAACCTCACACACGCTCCTGGGGAATCCTCCCGAAAGCCACGAGGCTCCTGCAGGAACCCCCAGCCGGAAAAATCTCTCCGGGAAATCCCTCCTCCTGCACTTCGCCAACCAATGGGAACTCCTGGGGAATCCCCGTGAGAACTAAAAATAGCGCGAGAACTCAAAAATAGCGCTAGAACTCAAAAGTAGTGGCAGAGGCGGATATTAACGCCTTGCCTGTCAATCAATACTGTTGGCAAAATGCCAGGGGCCATACAGACTCGGCTGTGGCTCTCAGCACCCTAATATATATATATTCCTTTATGTACATAATCACGAAAAAGTGTCACCTTTTGACTTTCAAGCAAGCACTTTACGACTTTCCTTTGGCACATCCAAATTCTCACTGCTTTTGCACTTTGGAGCCATTATGAAGTAAAATAAAGATTACTCGAACACAAACAGGGTGATACCATGACAATGGGTCTGTGATCAAGATGGCTACTCAGTGACTAATGAGGGGGTAGGGTATACAGCATGGATACACTGGACAAAGGGACGATTCATATTCTGACACTAGATTTCATTGTGCTTCTCAAAACCGCATGCAATTTAAAACTCATAAAATTGTTGACTTCTGGAATTTTCCATTTCCTATTGTTGGACCCAACAGTTGACCCGAGGTCACTGAAATGTTGGAAAGTGAAACTGTGGATTGGGAGGCTTCTGCACTCCAGAGCTAGCTCGCGGAGCCCATGATGGTGTCTTCTGACAGTAGAACCCCCCAATCCCATAGCACAGCTCAGGGCTGTGAGGTCTTCAGATAAGACAGGCCGTGGTCACATGCACTGCTGAGTAGAGACAGAGATCCCACCCAGGGAAGCACCGGAGGACAAGATAACCCAATCCCCTGAGTGGGACAAGCTGACCCTCCTGCAGCTCTGCTTACCTGTTCCCAGGCAGGTGGTCAGCTGCAGTCCCTGCTCGCTCCTCCGTGCCATAAGCCTCCTGCTGATGAGGCAGGGGCAAGAGTGACTGTCTCCTCCAGGGATGTGCCATGTTTCTGAGCCCATGACCATGACACCTGTGTCATTCAAATGTACAAAAGCCAGATAGAACATCCCCCATGTGGCGCTCCTGGTCCTCTGTGGAATGGGCCCTTGTGTGTCCTACCGGTGGGCCCTAGGTTGTGGACCAGAGCCTTACCTCCTGATGACCAGGCCGTCACCATTTGGCAAACCAGTTGTTTGGGCTGTGGGGGCCACACCAGCACAGCAGCCTGGGCTGACGTCACGGCCAGGTGGACCAGGGGACCACACCAGTTTCAACACCCAGCCGCAGCCTGTTCTGCCATTTGCAAGAAACAGAACACACAATGCATGGGAGTGTCTGACCTGTTTGCAGAGGGCTTTAGTCATGTGCTAAACCTCTGCTGCAGGGAGTTTTCTCTTACCAGGCCTCCTCAGGCACGCAGGAGAGAGGTCCCCAGGGAGATGATCAGGGATGAAGAAAGGGAAAGAGAGAGGGTAAGAAGCCAAGGGCAGGGGAAGAACATGACGGTCAAGGGAGCTTGCTCTGTGGCCACTGAGTCCAAGTCCCTGACCCCAGGCCCTATCCTGGGTCAAGTTCATTGTATGTGTCAAGTGTGCTGGGTGGTGGAGCCAGGTCAGAGGTTTATCCTGGTGTCTCTGTGACAGCCTTCGGACTTGATCCACCTCCCGGGGGCTCTTCCACCTCTCACCTGCCAGCCATGGTGATTCTAGACTTGGTAGCCTCCACAATTGTAGAAGCCAATTCCTTGAAATCAATCAATCAACCATATATCTATCATCTGTCTGTCTATGGCTGTCTCTCAGTATCCAAGGCAGAATGGTTCCAGGATCCCCCAACCCTGGTGGTGGATATCAAATTTCCCAGTTGCTCAAGTCTCTCATGTGGAATGATGTAGTGTTTGCATACAACCCATGAGCCTCCTCCTGTGTACTTTAAACCATCTCTAGATCACTCACTATAACTAATACCATGTAAATGATACATAAATAGTTGTTATGCTGTATCATTAGAGAGTAAGGATGTGAAAAAAAGTCTGTACATGTTTAGCGCAAATTAAATATTTGTTTTTCAATATTTTATCTGCAGTTTGTTGAATCAGCAGATGTAGAACATATAGATATGGAAAGCCAACTCTATCTCTCTCTCTCTCTCTCTCTCTCTCTCTCTACATCATCATCTACCACTTATCTGCCATTTATCATCTATTTATCTATCTATTCTCTATCTATCACCTATCATTTATCATCTGTCTATCCTGTTTATCTGTCTAGGTATCATCTGTCACCTGCCTGTCTACCTATCCATCCATCCATCTACCCACACACACATGCATCCCCAGTTCTGCTTCTCTACAGGATCCTGATGCCCCCATTCCCCACTCCTCAGGCCCACACTCATCCTCCTCAGCCTGCCCACCTTCCCAGCAGTTGAGGGTTGGGATGCGGAACAGCCACTGAACAGTGGAGGTTGAAGGAAAGGAGAAAAGTAGAATTGAGGGTACGTGCAGGCTCCAGGAGGCTGACAGCACACAGATTTCTCATTTCCCTGGAGGAGATGCCATTCTTTCCCCTAATTTTCAAAAGATTTGTCTGTAGCCTAAAGAAGGTTAAGCGGAGGATGAAGAAATCCTGAGATAGCTCCTGGGACCACAGACCACAGCCCCCAGCTGGTTGGTAGGATTGTGAAGGCCTGGTCATCAGAAGTAAGACTCTTTTCCACATCTCAGGGCCCAGTGGTTTGGTTTTCCCACTAAGAGGGACAAACAAAGTAAATACACCAGGGAAAATAAGAAGGAGGGGCCAGGTCAAAGACAAGGGAGCCATGCTACATGTGGAGAAGTGGTTTGTTCTGTTTCTCTGTCACTGAAGATATACTAGATGTTATGAGGGAGGACAGCACAAAAATGTGCACATTATTGCTGGTATTATAACCTGAATCCTTAGACTTCATAACTGGATTTTTTAAAGTCTTTGAGAGTCTCTTTCAGTGCTCTGCTGATCTGTACTCTGTACGTTCCAATAAGCTGGACTCTCCAGCTCCCTAAAATGAACAGTTTGATTTAGATTGAGGCCTGCAGATAGGAAGAAAACTGCTTTTTTTCTTTCTCCTTTCTCCCCAATCGAGAAGTCACAGGACCGAATTTCCCTATTTTGTCAGTCCTATACCTTGAAGCCCACACTATTCCAGTAGCACGGAATTGACGAGGGAATGTCCACACAAGAGATTTATCTGCCCATGACAGCATGCCTGTCATCCAGGGAGGCCACCTATAGAACGAGAGTTGTTCATAAAGCCATCAGACAGTTGTTTCATGAAAGTCTCCAGTGAGAAAACAGACTTTAGTTTTTTGCATGTTAAATTTATGCTACTAGACTCAAAGAACCTGGTCTCCCAGAGTCAGTGAGGGTAAAGAAGTAACAAATGTGTTTCTTGTTTATTCCAATATTAACTCTGTACCAGATCATGGGCCTCCTTTAAGACACACTATAACGTCAGATGCCTTGTGTTGTTTTCTTTCTTGCCTGAAATTGTTCTTTGTTAACAAGGAGGCCCTTTGGTTGAGTTTTAATGGGCAACTTAACATCTTTCGTCAGTCTCTGGCAGCGCTTCCAGAGTGTTCTGTAAGCTATGATTCGCTCCAAAGGCGAGAAGGCCATGTGGGGCTGGGGCGTGTGCAGATGGTACTGTTGATACTCGGCAGGAGGATCAGCTGGGCAGCCTGGCTGAGGCAGACCACATCAAAGCTGTCTTTGTGCGGCTCCATCCTGCCTGGTCCCAGCTCCAGCTTCTGCAAGGGCTTGCTTCAAACGCTCACCACCGGCATCGCGTCCAGTGCCGGCATCATTAAAATTCATACGCAGACAACAAATTGCAAGCCCTTCTGTGTTGCGAAACAGTAGGCGCATATTTATCCCGATGAATATTGTAGTGGAGAATGTCCCCATCTAGCAGGAAGTCATTTCCATGGACAGGTCTGAGGTTTGTCATCAAGAAGACTGATTCGCCTGCCGCTCCAGCCCAACTTGGTCAGGAAGCAGCTTCCAGGATCAGCGTCTCACCCACAGCACCTACGTTATCCACCCCAACCCCGAGCTCAGCAGGGCCATGTCAATTTTAACAAGTTCCTGTTCAGATCAAATGTCCACCAATCTTTCCTGTGGGTGCTGCCTATCAAGGATACCTTCTCTCCCACAAAACCAACACTTCAGTTATTCGGTTCTTTACTGCATGTCAGGCACTGGCCTAGGCACTTTGCAAATATGTGCTCTTGGTGGCCACTCCATGGGACGTAGGCACCGTCATCATGTCCATTTTGCAGATGAGAAGTGGAGGTCAGAGAGGCTAAATAGCATCCGCGTGCTCACAGAGCTCAGGAAAGGTTGGAATTGGCTGCTAACTCCGGGAACACCCAACCTAGAGGCCTCTGTCACTTCCTTGACAGGTATGTTTCTGGGGATTGAACTGAAACAGGAAGGAAGCTCTTCCCAGCCCCATCAGAAGCCACCAGGTCATGAAGCACCCCTGTGCCTGCCTCCTGGGCTGGACCTAAGGAGACTGCCATAGTGGCATCTTGGACTAGGTGGATATTGGAGGCTGCACCGGGGAGGACTTTGAATGCAAGCTTTGCTGCCAACTAGCTGTGTGGCCTTGCTCATTTGTCTTCACCTGCAAAAGGAGGACAATAATACTAACCCCCACAGACTGTGCAAAGGAATAATTGTCAAAATGCCCTAAAGCAGAGTAAGATAGACAAAAATGGAGATTTAAAAAAAAATTTTAAATACTTTAAAAAATATCTTAAAAATATTTTTCATAGTCCTTTGGGAAGTGACTCTGTCCTAAAAAGCAAATCAATCTTGAGCTTAAAACAAGATTTTAATTGAAGATTATTTAACACTTGTGATTTTAAAAGTAAAAGTATAAGGGCTTGGAACAATCAATAAAAAATAAATAAATAAATAAATTAATTAATTAATTTAAAAAAATATATAAGGGCTCGACGGCCCCTCACACCACTCCAGAACTGCGCCAGCTCTTCTAGCACCACGCTACAGCTAGGCAGGAAGAAAGACTCAGCTCTGGTCTCGTCGACTTGAATCTTGTTTCAGTTTGGTTTGGGTGGGTGGCACTGATCCCACCCTGTGAGGTGACAGTGAGAAGAGAGGGCAGAACGGCTCTTCCTGTCCCTGTCCCCTGAGACCATGGCCCCCACACTCTCCGTTTCCCCAGCTGCCCAGGCAGCCGTCCAAGGTGGCACCAGGAGACCTGCACGTTGCCAAAGGAGAAAGCCAGGTCTATCAGCTGCCCCGCCTCAGTACGTCCCGATGGGCTCGACCCATTCTGCAGCGGATTCCCTGGTGGACTCCTGGACTTTCCAGGCAACGAAAGGATGTGGGAGCCGGGCATAGAACCTGGGCCACTCTTCCCTGCCTCTCACCAAACCCAGAGTGTGTTCTCCAAACCGGTAACCGTGCACTATTTTACAGAGTCCGTTGCCTGCAGAGACAATGTGTTTTGTAGTACCTTTCGGGGGGGAGAAAACCCGTAAACTCAGCAGCTTGAAAAAATAGACATTTGTTATCTCACTGTTTCTATGGGTCACAAGGACAAATCCCCTGCTCCGTTAGAGTCACAGGGCCAGATATTTACCATTTATCCAAGCCTATGGATGAAGGTCGGATACTGTTCATGTGTCACCTGCCATTGACCTGAGACCCCAGCTGAGAGCAAGGTTTCTTTCCAGATGTAAGAATTCAAGTGCAGTGGGATTCTACTGACTTCCTACCGCACACTTGAAAGGTAAGCCAGTTTCACACGCTCAGTTTCCCAGCCTGGGAAGAACTCGGGCTGTGGAATAAAGGGGAGAGGAAGAGTCTCATCGGGACCCTTGGTATCTGCAGCAGCTAGGCTTCTCTCCAAGCCAGGATAGTTAATGCCAACATTATCCTTTATTAGCTATTAAAAACGAGCGATGGCTTCCCTTTGGTGTGTGAAGAATCATAATTACTGCAGAAGAAATTATTTGGCAATGCAACATGATATAAAGAGCCAACATTGATTACAATATTTTCACAAAAGGTTTTCTTCCAGGAAATAACACAACCATTTGGAGACCCCCAGATGACATCCTATGACATAGTTCTTCCTCTCACCTCCATTTGTCCAAACACAAGAAATCAGGGGATCTTTTCCTTGACACTTAGACGTCCCTGTCGGCCAGTTAAGGCATTTGAATCTCTTGGAGAACTCAGACCTCTCTTCCTTAGATGCCAGAGGCATGAATTTGTAAAAAACTTTGATGGGACTGTCCTTCCCACCTTCTTTGATGTGCCCTCTTCTCCCTTCATCCAGGGCCCTGCATTGTCTGATATAAAGAAAAAGAGACAATGTTTAGCCTTTAAATTTCAGAAGAGATTTTTGAAGCACTCAAGGAGAAAATGGTCTTGCCAGCCACGATTTGTGGGGACAAATGGAGTTTGGTATCCCCAAACTTGCTGTCATCTGTGAACAACAAAGGTGAGAATAAGACGAGGCTCTGTGCAGGGGAATCCCCCCTAGGGAGGCTGAGGATGCTCCCCTGCCTGCAGGTAGGCACACGGTGCAGAGAGAGAGAGAGAGAGAGAGAGAGAGAGAGGTGTGCATGAAGAGCCAGGCTAAGGTGGGGTTGTCATCAGCCTTCCACTCCCTTGCCCTCCATGAGAGGGCCCAGACCCAGGTGACATGGGGTGCAGAGTGCAGAGCAGACTCTGCAGGGCAGCCCTGACCACGCAGCCACGTCCGAGAGTGAAGCTTAACCCAGCAGCCTGGCCTAGACACCCTTCCCTGTGGGGCCTGGGGACAAGGACTATGACTCATGCTTCTGGCTAGAGTTTGTGGGAGCACCAGAGCCAGGTGAGCAAGGACCCCAGAATAGGGCCCAGAGGGTGGGATCCCTCGGGAATTGCACATACTCTTTTAAGAATTTGAGAGCCTCCTGGGAGGGGTCTTGAGCCTTGTGCATACAGCATCAGGAATGGAGGCACCTGCAGAGCAAGAGGAGCCAGTTGCTAAGGTGGTGGTCCCAGACCACCAGCCTCATCCAGGGCCACAGGGCCAGGCGCACCTCCCAGCACCCAGAGGCCTCTTGGGACAGAGAAGTACCGAGGCAGTTGCTTAAAGGGGTGTCTCTGACAGCTGGAGGGCACCATGGAGAGGCTCAGCCTATACCCCAAAGGACCTTAGGAAACCCCAAAGAGGAGCCCAAATGGAGGCAATGGTACTTGGTGAGCTTCAACGATACATTCGATTTTCCCCAATAGCAGTTTAAAAATAAAGAAAATGACAGCTGTTATTTGCACATGAGAATGATCTGAGTACGGTTTGTGCCTCTGAATCTCACGTAGAATATCTGATTGCTGTCATGGCCTGTTAGAAGGGAATAATGCCTTTCTCGTGGGTCTAGGCTAATTCTTGGAGTTGGGACTTATTGATCTTGCCGTGTTGGAGTCATTGCCACAGGAGTGAGTTGTTCTAAAGTGAGGCCACTCTTTGTGTTTTGCTGCTTCTGCACACACCCACTTGCCCTTCCATCTTCTGCCATGAGCTGAAGTAGCCCAGGGCCCTTACCAGAAACAGCTGCCCAGTCTCGGGCATCCCCACCTTCAGATTTGTGTGCTAAATAACCTCTGGTGTTTCTGGTGTTTTTTTTTTATAGCAACAGAAAGTGGAATAAGATGACATACATTTTTACCAGACCACGTCTGGATTTGAAAATGCATTGCAACTGAGGATCAGAAAAATGTTGAGGATAATGCCACCTTGAGCTTGCTGTAAGCTGTGGTTTTCCCCACGTTCTATGTCAGAGTGGTTTGACTTGCAGCAGGAGTCTCTACAACTCCTCGTAGACCTCTCTGTTAGGAAACTGGTGCTGCAGCCCCAAGAAGTGTTGGGAAGGAGCTGATGTTCCAGCCCCAGCAGTGATCCAATTTTGAGTGGACTGCAAATCAGCTGTTGGAGTTGGAGGCACCGGACCTTTCCAGTCTCGTATTTCAGGATCACCCATAAGGCAACCGTGCTTCCCTGGCTCACCTTGGACTTATCCCAGGAGGATTTAAAATGAAAGTGAGGATTTCCACTCAAGTCTCCTCCTTTCCTAGTCACTTCTGAGCAGACTGCTCAGGTGCGAGGCAGGACAGAGGACCTCCCATGTCCCTGTCACATCCTCTGCCTCCCCAGCTCCTTGCTGGCTTGTTGAAATAACCCATTACCTTTTTTTTTTAAGCAGGTTGGGCCAAAACTAGGAAGAAATATGGCAGCGACTTGAGGAACTCTCTAGCTCCTGCCACCTTGGGTCCTTTTTCTTGGGGAGCCCTATTAGGAAAGGGAATTCATTTCCCAGGATGCCATTTTGAATCAGCCCTGGCTCCTGAGAGTGGCCGCTGGCCGCCGAGGGCAAGCAGCTGGTGCCAACTGAACACGGCCAGGAAGGAGGACTTCATCACGCCCCTGGGGAGCCCCACTCATCACCCAGTGGACGACTGCAGGCCCAGTCGGCCTCTGAGGAGTCCTAGATGGCAGGCAAGTGTCGAGACCTGCCCTCAGACTCGGAGGCTTCGTGCAGCAAGTCAGGGGACGGCGGTGGATTTTCCAGTCACACTGCCAAAGGGCGGTGGTGTCCACCCGCCGCGGTGCTGCTTCTGTGCCGCACAGAGCTGTGTCCTGGCCTGCAGAGGCACAGTGAGTCTTGCTGCTGGAGGGAAAGATGGCCGTAAGCAAGTCTCTAACTCTCCGCATCCCAGCCCTGGACGCCCCCGTCTCTGCTCCCAGAAAGCCCTAAGGCTCAAGGTGCAGAAGGAGCACGGCCCACTTTCCTCTCGGTCAGAGAGTACATGCAGCAGTGGGACTCCAGTCGAGCATTTCACGTCCTGATTCCCGGGTGCCCCCATGGACTCTTGCATCTTCTGTCAAATGTCTTCTCAGGCCCTACTGCCCCCCCCCCAGGACACATGTGTCCCAAATTGGGATGCCACCTGCTCCTGACCTACAGGAAAGGTGGCCGGTGGCCTTGGCAGTGTCCTACCTGGGGGGTAGGGGTCAGAGCTCTCAAATTTTAAGAGAAAATTCACCCCCCCAGGATTTTTCTCTCCTGTTTTTCTTAGCAGTGCTCAGTTATAAGATGGATTGTTTCTTGACTGCAGCGTGGAGACTGAGCCGGCGGTCTCCAGAATCTGCTCATCCAAATGGAAACTTCCAACCCTTTGACCAACATTCTCCCCCACCCCCCACGCCTACCCCGAGTCCCTGGCAACCGCAGCTTCTGCGAGTTCAAAGTTTTCAGAATCCCCCCAGGAATTGGGTTCTGGGACGGCAATATTTTAAAATACTCTAAAAATATGACGATTTGTTAATCCAGGGCACTCATCCGAGCGCCCGGTCTTGGAGGTTGAGTAAGAAGTCCCAGGAGGCATCTAAGGGTAGCGTGGAGTGTACCTAAGACAACAGCCGACGGCGTCCACGTGGGGACAGTCGTGGAACGGGACAGTTTCAAGCGTTTGGTTGATAGTGTTTGATTCTGCCGTCTCTCTCTTCCTCATCCACCCTTGTTCTTGCCTTGGGTGAGGGAACGATGGAGGGGGACAGGCATCGTCATTGACACACACGTTGGCCGATGGTCCAGGCCAATGTCTCACTGTTTTGTGATGGGTTTCAATTTCTGAAATGTTTCCAGAGGTCAAATGTTTCCTCTAAACAGAACCAACTGGATTCGAGTTAGAGGATCGTTTTGATAAACACAGAAAATAGTGGATAGCAAAACTCCTCTCTTCCTGGCCTTTCCCTCATGCCCACAGTGTGGTTTTTAAAGCTGGAAAGTTCTGGTTTCTAAGTCTTAGTTTGCCAGGGTCCCTGTTTCAAGGACTTTAGACGGGAAGGCTTAGACAGCAGGAATGTTTCATCTTACCATTCTGAAGCCAGAAGCTGGAGGTCCCAGTGTCACCCTGGTTGGTTCCTGTGGGGGCTGGGGGAGAACCTGTTCCAGCTTTTCCCCGTAGCTCACAGATGTCCAGCTTTTTGCATCCCTACATGGTTGTCCCTCGGAGGGCTCCGATGTCCAAATTCCTTCTAAGAAGAGCACCAGTCGTTTTGGGTGGGCAATCACCCTGATGCCTCCCGTCACTTTATAATCATGTGCCTCTGTAAAGACCTTCTCAACACATGAGGTCCCATTGTTAGGTCCTGGGGGTTAGGACTTCATGTGAATCTGGCCTGGTGAAATGATCCAGCCCAGAAGAGTTTCCTTATGACCGGCCAGGTCAGTAGGCAGCGGGGGGTAGTGTTAGGGGTGGGCTGTGCTCAGCATGGTGAAGACCCTGGGTCAGTCCCCAACCTGAAGAACAGAGATAAAACCAAGTCAGTCTGTGGGACAGCATTCTCTGCCGTCTGTACCCGATAAACACCCCTGGCCAAGTAACAGGAGTCTGGAGTTCCTCCTTCCCTGGAGAGGTTTGGATTTAAATGGAAGAGGTTGTCAGGCTGTGTGGGTTCACCCCCTGAGTGTCTATTTGGTAAGGACGTTGTAAGATAAACAACCTTCTTACTGTTTATTTTCATGTTTCTATTAATAAACTTTCCCCTTTCTTTGATAAAGAGGGCCACTTCCTGCCCTATATCCTGCCCTATATCGACATCTCTCTCGACTCAGTTTCTTTTTCCACATATTCCACATATTCTTCCTCCTTCAGGGCAGCCAAGATCTCAGAGTCTGCAGAATTCATCCTTTCTTTATGCCTTGGCATTTAGCATTGAAGACATATAACTAGATTTTTCTCTATTCCACACAATTCGGTACTTTCTTGGCTGCCAGTTTCATGTTGTGTGTGGATTAGGTGCCACCATTATATAGACTCTGATTTTCACCTGGAGCTGGGAAAGGAATCCTGTCCCTTTAAAAGTCACTTGTCTCCAGTTATATCATAAACTGCTTATATGTGTGTCCCCTCTAGTCCAAGGACGGTGGTGAACAAAGAGTCTGTGTTCAATAAATACTTGTGAGTGGCTGTTCTCATTTTTTCAGGATTCCTAGTGCATGTTTGTCCAAGAACTAGAAAGTGGCAGTAGGTGAAGTGGTAAAATAGATATTACTCCACGTTGCAATGGTGGGGAAAGACCTCGGCACAGAGCTGGGCCCAGCTCCAAGTACAATCAGGAAAAGTGAGAATCTACAGCCAAGGAGCAGGGCGCGGGTCAGTGGGGGAAAATTCCTGAGCAGAAGCGTCCAGCGGGATTCTTGACAAAGACGGGTCCAGTGACCAGACACCACCTGGTGGGGAGGGGCAGGGGTGGGATAGCAAGGGAGAGCGGATGCTGATGTCACTGGGTGCTGGTTAAATAGCCATCGTGACGTTCATTGGGCTCTCGTAGGACATGACCAAGGTCAAGACCTAGTCAGCATTGAAGAAATCCCTCTAAAGTCTGGTCAAGGGAGACAAGCTTCGTTACACTACTCCTTTGCCACTTGAGGGGTAGAAGGGTCAGAACGCAAGAAGGACAGTCTGCCTCCCCAAGCTCTTTTGGAAGCTACGACCAGAGAGGCCTTCAGACCTGGCAGGGGGAATCCCTGCTATAGACTTCATATTCTGGAGGACTCCAAGTGTTGTACACACACAACACAAACCAGAACACGCAGGCACAGACACACCTGCAGACACACACACACACACCACACCCACACACACACACACAAATACATATGTACACATACCTTTCCAAACACACAGAGACACATATGTGCATACAAACATACAGATGCACACTTAGGCCCCACTTACAAACATACACACACGAACACAAGCACACACACACACACACTCATTAAAGAATATCTCGAATCCTGCATCTAGTAACAATACTTCTCACCTGTGGTTGCTATTTTCGGTAGCAGGTTTACCAAATCATGATCAATCATAACAACTTTTTTTAAGTTTTCTCTTTTTCTTTTAGTTGTTGATGGACCTTTATTTCATTTTCATGTGGTGCTGAGAATCCAGCCCAGTGCCTCGCACAGGCTAGGCGAGCACTCTGCCCCTGAGCTATAGCCCCAGCCCCTGTGAAAAGTCTTTGTTTCATCTGACTGGGAAGAGGTGTGGTCCTGCAGGCCAACTCTCCACCAACACGGGGGACCGCTGCCCGGGAGGTTTTCTCTCCACTCCTTTCTCTATGGTGATTTCACAGAGTTGTATTCAAGTCCCAAACAGGATCACGAGTCTGGTGTATGATGGATAGTTCTAGGACAGAATTTCTCATCTCCACCATCAAGTCCTCTTGGGCTTCCTTGGATCTCTGTCTTGATTCTTTCTTCATTGTTTCCTCTGACGGCTTGTTATGGCTTGGAGGTGAGATGTCCCCCCAGAGCTTCTGTGTGAACGCGGGGATGTTTGGGGGTGAGTGGTGACATTGGGAGAGCTGCGGTCTGATCAGTCTGTCCTAGTTTGAATGGACTGACGAGTGGTGACCGTGGGCAGGTGGGGTGTGGTGGAGGAGGTGGGTCATGGAGACGTGCCTGGAGGGGCTCCTCTTTCCTGTGGCCCTTTCCCTCTCCCTCTCCCAGGTGGCCGTGAACTGAGCAGTCCTCCTTCACCAAGCCTTTCCGCCATGAGGTTCTGCCTCACCTGGGGCCTAGAGCCAGGGAGTCCTCTCACCACGGATGAAACCTCAAAACCATGAGCCCAGATAAATTTTTTCTCCTCTACGTTGTCCTTGTTCCTAGTGAAACAAAGATGAATAATACAGACAAGCCCACAGGGCTGCTCCTCAAGGCCATCATCATCTCTGGCCTCAACTCTGTGTCAGCCCTTAATGCTTCTCCGCCGTGGCCTCCTGCGGTCACTCTGCACTGGGTGGCCACGGTGATCGGCAGGTAAGTGTTGATGTGGCTTCCCCACCTAAAACCTGCCAGCAGCTTCCACTGCACCACACCTACAGCTAAAATCCCTTCCTGTGGCCACGGACTGTCCTGATGTAACCCTGGCCTCCTTCACCGGTGTCATAGGGGGCTAGGGTCCCCCAATCACTGGAGTCAGCCCTAGGACCTTCACCACACCCGACAGGCTAAGCTTCTCAGCCTCAGGACTTGGGGACTCACTCATCCTGTTAGATCCACCTGTCCACCTTCCACCTGACCAGCTTCTTCTCATGCCCCAGGGGTCTGCTCCAGGCTCGCTTCCCCAGAGGTCCCTCGCCCGACCACCCCATCTCAAACAGCCCGTCCCACTGATTCCTGTCTTCCCGCTGCCCAGTGAACGTCTTCCGAGCCGTCAGTGCTACCTGACATGGTCTCTGCGCTCCCTTCCCAGTGACCTCTGATGACTACAACCAGAGGGGGAGGCCCTCAGGACATGTTGAACAGATATCTTCAGAGGAATAAAGGACCTGTATTTTGATCTTACAGCAAAGGTAAAGAAAAGTCACACAGATGTGTGCAGATCTTCCTGTACATCTCCATGGATTAGATAAAGAAGATTCCTTTCTGTCCCCTATTTTCCCTACCCCAGTGTCTCCTCTGACCTTTACAGAGTAAGGTTTTGATGTTGTTGATGGAACTTGCTAGTTCTTCTCACATCTTTATCTTAGCTCATGAGCCGTCCCCTAGACGCACCTTGTCTGCTTTTTGTAGAGGGGACTTTCCTATCTCGTCCCCCACTGCAGAGTGCTCTGCTGCTGAGTTGCAGAAACATTTTAGCTCACAGATGTCCACTTTCTAAACAGTGCTGTCTCTGCTCCTTTGAAAAATGCCAGCCATTTAATCATGGCTTCTGCTTCAAGTTCACCGTGACGATGGCTAATAAGCTTGGGATTGTCCTATCGCCTTCGCTCTGTGCTGGGAGAGCCTCTCTGGGCTCATGTAAGCCAAACAAAGACTTCTCGCTACTTCCTGACTTTTCTATTTCATCTCTCCAGTCTTTTTACTTGGCTCTGATTACTGCGTCTGGAGTTTGAAGACCAAATGCAACAGAGACACACAGGGAGACACAGAGCTGGCATAGAACACCAGAGGTGGGTTGATATTTTCTCTTGGAAGATAAACTCAAAGAAAGAAAAAAAATGGATTTTATCATCTACCATGGTCCCTAGTAAACACAGAAAACCGCCCTCCACTCAGTGGGCAGCTCATTCACATTCGTTCACTTTTCCAACAAATACAAAGTCCCTAATCAGTGTCAGCGCTGCCCAGGTGCTACTCACCTGTGTGGCCCAGCATGCAGAGTTGAATAGCTATTCTTTTCTATATGCTTATTCCATGCTTTTAACAATAAAATCATCATCTTGAGTGTAGCAGAAGTTGTCAGAATCAAAACGTAATCGCTGATGTCAACTTTACTCATGGCTACCCTTCAGCTGCTACCACGTAGGACGTGAGAGGACCCCCTTGCACAGAGCCCACTGTGGCCTTCTACAAAGAGCACTTGTACAAGGACAGCTGCCAGGCAATATCTGCTCAACCCTGGACGGAGGCTACTCTTGCTATTGGTTACCATGGCCCAACATTATTATTGCAAAATATCTGATGTAATCATCCTATTTCTATCTTTTTTATTTGGCTAGGGTCTCCTTATGTTGCCCAATCTAGCTTTGAACTCAAGATACTTCTGCCTCAGCAATCCAAGTATCACCCTTTTCTTTAAAAAGCCTCCCCTGTCACCAGGTATCGAGGTGCACACCTGTGATCCCTCCCAGCTACTCAGGAGGCTGAAGCAGGAGGATCATAAATTAGAGGCCAGCCTGGGCAACTTAGCAAGATCATGTCTCAAAGTAAAAATAAAATGAGCTGGGGATTTAGCTCAGGGATAAAGCGTACCTGGGTTAGATCCCTGATACCATGAAAAACAAAGCAAAGTAAAACAAAACCAAACGAAAACAAAACTTCCCCTGGCCTCAGCCTCTTGAATACACTCATGGTCTCCTAGGGTGTGTGTGAATCTCTGCTTCATTCATTGCAAAAAGATCTTCAAATAAACATGAGTTTTTGGAGAATCTATTTTTATTTATTTACTTATTTTAATTTAGGTCAATGGTGTGATAGACAGAAAAGTCCACCAATTCCTGTCTTCCTTTTTCCTTTGGCTGTAGACGCTCAGTTTTTGCCTGGATGTGACGATTCTCAGCCTCCACCGTTAGCGTAGCTGCGTGAGTAGGGCAACAAGAAGTGAGCAGAGCCTGGTGCGTGACACAGAGTCGCTAAGAGCGGAGCGTGGAGTGTGCCCCTCCTCCTTTCCTCCCCTTTCTTGCTGAATGACAGAAATGCAGACGTGGTGGTCAGTGCTGAGAAGGCATTTGGACCGTGGGTGGAAGTGAGGTGCACGAGATAATAGAAAACCAAGGACTTTTAACAGGTTCTTTTTGAAGACACATCAGATGGTACCATGTGGTGGTTGATCTGAATTGTCAACTTGATTGGATTAAGAGGTGCTGAGGAGTAAAGGGCTCCTGGCTGGGTCCGTGAGGGCGGTTCTGGGAATGACTGGCAGGTGGGATGGCAAACTGAGGGGAACCCACCTTAAATGTGGGCAGCACTGTCCCGGTCCCATAGGTTGGGGGCCTGGATGGAGGAAGATGGAAGCACAGGAAAGACGGTGCAGACGTGAGCTCCATTCTTCTTGAGAAGGAGCTGTGATTGGTGCCAGGATCCCCCAGGTCATCAGACCCCAGCTCCGTCACTCTTCCAACGTGACTTCTGACTGGTGACTGTCGGGGAGTCTCCAGGCCTTTGGTCCTGGACTGGGGCTGCATCATCCATCTCTCCCCTTCTGAGGCTCCGGCTTGTGGGACTCAGCAGCTCTCCACTGCTCATGTCCACTGTAGGACTGTCCAGATTCCAGTCTCCAAGCCAACTGAAGAAAGCCCCTTTTTATAACCAAACCTACCTAGGTAGGCTGCTGGCTCTGTCTGTCTGGGGAACCCTGACCAATACACCACGGTGACTGTTTCAGTCAGATGTCCTGCTGCTGTGACCACAACATCTGACCAGAATGATTTTAGAGGAGGGACTGTTGACTTGGGGCTCATGGCTTCAGGGATCTCAATCCACAGACAGCTGGCTCCATTCCTCTGGGCTCAAGAGGAGGCAGAACATCATGGCGGAGGAGTGTAGGGGAGGGAAGCGGCTCACAGGATGATCAGCAGGAGAGAGAGAGAGAGAGAGAGAGAGAGAGAGAGAGAGAGAGAGATCTCCACTGGTACAAAATATGTTCCCCAAAAGCACACCCCACCTCCTCCAGCCACACCCTACCTGCCTTCAGTTACCACTTGTTAATCTCTATTGGGGGATTAATCACTGATTGGATTAAGGCCATAGTAATCCAATCATTTCTCCTCTGAACCTTCTTGCGTTGTCTAACAATGAGCTTTTGGGGGACACCTCACATCCAAATGATAATAATAACTGATTTAGAAAGTGGCAAGAACTTCTAACCTCTGGTGCCTGTAGAGAGTGATTTCAATGGGAGGAGAGTGACTAGCCCTGCAGAGTCAAGAAGCACTCAGGAATTTTCCACAGACAGTGGTGGGCTGCGCTGACAGGACTGTGTCTGTACACTGAGCAGTCAGCCTCCGAGGGTACCTCCTCACCCTCCTCAGTCAGGCATGTTATTCCTCCAGATTCTCCTCCTCCTACTTCCAGGGATGAGTCAAGAGTGTGATTCTTTGGAGAAACTAAGCAAGAAAGATGCTGGATGTGGGACAACCAAATGAATCGCAGCATGGAACAGAATATATGTGGAAATCAAGGAATTTATATCGGAGGAAACAAAGCATGACTTTGGTTTCCAAATATGGAAATTTATCACGTATTTGGAAACCAAACTACAAGCTTCTTTTCTCCTAGAATACCCTCGGCAGAGTGTGCATGACAGTTTGTGTCTTCTAGGTCATCTGTAAGAGACCCATTTTTGGTTGCATGGAAACCAAGCAGGTTGATAATAAAAGGATGGTATGATATCTACCAGGCAGAGAGAAGCCAAAAAGAACTATGTTGGCTCTGCTAATATCAGACAAATAGATTTTGAACAATATCCATATTCTGTAAGTCAGTTTTCTGTTGCTGTGACAAATACCTAAGATAAGTGAACTTAAAGAGAGAAAAGGTTGATTTTGGTTTGTGATTCCAGTCCACGGTCGCTTGGCCCTGTGGCTTTGGGCCTGTACACAGTAGATCACAGCAGAAGCTTCTGGAAAAGGAGGCTGCTCACCTCATGGAGGCCAGGAAGCAAATAGAGGGAGGAGGTGGGAGTCCAGTATCCCCTTCAAGGGCATGTCCCTAGTGACCTCCACTTCCGCCCACTAGGACCCACCTCCTAAGTATTTCCCAGTAGTGCCACGGACGGGCCACCAAGTCTCAGCATGTAGGTCTTTGGGGGACCCTTATCAAATCATGGCACATACAGTGTGCCATTTATAGGTCCCAAGGATTGGGACAGGAACATCCTTTGGGAGATAATTTTTTTTAGCGTATTATACAAGTGCCCATAAATTTTAAAGGTTAAAGTCATACAAAGTGTGTTCTATGACTAAAACAGTATAAATTAGCAATCAACTAGATAAATAAATATGGAAATTTATCACATATTTGGAAACCAAACCACAAGCTTCTTAATATTCATAAATCAAAGAAATCACCCACAAAGTTAAAAATGTCTCAAACTGAAAGTGAAAGCACAACCTTTCAAAACTTAGAGGATGCAGAAAAAAGAGAGCTCAGAGAAATAAGAATGTGTATGTTTGAACTCCTGAATTTGAAAAGAAAAAGGTTCTAAAAAAAGGATCACTTAAGCTTTCTCATCAAGAGGTTCTACAAAGAAGAGTGAATTAAAACAAGAGTAAAGAGCAGGAAGGAAATAAGAAAAATCAAGGCGAAAATCAAGGAAAGAAATGAAAGATCATTACAGAAAATCAAACAACAAAAACGTGTGTTGGAAAGATCAACAAAATACAGACACTTAGGGACACTGATTAAGAAGGAAAGAGCGAAGACACCAATCGCAAACTTTTGAATATATTTATTCTTTCTAGTTGTTTTTTTTTCTCTTCTTTTTTTTCAGGGGGTGGGATCGGGGAAGAATTTCTACACAGGCCATCATACTACCTGCCATTAGGACAGCTTCCCAGACTTATTTTGTTGCCTAGCACTTCATGATTATCATCTGGAATAGAAGGGATGGGTACGGCATTCTTGCTCTGCCCTGTCTTAGGAAAAGTAGTCAGCTTTTTACCAGTAAATACAATATGAGTGTCAGGGTTTTTGCTCATGTCTCTATCAAGTTGAGGAAGTTCCCCTTTATTCCTCGTTTCCTAAGAATTTTTATCATAATTGGCTGTTGAATTAGGTAAAAATATTTTTCAACATCAGTTGACATAGTCCAATGATTTTTCTTCTTCAGCTTGTTCACATGGTGGATTGCACTGATTGCTTTTCAAATATTGAGCCAGACTTGCGTATCTGGAATAAACCTCAGGTGAGCTCTGCCTGCTGGTACTGGAGAATGTTCTGTCTGTGTATGAGGGATAGAGCTCTGTAGTCTTCTCTTTCCTTGAACTGTCTTTGTTTAGTTTTGGTATCAGGGCAGTACTGTCTTCGTGGAATAAAGTGAGAACTACTTCCTCTTCTATTTTCTGGAACATGTTGTCTAGAATGGGCTTATGCAATGTTTGGTTGAATGTTCTCCAGAAAAAAAACAACTAGTGCTGGAGGCTCTTTTTCCAGGAGATTTTAAATGATCAACTTCCTTTGAAATGATAAGGCTTATCAGATTATCTTCTTTATACTCAGTGAGCTGTCGTGCTCTGTACTTTTCAAGGATCTGGTCCATTCACATAAGTTGCCAATATTATACATGTAGTTATTAGGTTTTTGTTTTTGTTTTACATAGTCATACTCTTCTGAAGCCCGCAGTTTGTATGGCCCTATTCCCAGTCCTGATGTTAGCAACTTCTAAACTTCTCTCATCTATTTTGTCAGTCTTGCTACGAGTTTGTCAATTTTATCAAATCTTATCTAAGAACTAGTTTTTATTCCTATTGTTTTCCTACTTTTAAGTTTGGTTTTCTACTCTTTTCTAATATTTTATTCTGTTGGCTTTGGATTTGTTTTTCTTTGTCTGGAGTCTTCACTTAGAAACTTGGTTATTGATTTCTAATGTAAACTTTTAGCATTTTACATTTCTCTCTTGGCACCATGTGATTCCATCCAACCTGTTGTGAAATGTTTTATTTTCATTTTCGTTCACTTTTTATTTCCTGGAGACTCCTCTTTGACCTATGGCTTACGTAGAGGTGTGTCATTTAATTTCCATGCATTTAGAGATTTTCCTGTTTTCTTTCTTTTTTAAAAAATTTCTACTTTGATTCCATTGTAGGAAGAGGAAATACTCTGTATGATTGTAATCATTTTGGATTTGTTGAGACTTGTTTTATAGTTCAGGATGTGGTCTTGGTGAATGTTCTATAGACATCTGAAAACCAGAAAAGCATGCCTTCTGCTGTGGTAGGGGGAGTAGTCTGTATGTGTCAATCAGATCCTAGGGCTGATATCATTCTATATTCTTCCTGGTTGTTTTCTCTAGAAGTACAATCAGCTGTGGGTAAGAAGGAGATGCGGAAGTCTCCAAGTGCAAGGTTTTTACTTGTTTCTTTCATCTTCAGTTCCATTGGTTTTTGCATCATACATTTTGAGGCCATACTGCTTGGAGGTACAGTTTGGATCTGTAATGAGCCCCACCCCTAAAAGCTCACATTTTGAAAGCATGTTCCCTGTTGCAGCAAGATTCTGAAGTGGGACTTTTAGACAATGATGGGATCACGGGAGCTCTGAATCCATCATTCGATTAATCAATCAGTCCATTGATGGCTTAGTGGTGGTGATGTAGGCAAAGGAGGCATGGCTGGAGGAAACAGGTCACTGGGGCATGCCCTTGGGGACTATATCTGTCCCTGGTCCCCTCCTCTTACACTCTCTCACTGTCTCTCTCTCTGCTTTCTGGCTGCCATAAGGTGAAGATATTTCCTCTCCACCCTAATGTTTCTGCCTTGGTGTCTGCTGACCGTGAACTGAACTTTGAAACCATGATCCCAAATCAACCTCTTCTCCTCTAAGTTGTTCTCGTCGGGTGTTTTGGTCACAGTGATACACAACTGACTGATGTATTTGGTGAGTATTGTTTTATAATTTTCCTCTACATCTCTTGGAATTCAATCTGATATTTGTATAATCCCTCATGTCTTTAAAAATGTGAAGGTGGCATGTCGTTTTTCTTCCACTGACTTTAAACCTCCTACATGAAGTGTGAGATGAGTGTGGTGTAAACAGACTTCATTTTGCACCTCCGGGGAAGTGTGCACACCTCACTTTCAAGTCCCTTGTTTTCCCATTTAAACTGGATCGTCTGGAATAGCAAATGGTATCATAATTTTGTTTCCATCATCCACACGATTTATAAAACTGAAGAGGAGTCGACTCTCTTTTAGGTACCCATGTTCTCCTGGTCTTTCTTCCTTTCTGATCTTGCAGGATTCCTCATTTTGTCGTGGCCTTCCTGTGTGAAAACTTCCACTAGCCTTCTTCAGGGCGGCCTCCTGGTTGGCTCACCTTGCTGACTCGGTGGGACGCCCGTTCAGCTCGGGGAAGAAGCTACTCCGTCCAGGTGGCCCTGGGCTACGAGGCTGGGGTTGGGGATCCCGGGCCTGGGTCACTGTTTTAGTCAACATTTTTGCTGCTGTGACTTAAAGACCCAACCAGAACAATTGTAGAGGAGAAAAAAGTTATTTGAGGCTCCTTGTTTCCGAGGTCTTAGTCCATAGAAGGCCGGGCCATTCCTTGAGGCTCAAGGCCAGGCAGGACATCATGGCAGGAGAGGGTGGCAGAGGGAACAGCTAACATGGTGATCAGGAAGCGGAGAGGGAAGTCTCCACGCATTTGTTTATGTTTTATTTCATTTTTTAAAGTACTAGGTATTGAACCCAGGGGTGCTCCACATCCTTAGCCCTTTATGTGTATATATATATATATATATATATATATATTTTTTTTTTTTTTTTTTTTTTTTTTTTTTTTTTGAGGCAAGGTCTCACTAAGTGACCCCCCAAGTTGGCTCCAAACATGTGATCCTCCTGCCTCAGCCTCCAGGATGACATGAGTAGGTTCCACCACCTTTCTGTCTGGAAATAAATGGCTCTCTTTTAAGCCTCTTTAGCAGGTTTCTCTTTGTGTCTCATTAGCCAGACCTGTGCCACATGATTACCCTCAGGCCTCGGAAAGTCTAGAAAAGGACAGGGTCAGGTTCATTGCTACCCAGAGTCAAATGTGATTCAAAGTAGAAAGGAAGAAGCGTATAAGGCCCTTGAGTGGGCAACTACTCAGGTACTGCATACCTTTGCCTGTTTTTCTGCTGGGTCCTTTGCATTTTCCTTCTCCAGCATTTCTCTACATATTCAGATTCTAACATACTGTAAGTCCAGCATGTGAAGTCGTCTTCTCTAAGTGAAAGGTTTCTTTTTCGTTTTACTTGGTAACATTTTTTCAGTCAGTTTTTACGTGGTAGATCCAAAAACCAAACAGACAACTTTCCTTTGGTGGGGATTGCTTGTTTGTTTTTTTTCCCAGAAACCCGACATTTCACGTGATATGGAACTGATCCTCCAGAGAAGATGCATCCTTAATTCTTCAGGCCAGTTCTTGTCCCAGGACAGAGTTGTGAGTTTTTGCCATGTGGAGTCTCAAGGCCTGAGTGTAGTATAAACTCCTCTCCATGTGGCTCTGGGTTGATGTTCTAATGCCCAACGAAAGATATTTTTCTATCCAGATATTGATTGGAAGAAGCCTCTTGGTCATTACCCTGGCCACTGGTATGATTTTTTTTTTTTTTACTCTGTCTTAACAGAGTCTAAACTTTTCAAAATCCTCAATTTATGCCAAGATCTAAGCTCTTGGGCCCAAAGCCTCATTTCTTGTCTTTGACTATTTGAACTCTAACTTGATCTGATACCATTTTTTTCCCCTGCAAGATGCGATAGGCAGACGGTGCATGGAAACGCTCCAGATCTCCATTCAGTCTTTGTTTCTGACATTTTCTTTCCTGTGAGATAAAGTGTACATTTAAACACTTTTATTTTTGCTGAGTTCTATTCAGCATTCTCATATTTGAAATGGGAAAAGGGTTTCATATGTCTCTAGGCATCATGCTGATGGAGAGGAAGCCCCGTGAGTGTTTCAATGGCGGACCTGGCACCTGAACACGACTAAGGGATGTGGCCACACCACAACAAGGGATGATTTAATTTGGAGTCTCCAAATACTTTCCATAGTTGTACACAGAGATGATGTTTTTCTACTGAAATGAAAATTAATAGTGGCACAATGTTCAAGATTAAGCTTTAAATGTGATAACATTGTTCAACAAAGGTGATGAATTAAAATGAAAGGATGAAGGGAAGAATTTTTGCTCAGATGCCTTGATATTCCTCCTATGTTCCTTTTTTTTGGGGGGGGGCGGGTACCAGCAATTGAACTGGAAGTGTTCAACCACTGAGCTACATCCCCAGCCCTTTGCTTATTTTTAATTTTTTAAAATTCTAATTTGTTATGTATGACAGCAGAATACATCACAATTCATATTTCCCACATAGAGCACATTTTTTCATATCACTGGTTGTACACAAAGTAGAGTCACACCATTTGTCTTCATACATGTACTTAGGGTAATGATGTCCATCTCATTCCACCGTCTTTTCTACCCCCTGCCCCCTCCCTTCCCCTCCCACCCCTTTTCCCTATCTGGAGTTTGTCTAATCCTCCCATGCTCCACCTGCAGCAACCCCATTATGAATCAGCCTCCTTATATCATAGAAAATATTCGGCATGGGATTGGCTAACTTTACTTAGCATTATATTCTCCAATTCCATCCATTTACCTGCAAATGCCATGATTTTATTCTCTTTTAATGCTGAAGAATATTTGAATATATATATATATATATATATATATATATATATATTGCATTTTCTTTATCCATTCATCTACTAAAGGGCATCTGGGTTGGTTCCACAATTTAGCTACTGTGAATTCAATTTATCAACTATAAACATTGATGTGGCTGTGTCCCTGCAGTAAGCTGTTTTTAAGTCCTTTGGGTATAGATCGAGGAGTGGGATAGCTGGGTCAAATGGTGGTTCCATTCCCAGTTTTCCAAGGAATCTCCATTCTGCTTTCCAGATTGGCTGCACCAGTTTGCAGTCCCACCAGTAATGTACGAGTGTGCCTTTCCCCCCACATCCTCGCCAACACTTATTGTTGTTTGTATTCATAATAGCTGCCATTCTGACTGGAGTGAGATGAAATCTTAGAGTGGTTTTGATTTGCATTTCTCTAATTGCTAGAGATGTTGAACATTTTTTTCATATATTTGTTGATTGATTGTATATCATCTTCTGAGAAGTGCCTTTCAGTTCCTTGGCCCATTTTTGATTGGGTTATTTTTTTGGTGTTTATATTTTTTAGTTCTTTATATATCTTAGAGATTAGTGCTCTATCTTATGTGCGTGTGGTAAAAATTTGCTCCCAAAATGTAGGCTCTCTATGCACCTCACCGCTTGTTTCTTTTGCTGAGAAGAAGTTTTTTAGTTTGAATTCATTCCATTTATTGATTCTTGATTTTAATTCTTGTGCTTATTAAGGAAGTTGGAGCCTAATCCAGCATGATGGAGATTTGGGCCTACTTTTTCTTCCATTAGACATAGAGTCTCTGGTTTAATTTCTAGGTCCTGGATTCACTTTGAGTTGAGCTTTGTGCATGGTGAGAGATAGGGATTTACTTTTATTCTGTTGCATATCGATTTCCAGTTTTCACAGTACCATTTCTTAAAGAAGCTTTCTTTCCTCCAATGTATGTTTTTTCCAACGCTTTATTTTTGAAACAGCATTTTGCTAAGTTGTTTAGAGTCTCACTAAGTTGCTGAGGCTGGCTTTGAACTAACAATCCTCCTGCCTCAGCCTCCCCAGCTCCTGGGATTATAGTCATGTGCTGCTACACCCAGCTTTCCTCCTAGTTCTGCTACATACATCAGTAGCCTAGGCAAGGATGGGAGGAGGAAGGGACACCAGCTTGGAGACTGAATTACGTAGCTCTTACAAGAGGAGGGTTTAGATAAAAAACATTTGCTGAGGATCACGGAAAAGATTATATCAGATTAATATATTTGAGTTCTCTCGGTATTTTTTAAAGCAATAGGGAAGAGTTAAATCAAACATCAATTATCTACATTTCAAATATCTGTTTATACTGCAGGAGGAGTTCAAACAGACTCATTGAATGACCTGGATGCTTTGAATATAAATAGAAGAAATGACGTTGTGATTCCTCAGTATGAAGAAAAACAATTATCATCGCTACTAGCCTTGAATTAAGCATTCCTTTAGAGATGAATACATTCTTTGAAATAGAAGAATCTTCAGTGAATCATTTAATCCCCTCTCCACAAAGAGGCACTCTTTGCATAAATGATTTTGAGCATTCAGGCTATCTTCTGCAGTGCTGTTGCCTCCAAGAAATCCTTCCTGCATTGATGTATCTGGTTCTAAATTCATACCAGGGAAAAACAGTAAGAAAGAGCCACTCATTTTTCTTGGGTATTCCTGTCTGGAAAATTTGAATGAAGGTGCCCTGTTTCTCACCTGCCTTTCTCTTTTATTTTCTTGGGCTAAACACACTAGTGCTAGTAAATGCTCTTCCAAAAATTGGATTGTGGTACTTGTCAATTTCTATGGTGAAATACTTGTTACCATGGCTCCAGAAATAACCCTGACATCAGTGAATATGGAGTTGGGAAGAGATCTGTAGTGTCACACCAGTCTATAGGATTTATACTACACAGATACAACAGACATAAATAATTTCAAGAACACAGGCAACAGTAAAATGTACTAAAATAACTAGAAAGTGATGAGTTTTGAGCACTTATTACCATTCTTGATAAAGTATCATATTTAATTATCATTCTGCAAAAGTTATTTTTAATGATGCCTTTGTTTGACAACAGATGACTTTGTCAAGAGCCTTTTTGTTAAAGTCTATGATATTTATTTGAATCTGGGTGGATGCCAACTGCTTTCCCTTCATTGTCAGCAGTGGACACCCTCAGCTTCCTATGTTTCTGTCTCTTCTTCTTGGTCCCCACTCCCTGAATACACTTTTAAACTAGAGTTCAGCCTCTTTAACTTGTTCCTTGTTTAGTTCTTTACCAAAATATATTGTTACAAAAGGTTTCCTGCAAATCCCCACCGACATGTAGTAGTAAACAGAGGAAGATAGTGTTATTAGGACCTCACAATCCATACAATAAACTATGCAAACAGAACAAAGGACAGCAGACACACAGAAGGCTTTTCACAGAATCCAACGTGCCTTCGCGGTAAAACTTCTTAACCAACTAGGAATGGAAGGGAGCCAAATAATGGGCATCTATAAAAAGTCTATAGCTAATGTCATACCTAAGAAGGAATGATTTCTCCCTAAGATCAGGAACAAGATAAGGATGCCCACCTCCAACTGCTTTTATTTAACATTGCACTGGAAGCAACTAGAGAATAAAGAAACCAAGAAAGAAAAGAAGAGGAAGGGGAGGAGGAATATTCAGATTAGAAAAGAAATAAATTATGTCTATTCACAAATGACATAGCTTATACCTATATGCAAAATCCTAATCAATCTACTAAAAACTATTAGAAGTAAAAATGAGTTGATCAAGGTTGCAGAGTGAAAGATTAATATACAGACATTTTATATATATATACACAACCAGGGATTGAACCCAGGGGCACTCAACCACTGAGCCACATCCCCAGCCCTTTTGTGTATTTTATTTAGAGACCAGGTCTTGCTGAGTGGCTAAGTGCCTCACTAAATTGCTGAGGCTGGCTTTGAACTCATGATCCTCCTACCTGAGCCTCCCAGGTCACTGGGATTACAGGCATATGTCTATACATTTTCAGTGACCATTCTGAAAATAAAATTGAGAAAACAATTCTAGATGTAATAGTGGAACTAATTCTCTGCTGCTGCTGGCGGCTGGGGTCTGTGTAAGATGCAGGCATCTGCAGCTGAGAAAGCCCATCACAGTGTTAGCAGGTGATCCAGGCAGGGGATGCTGTGAGGGTTGCAGCCAGCAAAGCCCAGTTCTTCTCGAGGGCTGTTGAGTGGGGGGTTGTACTCTTAATGGCAGGTTATGCCCACCCACCCCCAGTGTTGCAGCAGACCCCAGGAGCCCACTGCCAATTTCTTCTGTCTGGGTTCCACAAAGAAGAGTGAGTGCAGAAGACTAGGCTTGTTCACGTGGAAGAAAAGAGACAGCTCTCTCCTAGGGTGGAGGGAGTCTTATAAAGGTCGCCACTTAAGTGCGCTGGTCTATACAGCTCCTGGGTCAATTTTATTGGTCTAAATGTATGCTATTTAGGGTTTGGGAAAATACCAGTGGGTTTTAGTCAGCTTTTTCATGTTGTGACTAGAGGACCCACCAGCACAATTATGGAGGAGGAAGAGTTTATGGGCGGGCTCACGGTTTCAGAGGTCTTAGTCCATAGAGGGCTGGCTGCATTTCTCAGGGCTTGAGAAGAGACAGAACGTCGTGGCGGCATGTGTGGGGAGGGGAAGCAGCTCACATCCTGGTGATCAAGAAGGGGGGAGACTCCACTCTCCATTACAAATATATACACCCAAATCGCACCCCATGCCCCCTCCTCCAGCCACACTCTACCCCTTCAGTTACCACTCAGTTCACCCCTATCAGGGGATTGAATCACTGGTTGGGTTAAGACTCTTACAGTCCAGTCATTTCTCCTCGGAACCTTCTTGAATTATCTCACAGGTAAGCGTCCGGGGACACCTCACATCCAAACCACAGCCCAGTGCTGTTGGTCAGCCTTGCGGTCTCCATTGGGTCTGTCCAGCTCTGTTTTCCCATTCTCATTGGGAAGGAGGAGGTTGAGATCCGCAGATTGTGGATACTGAGGGGTTCAGGGCTGTGGCGCTGGGTGGAGTGGATCTGGCTGCCATAGTGTGACAGGTCCATGAACCCTGGCCCTCCTCGGCCTTAGCTTGTGCTGACAGGGTACGTTCTGCATTGCCACCGGCCCAAGCTCGAAGCCTGTGCTCCAACCTGACCAGTCCACCGCTCTGCAGCCCCAGGACAAGGGCTTGGCTTCAATAGCATCAAAAAGAATAAAATATTTAGATATAAATTTAATAAGAGGAATTCAAGGCTTAAACATTGAGAACTATGGGATATTAAAAGAAACCAGTGAAGAAGATAGAAATAAGTGTAAAGACATCACTGTCCTGAACTTATTATCGGTAGATGGCCTTATTTTTATACCATTTTGATAATAACCATACTTAGAAGATTCAACATGATTTCCATCAAAATCTGGGTTTTACAGAAATTGACAAAATTCATATGGAAATGCAAGGGATCTAGAATAGTCAAAACAATGTTGAAAAAGAGCAAAGTTAGAGGATTCATACTTTTTAACTGCAAATAAACTTACCACAAATGTGTGATAACCAAGACTGTGTTATACAGGCATAAGGATAAACTTAGAGATCAATGGAGAGTCCAGAGGTAAAGTCTCACATTCACAGTCAACTCCTTTTCAACAGGGTACCAAGATGACTCAATGGGGAAAGAAGAGGTTTTGTTTGTTTGTTTTAACAAATGACATTGGAACAACTGGAAAACCACATGCAACAGAATGAAGCGGATCTCTATATTACACCGTTCTCAAACATTAATTAAAAATGGATCATAAACACTCAAACATAAGGGCTGACACCACAAAACCTTTACAAGAAAACCTAGGAGTAGATCTTCATGACCTTGGATTTTAGCAATGGCTTCCTACATAGAACACCAAAACCCAAGCAACAAATGAAAACATAGATAAATTTGTCTGAATCAAAATGCAGAACTTTCGTGCTGCAAAGACTACTATAAAGAAAGCAGAAGTGGAATTTACAGAATGGGAAAAGACATTTGCAAACTATGCATCTGAGAAGGGACTGTATCCAGAATATGTAAAGAACTCTTAAAACCCAATAACAAAAAGACACCCCTCTGTTCAAAAAGTCAAATGACTCCAGTAGACATTTCTCCAAAGAAAATGCACAAATGTTCAATAAGCACATTCGAAAACGATTCCCTAGGGACCAGGGAAACGCAGATCTACACCACACTGAAATACAACTTCCTACTTACTAAGGCGAACATCATCAAAAAGACAGTGAATAACAGTGCAGATGAGGTGGAGGGATGCTGAGACAATGTAGACATGTGTTTTCAAGTCTTTAGGGAACAAATATACAAGTAGAATTGCTGGGACACGTAGTTGACACTCTGAATGTCCCAGCAGTTCACCTTCTAGGTTTATACTCAAGAGAATTGAAAACATGTGTCTGAACAAAAACTTGTTCAGGGATGTTCCTAGCAGCATTATTCATGATAGTTAACCTGTGAGAACAACTGACTGTCCGTCAACTGATAAATGGATAGATAAACTGTGGCGTATCCTTACAATGGAACATTCTCAGCCCTAGAAAAAAGGAACAAAATGTGAAAAATATGCTGAATTTAAAAGGCCAGTCATAAAAGCTGGCGTATTATGTGATTCTGAGTATATGGAATATTCAGGATGGGCAAATTGATACAGATAGAAAGGTTAGAGGTTGCTTAGGGCAGGACGCTGGTTGTGGGGGGGTAATGGAGGGTGACTGCTCATGGGTGCATGGTTTTTCTGGGTGCAGGGAGATAAAAATGTTCCAATTAGATTAAAGTAGATTAGATTTTGGTGATGGCTGCACAATCCTGTCCACATCTGAGAAAACATTGTGTAGTATACTTCAAATGAGTAAATCACGTAAGATTGAGTTGCACCTTAAAGCTATTTTTTAAAAAATCATGGACATCCCAGAATCCTAACCAGAGTCTCAAGTCCACTGATTTGGGTGTGAAACTACGGCCTTCCTTGTTGGATGTTTGCTGAGACTTGGATGGTCTCCTACGCAGCCCTTCCAAGTGTCCCCAGTGTCAAGTGACATTTGGTACCTCTTAGCCCTCCATATTGGGTGGGGTTGGGATTCTCTGATACCTCATTGAGGGATTGTCCTCAAACTGGAGAGGGTCCTCGCTGCAGTGCACCCACTGGACCACTTGAGAGGCTGATGGTACTGTCTAGGTAGATGGTGTCTTCCTGGAGCTTCAGAGGACAGTCTTACCCTAACATGAAAACAAGCACAAACCAAATCAGCAGGAGGCAAACTCACCATGCACATAAATGCAGGAATGGATGACTAGGAGGCAGCAAGCTACTTCCACCCAACCCTAACAATCTGCTTGTTTCCGACTGTCGTGGGAGATATTTCAGTGGCAAAGTCCGAAAAAGTTCCATCTACGACATCTTCACAGAGCAACTAACTCCCCACATGAGCAAGTTATACAGTGACAGCATGCATTAGTTGTCTTTGAAAACTTCTATAAAGTCGCCACAAAGTACTTTCAGTGAGTAAAACAGAAATTTCTTTTGTGTGTCATTTAACCATCATTTAAAGAATGTCTGTTCATGGTGAAGTGTTTGACTTTCCAATATTTAATTAAATTTCATTTCATGGTTTACAGCATTCCTTGATTTGACTTCTTTATGCAAAAACCACCAGGCCCATTTTTGCTTTCTAACCAAGTGTAACTGTGCAAATGTTTTGAGTAAATGATAAACTAAACAGTTTTGCCAGGAGCAGCATTTCCACAAGATGTGATACCACTGAATTATCCAAGCAAAGTGGAAGGGTGCCAGTTGCTAGCAGATGTAGGGAAACTGATAGAAGCTTCTAAACGTGGCTATTATCAAGCAATCAAAATAATTTTTTTTTAAAAGAAGAGACAACAGCAGAAATCCTTAAAAACTTAAAAATGGTAGACATTGTCACCAGTAGCAGTGGCCGGTTTGTTTCGTATGTCTCATCTAAGTTTTTTGGCATGAGGGTAGTACTCAAATTATGTGCTCCAAAACTTGGTTCCTAAAGTTGTTTCTTTCCATTTGTAATTCACTTTCCTGGAGAAAAAGTGTTTCACTTGGTGTCTCAGGACAGCCCGTGAGCAACTTCTCAGTTCATCATGTAATTAAAACACTACATTTGCAACAGAAAGTGTAGAAAACAAAACTGCAGCAATATTGGTAATTAAAACAGGAAAACAATAAAAATGAGAGAGAGAAAAAAGATCCCCTTATCTCTAAAGCTGTTCCTGTGAAACTCACGTGCATTTAGAGAAAAGGAAAATGAGAAGGCATTTGGAATTTTTTGTTGTTGTTTATAAACATTTGGAATTTTATTTTTTTAAAAAACTCACAACCACAAACCTTGTTACAGTTGGTGGCCCTCTTGGATCTGCGCAATGACACGGAGCATGTTCGCAGGGGTTACCATTATTAGATCTTAAACAACCATCATTAAAAGAAGAAGAAGAAGAAAAGGCACACCACCATTTGATTTGTTTTTGTTTTCGTTTTTGGGGGGGATTGAACTCAGGGCACTCGACCACTGAGCCCCATCCCCGGCCTTATTTTGTATTTTATTTACAGACAGGGCCTCACGGAGTTGCTTAGCGCCTCACTGTTGCTGAGGCTGGCTTTGAACTCACGTCCCTCCTGCCTCAGCCTCCTGAGCCGCTGAGACGACGGGTGTGCCACTCCAGGCCATCTGACTTGTTCTAATGTCTCTTCACAAACGGCGAAAAGTACTGCAGTGCAGAAAAGGAATGATCAGAATGTTGTGGCCAGCATTATCAATATAGAATTATAAACTGAAAACATTTTTCGGTTTCAAAATTAACTCTGTAGTCACTGGCACTCTGTGGGGGCTGCTGTAATGGCACCCGGCTGGCTTCCTGATGGTGCTGACCTTCCTCTAGTCCCCAGGTCCTACCTGTCCTCCTTTTCTTCCTTCCATCTGTCAGCCTCGCCTTTCTCTGCCAAAGTCACCTTGGCCCATGCAAAGGCCACCATGGAAGCCCTGTGTCCTCCCATAGCACCTCTGAGCATGCCACCCGGTCCTCCACCCTCCGTGAGGTCCCTCTTCCTCCCGGCCTTCCTCTCTGCCTTCCCGAGGGTGCCCTCAGGCTGGGGCTCTCACTGCGGCTGCATTTGTTGTGCGGGTGAAGTTCTGGGGTCCACAGCCCCAGGGTCACTGCCAGCCTCAGGCCTGGTGCTGGGCATCACCTCCTCCCTCAGAAACCCCGGCCCTCTTGAGCCAAGCCTCCATGGAATGGTGGCATCCATCTGTCCCGGGGTGGCGTGCCACTTTGCATGTGGCTCATCAGAGGCCTCTTCTGAGCCAGTGAGACTCAGCGTCCTCCCTTGAAGACCTTCTCCACTGAACCATGGGATGGCGCCCTGGGCAGTCTCTGGGTCTTCCTAGGACACTGTGGCATGGCCTTTGGCACCCTGGGCAGTCTCTGGGTCTTCCTAGGACACTGTGGCATGGCCTTTGGCACCCTGGGCAGTCTCTGGGTCTTCCTAGGACACTGTGGCATGGCCTTTGGGTTTTCCTGTTTCCTCGTCCAGGAAAACCCTGTTCCTGGTGGATGTGCATCGTGGGCTGCCCAGTTCTCTTGTCCATCTTGACAACCCCACACTGCTTAAAGAACTCTGCCACACCGTGGTGGAGAGTCGCGCTGTCATTTGATCCTGGCACTGAAGCTGCATGGTAGGGAGGGTCATCATCAAGATCCAGCCCTTCACCCAGGGGCCCACTAGGCTTCCTGAAGCTTCTCCTCCCACTGCACCCTCCTCCCCTCCCACCCGAGCTCAGGCCTCCATGATCAAGTCCACACTTCCCCGCCCTGTTTCCTGGGCCATTCATGCTCCAGTTCTCTCCGGATCAGGAAAACCTCCCAGAGCCCTGCCCATAAACACCCAGGCTACTGGGAGGACTGTGGGAATGAGCTCCCCTGCCCATAGCTGCTGCCCTGTTGAGGTACTGACTTGGAGCCAGGTTGTGGGATCCAGTGGGCGTGGGGGATAATTAGTAGGAAGCTGTACCCATTGACCAGAGCCACTCTGCCGTCCATAGCTGCTCAGTGCTCATGTGCTCTGCTGCGAGTACTCCTCTGATCATGGCTGTAGACGACAGGGTGGAGGTGCAGGGTCTGGCTGCATGGGGAAGCTCCCAGCAACCTGGAGATAACCGTAGTTACTTTGTCTTATCCTTGAGCTGGTTATAACCCCCTGGGCTAGACTGAGGTTGACTGGTCTCCAAGGGCTTGTTACCATCCTGCAGTCTTGTAGGTGTGGTGCTTGCCTGTTAGAGGCCGGGTGAGCAGGCTGAGTGCCATCTGCAGACTGAGTTGCATAGGAGGCCTGAGTGGTGGTGACTGTGGCCGCGGTAAGGTCATAAGACCTGTGCTGTATGTACCCCTGGGCAGGCTGGCTGCCTGCCTGGGGGGGGGGGGCAGTTGGCGTAGTGTAACCAGTGGGGAGCTGTCCATAAGAAGTTGATATGCAGACTGCCCATAAGTGTCAGTGGACTGAGCCTGGGTATGGCTGACACCAGTAGCTGTCCATGAGAGCCACAGTTCTTTGTCCATATGCCTCAGTGACCTGTGCGTATCCTTGAGTTGACTGAGGGTGTCAGCACTGTGCTCTGCTGGGTTGTAACTCAGTTGGAGGTACTAGACACCATTTTTTCTCCTTCCTCCTCCTGCATGTGAGCATTTTGCAGAAATTCTGAAGCAAAGCTACTAGCATCTATCTCCAATCTGACCCTGCCTTGGTTTGGGTTTTCCCTAAAGCCAGCTTGTGGCAAAATTGGGGATCCCAGGAAGCACAGCGAGGTGGGGAGACAGGAAAGTCATTGCGAGGTCTGTCAGGGAGTAGTTACTGCTGTGGGTAAAGGGCTCAGTCCCACTGGCACCATCTGGCAGACTGCAGGATACACCTCGGGGGAGTCCCTCCGGGGATGAGAGAGCCGGGGCGTTGATCCCCTGATCCCCTTTCCTTACTGGTTAGGGTTACTCTGTGGGTGCTACCTGCATGGTCCTGTCAGCTGGCCCTGCACACAGGATGAGAACATTGCAGCCGCTGAACCCAGCTCCAAGATGGAAGGATGCAGAGTGTCATCAGGGTAAACCATGTGCAGGGGGTCTCTGGTACTGGCTTGATGCTGACAGCAGACCTCTAAAATGGATGGGAATTTAAAAAAATTAATAGACTTTATTTTTTAGTTTGATTGTAGAGAGAGTTCCCATAAACCCTCTAACTTCTTTCCCTCAACCCCACCATTTTTCTATTAATATCTTGCATTAGTGTTATTAGAGTCATCAGTATCAATGGAACAATATCATACTGATTAGCTGAAGCCCGTAGTGTACGGTAGGCTCTCTCTGGATTTTGACAAATGTATCCACGATCACAGAGCAGTTTCATGGCCCTAAAAGTCCCCTGCTTCACCTGTCCCTTCTCCTTCCCCCTGAACTGCTGACAACTACTGAACTTTTTACTACTTCCCTAGTTTCACCTTCTCCAGACCGCCTTATATTTGAAGTTATGCACTTTTCACACTGGATTCTTTTACTTAGGAATACCACGACTTGCTGTCTCATTTCTTTTTATTGTTGAATAATATTCCAGTACCCACAAAGCTGAGGCTGCCGAAAACCAAACCCCGAATCTCAACCTGCAAGTGGCTAGATGACAGTGCAGACTGGATCCCAGCCTGGCAAGGTGCTCGTGTTAGAGTGAGGGACTCTCTCCCAGCCTGCTCCCGTGGTTTCCCTGGCATCTCCTAGGGCCATGTGGCAGAGAAAGAAAAGACTCAGGCCTGGCCTGCCGACCACCTAGAAATATGGAGAGTGGCTGTGTTACAGCTTCTTTCTTGGACACTGTGAAGGGAAGTTCACAGTGGACAGAATTTTGAGCAAAGACCCTACTTGTTCATCTCACTTAAGAAGGGAACTGACCAGACACAGGACTGTATAGTGATTCATGAGCTCTAACCACTGGTTTTGTTGGATGGTCAAGTATTTGAAAGGAACAGGGTTGGGAAACGGGTGAGAATAAAGTCTAGGGAAAAGGTATGTGGATGGTTTTCTCAGAATGGGCGAAGAGTGAGGATCTGAGTGTCCCGTGTGAATGCTCACCCATGATGACCTCAGCAGAAGAGGACTTTAATAATCAAGTGGACAGGATGACATATTCTGTGGCTACCAGTTGGCCTCTTTCCCCTGCTGCCCATGATCAAAATAGCCATGGTGGTAGGGGTAGAAATCGTGCATCAGCTAAGTGACATGACTGCCACTCATGAAGGCTGACGTGGCTACAGCCATCTCTGAAGACTTGACCTTCCAGCTACAGCCACCAGCTCTGAGACCCAGATATGGCGCTAACCTCAAGGTGACCATCCAGCTACTTGGTGATGGGTTGATCACAATGGGCCCCTCCCTCAGGGAAGGGACTCTGACCTTTTGGAATAGACACTCTGGATGCAGACACGCCTGCCCTGCACAGAATGCTTCTGCCCAAACTGCTGTCCAGAGACTTCCAGAATGACCTGCCTGCTTTGTGATATTCCACAGAGCGTTGCTCCTGATCAAGGAACTCCCTCTGCAGCAAGAGAAATGCGGCCACCGGCCCTGCCCAGGGAATCAGGAGGCTCATCAGGATAACAATGAGCTGGCTTGATTAAACAGGGGGGTGGACTTTTGAAGTCGCAGCCACAGTGCCAGCTCGGCAGGAATGCCTTGCAGGGCTGGAGCAAAGTTCCACAAAGCCTCATGTCCTTGGAATCTGTGTCCAAAGTAAATATAGTGCTGTTGTATCTTCCAAACCCCAGCTTCCAGAATCGAGGGGTGGAAATGGATCAAGATTCCCACTGTAAATAATGACCCCTGATGTGAAACACTAGACCTTCCTGCCATCATCAGGCTCTCACTCTGGTTCTCTGTGTTCATCTTTTTTCTTGAGATCCTAGATGCTACGATGGACTTAGAAAAAATATATATATATATTACAAATTTCAATAATTGCAAAGGGAAGAGCAACTTCTCACTTGTGATAAATAACGTGACCCTGGCTTTCTTTGGGTGCAAGACAAATTACTCCAAACTTGGTGTTTTACAACAGCATCGATTTGTTTTCTCACAGTTCTGTAGGCCAGAGTCTGATGGGTTTCCCTGGGTTCTCTGCTTACATGATAGGAGGCTGCAGTCAAGGTGTGAGCTGGACTGAGGTTCCATCTGAATTTCTTATCAGGGAAATTCATGGCCAATCTCACGCCTGCGATTGCAGAACTCAGCTCCTGTGGCTGGGGGGTTGAACTTGCTGATTTCTTGATGGGTGTCATTCTCTCTCACCCTGAACCCCTCTGAAGCCCTGAATCTCTGAATTCCTCTTTTCTTAGCAGTCAGAGAAAACTCTGCTTTTAGAGGGCTCACATGGACCTAACCGTTTACCTCCCTATCTTAAGGTTAACTGATGAGCAAACTTAATTACCTCTGTAAAATCCCCTTTGTTGTGTAACAGGAGACTAACACCAGAGAAGGGATCAGGGGGACAATCTTAGACTTCCACTGGCCATAAATTCCTGCTAAGAAAATCTGAAAGGAGCAACTGATAGCAGGATAGCCACATATAATACCAAAATACAAAAGTCAATAGCTTTCTAATAATTAACTATGAAATGTACTGGGGAAAAAAATTCAAGGTTAAAAAAAAAGAAACAAACCCCCAAACAGGCAGAGATAAAACTAAGAAAAGTGTTCAGGATCTAGGTAAATAAAATTATGAATGTTTCCTGAACACACACACACACACACACACACAGAGACCCACGTAAATGGGAGTCTAAGCATATTTACAGGTTTCCCTTTCATTTATTTGTATTTTATTTTTTTTTAAATGGGAAAAGGAAACAATGTCAGGAAGTCACAGAAAGCAAACCTTTAATGGTTTACTTACTTACAAGAGATGGAATCTTGCTGTGTTGCCTGGTTCAAGAAATCCCCCTGCCTCAGCCTCCTGAGTAGCTGGGACTACACGCATGCTCCACTGTGCCCAGCTTCTTTATTTCTTTAAAGAAATAAACACGTGGGAAGATTTTGAAAAAGCACAAGAAGGAGAACGTGGCTTATTAAATCAACAATAAGCAAGACAGTGTGCAAATCTCAAAGTCAAAGACAGTGATGAACCCAGCAGCACGAGCGTGAATATTCTGATGGACCTGACATCTATGTCTGAGAGGGCCACAGGAGCTGGGTTCCAAGGCAGGCCACAAAGTGACTGGAGTTCCTAAGAAATCCACTTTGGCTGAGCTGATGTGGGACATTAGCCTTTTTGTTGTGGAAAAGGCAGAGATGTGTAAATAGGCACACTCAGGTGTAACACACCTTCAAAGGATGTGAAAGGGTACAGACAAGATCATATAACCAGTTACCCACTCTTACCATCGAAGGAGAACAAATTTTGTGTGTGAATCCTGATAGATCTTGGGGTTTCATCGCTGGGTTATTTTGAGGTCATTTTGGGAACAAAACATATGTACATAAATAAAAATAAAGGGAAAGTACATTTGATTCCACAAGCATAAACTATATAACTTGTTTTACTCGTATTCCAACTGTTTCCTATGGCTTATAGTGTCATAAGATACCTACTATGGGCTAATCTGATTTTTACATAAAAATGGATACTTTGTTCTTTTTAGCTATACGCGACTGCAGAGTCCATTTTGATGTAATTATACAAGCATGGAATGTATCTTACGCTAATTAGGGCCCCATTCTTGCGGGGTATCCGTATTGTATACAGGGAGGTTACATCAGGCTCCTTCTAGTGTCTTTCCTTTTCCCGTCTCCTCTCCCTTCCCTTCATTCCCCTTTGTCTAATCCGTTGAACTTCTATTCTTCCCCCAACCCTCCTGACTGTGGGTAGGTTTCTATATATCAGAGAAAACATTCAACCTTTGGTTTGGGAGGAAGGGATTATTTTACTTAGCATGATAGTCTCCAGTTCCATCCATTTACCAGTAAATATCATAAACTCATTCTTTTATATGGCTGAGTAATACTCCATTAGGTACATAGACCACAGTTTCTTTATCCATTCATCTGTTGAAAGGAACCTAGGTTGGCTCTTAGCTTAGCAATTGTGAGCTGGGTTACTATACACACTGATGTGGCTGTGTCCCTGTAGTGTGCGGATTTCAAATCCCTCAGGTATATACCAAGGAGTGGGATAGCTGGGTCATATGATGGTTCCATTCCTAGCTTTTAGAGGAATCTCCATACTGCCTTCCAGAGTGTTTGCTCCAATTTGCAGTCCCACCAACAGTGTATGAGTAGACCCCTGTCCCCACATCCTTGCTAATATTTATGGTTACTTATATTCTTGATAATTGTCATTCTGGCTAGAGTGAGATAAAATGTCAGTGTAGCTTTTATTTGCATTTCTCTAATTGCTAGAAATGTTGAACATTTTTTCATATATCTGTTACCCTTTCATACTTCTTCTATAAAGTGTCTGTTTAGTTCCTTTGCCTGTTTACTGATTGAATTATGATGATGATGATGATGATGATGTGTGTGAAGTTTTTTGAGTTCTTTCTATATCCTAAAGATGGATGCTCTATCTGTAGGTGGCAAAGATTTTCTCCCATCCGGGAGGCTCTCTCTTCACATTCTTTATTGTTCCTTTTGCAGTCAAGAAGCTTTTTAGTTCGATGCCATCCCATTCACTGATTTTTCCTTTAACTTCTTGTGCTTTAGGAGTCTTGTTGAGGAAGTCACTTCCTGAGCTGACATGTTGGAGTACGGGGCCTACATTTTCTTCTAGCAGGTGCAGAGTTTCTGGTCTCACTCCCAGGTCTTTGATCCACTTTGAGTTGTGTTTTGTGCTGGGTGAGAGATGGAGATTCATTTTCATTTACTACATATGGATCTCCAGTTTTTCCAGCAGCACTTGTTGAAGAGGCTATATTTTTTTAAAAGTATGTTTTTGGCACCTGTGTCTAATACGAGATAACCATATTTATGGGGTTTGCCTCTGTGTCTGCTGTTCTGTGCCATTGGTCTTCATGTCTGTTTTGGTGACAATGCCATGCTGTTTTTGTTACGATGGCCCTGTAGTATAATTTAAAGTCTGGTATTATGATGCCTCCTACTTCTTCTTTCTCATTAAAGATTGCTTTGGCTATTCTGAGCCTTTCATTTTTCTAAATGAATTTCATGACTGCTTTTTCTAAAATAGACACTTTTAAACCTCATTTCATGTAAATAAGTTTACACTTACACTATGACTTGTTTGTTTGCTTTTTTTTGTATACTGAGGATGAACCCAGGAGCATTTGACCTCTGAGCTACATCCCCAGACCCTTTTTATTTTATTTTGAAACATGGTCTCACTAATTTTCACAGTCTGGCCTTAAACTTGTGATCCTCCTGCTTCAGACTCCTGAGTAGCTGAGATTATAATCATGTGCCACCACACCTGACACACCATGATTTTTGATGGGTGTGATTGTATATAACACTATAAATAAATTATACCCTAATATTTCAATATTCAAATTATTTTCATTTTCATGATAAACATGGCTTACAAATTGATGCTTCTCGTGTAAATCTTCATGTGATTTTCTAAATATTTTCCTTTGGATTTTGTAATTAAAAATTTTTGTAGGGGCTGGGATGTGGCTCAAGCGGTAGCGCGCTCGCCTGGCATGCGTGCGGCCCGGGTTCGATCCTCAGCACCACATACCAACAAAGATGTTGTGTCCGCCGAGAACTAAAAAATAAATATTAAAAAAAAATTCTCTCTCTCTCACTCTCTCTTTAAAAAAAAAATTTTTGTAAACACAAGAAATATTGATATTCATGTTTAAAATTTTATGCCGAAAACATAAGCAAAGTCAAAGTGCAAATGATCAACAAAGAAATACACTTAACAAATAAAGAGTTGACACCTATATCACAAAAATATTTGGAGTTTAATAAGAAAAGGATTTTTTAAATCTCAATGCAAATTAGAGAATATAAATATAAAGAAAGAAAATACTAATGATAATGACTATGATCATATGATTGATTGGGCTGTGAGCCAGAGGAATGCAAGTTCAAGTAACAGTAAGACACTGATTTCATTCAATATCTCTGTTTAAAAATGGAGGAAAATAGACACACACTAGTGTTGGGGAAAGGTCCTTGCATGTGTTGCTCATGGGAATAAGATGACTGCAACTATTTGGAAAGCAATCTGGCAATATCTACTAAAAAGTTAAAAATAGGCGTACCCTTTGGCCTTGCAATCCTTCGCGTCAGAATCCACCTCATAAAAATAGAAGTGCTGGTATCTGAGGATGTCTGCCACCACACTTTGGGACCTGACCAGAAACTGCAAAATGTCTTTCTTTCTGTTTATTTTTTGGTACTGGGAATGAACTCAGGAGCACTTGACCCCTGAGCCACATCCCCTGCCCTTTTTTTGTATTTTATTTAGAGACAGGGTCTCACTGAGTTACTTAGGACCTCGCTAAGTTCCTGAGGCTGACTTTGAACTCCCCATCCTCCTGCCTCAGCCTCCTGAGCCACTTGGATTTCAGGGATATGCCACCACACCCAGTGAACTTATAAACATGAACTTATTAACTTATAAAACATGAACTTATTAACTTATGTTATAAAACATTAATTGTGATTGTATATTTGCCACTAGTTATATGAGTATGGTGAAAGGCAGGCTATTAGTTTTGGGAGGTGGCAGCTTGATGTACCAAAGAAAAGGCTGGATGTCATCGGTGAGGATGGTGATGGTGGTGGTGGTGGTGGTGGTGATTTTATTGGGAGCACAGATTACTTTGTAATTTAATTTTTTAAAAGATGAATGAGTTGGACTTTTGAGTGGGCTAAAGAACTTCTGCACATGTATTTAGGTTAATAGAGATGCATCATCACCCTGAAGGGTTACATGTAGACAACAAAATATGGATCTAAACAAATAAGACCATGTGTTCGTCTGCTTTGTTTACTGTAATGAAATACCTGAGGCTGGGTAACAGTATAAAAAAGAAAAATTTATTTAGCTCACAGTGCTGGAGGTTTAAGGGCCCAAATGTGGTAATAACTTTGTTACGGGCAGAGTCTTGAGGTGGTGCATGGTGAGACAGGGAGTGTGTGTGTGTGTGTGTGTGTGTGTACCATCACTTTTCCATCTTTTAACAAAGCCACTAGTATTCAATCATGGGATTCTATCCCAATGACCTTACCTACTTCCTAATCAGCTCCCAAAGATCTTCCCTCTAAAAAACAGAGTCAGACACAGTTTCCATCCTTTTAATTCCTTACCCTGGGGATGACATTTCCACACAGGACCCCTTGGAAGATATACTCAAACTCTATCCAAATCGCAGCACCATAGACTGTCCACACCAGGGTCATGAAGCCTGAGCTGGCACAACATCCCTGGCTAGAAGACCTGTTGTCCAGGGTCTCAAGCCCACATTCCTGCTGTCTTCCTTTCCTCTGTCCTTCAAAAGGGATTTCCCACCTGTTGGATCCTCTCCCTGGTTACGGCTCTGCCGAGGCCACGCGAGGTCCCTGGGGAGGGCTTCCTAGTGGCTGCAGGAGTTAGAAAGCAGCAGTCTCTGCTGCTTGGCTCCCCCTCTATCCACCCTGACCTCTGTTTCCTGGCCAGTGCACCATCAGCCTGCCAGGATGTGCTGTAATATCCAGCCTGGGCCCAGCACCAGCAGGACCAAAATAGAATCTGGAGAGCCAGTGTAGGATTCGCCCTGTTCCAAATCAGCCATGCTGGAGAGCACAGGAAGACCAGGGGATACCCTGCTCCTGGGATCCCCAGATGGAGTCTGTAAGCCTCAGGAACCAGATGTCAGCATCAGGAGTTTGCAGTCAGCTGAAATGAGGTCACGGGAGGGAGCTGGCTTCTCTGTCCTCCCCTCCCCGTCCTTGGAGCTGCGGTGCTTGCTGCCTGCATTACTCAGCATGAGGGTTGCCTGGGTGGCCACCTCTGGAGTCACCGCATTCTGGGGTCACGTTCCTGGCTAAAAATAACCCCCACCCTGGACCCTGAACACACATGGCAGATGAAAAGAAGAGACTCTTGTGGCCCCTGACGTTGAAATTGTAGTTTCCGAGAGTGGGAATGAGCCGCCCGTGAGCTCCTTGAGTTAAGGATCAAACCACCTGAGGTGTGGTAAAGACTCCAAAGGCCCCTTGACGGAAGACATCCCTGCTCTCCATAGGTGAGGTCCAGCTCCCCGCAGCAGGGAGCAGCTGCCCGCCTCACCCAGCTCCTGCTTGCCACCTAAGTGGAGGCCTGTGTGGAGGGAGGCTGGTCTGAATGAACGACAAGAGAGGCTTTCATTCCTGCTGCCTTGTTGGAATTCCCGGGGTTCAGTCCTCAGCCCATCCCGGGCCACAACACAGGGACCTAGACCCTGGAAGCAGAGTGAGTTCTGTGGGTTCACGGCCAGCCACAGCCTTGGTGATCTGCAAGGCTTTCTCTGGGCCTCAGGTTTGCAGCTGAGAATGGAGGTAATAGCCCACCTAAAGGGGTTATCATACTCCATGAGCACCCACATGTCTAGACGCTCGGGTGCTATTCTTCTTGTTTCCCTGGTAAAGCACTTTGCTTGCTCTCTTACAAGAAAACGTCATTAAAAACACCCGAAGACACCCGCCTGCCCTATCGGATCCGTGAGTCTGCGTGCTCTGGCCATCTCTGCCACGGCATCATGCTGGACTCTTTACATACATTATTTCTACATTTTATTACTCCGTCAGCCGGGAACGTGCCATTATCTTTATGTTACTTAACCAACTACGTGGTAAGATGTTCAGATCCATTCAGACTCTGTCTGCCTCTCCTGGACTTTCCCACCTCCCTACTGTCAGCTGCCACCAGGGTGCATGGACATCTCTGATGGGTGTGTGAGGTGTGTCACCTAATCCGTGACGGAGAGAGGTCTCCAAAGATGATGATTTTAATGGGGAATGAAGGTCAAAGCATCACAGTAAATTACATGCCTACTCAGGAGGCAATTGAAGACAGCGGCTTTAACATATAAAATGAGGAGTATTTCATAAGTTGTGTTTGAAAGAATGACCTTTGGCTACCAGGGTCAATCATAAAGGTGGCATCCATCTGAGCCGGACAGGCAGTTTGGGGTGAACGTCCTTGCCGAAGTCTTTTCTGTGTAGGGTGATAAGACGGCCGGTGGTGGCCATGGAGCAAGGTGTTGGCTCTGGCTGGGTCTTTTGTGCTAGTTCTTGTCACCTGGCACCCAGGTGTGACATCCCCTCCGTCACCACATCCCAGCTTTATTTATTTTTATTAAGGTTCAACACGAGCATCATCAGCATTTGGATTCTGACCACTTTCATCCACGCAAGGTGAGAAGTAGGAGATCCCAGGACCGATATCCCCTCTGCCAGCTTCTTCCAAAGGCAGACTTTAGCCTACGGAACTGAGGATGGAGACAGACAGCAAGCAGTTGAACAGGTTATGTAATGTGCCAAGCCATGGTGAGTGCTGTGGAAATAAGGCAGTGAAGGGGAGCGGGGAGTTCTGGTAGCCTGGGCTGAGAGAGGGAGGATTTGTGAAATCTAAATAAGGTGGTGCCCCAGTTTGGATCTGAAATGTTTCCCAGAGGCCCGTGTGTTGAAGGTTTGGTTGACAGCCTCTGGTGCTGCTGGGAGGTGGTGGATCCTTTAAGAGGTGGAGCCTAGTGGAAGGAAGTTAGGTAATTAACCCAGGGGTGTGCCCTCAAAAAGGATATTGGGATCCAGCTCACCCCCCCACCCCGACCCCATCCCCTCTTTGTTTCCCAGTCACCAGGAGGTGAACAGGTCTTTTCTGTCAAGTACTCCTACCATGATACACTCCACCACTGGAGGCCCAAGACAACTGGGCCAAACGACCATGGACGGAAACCTCTAAAACCGTGAGCCCAAATAAGCCTGTCCCTCCCTGTAAGTTGTTTATCTCAGGTATTTTGTCACATCAATGACCACTTGTGAATTATTCCCTGAGGTGCCTCTTCCCTGATGGTGACTTCTGAATAATGTCAAGCCTTTGAGGAGGGATAGCTGGTGAATCTGAGGGGACATACAGCTTCTGCAGTCATGACCTAGAGACATCCTCTTCCAAATGATTGACTCCAGTCATGTGTAGCTTTTTCAAGTACTTGAAATAAATTAAGAAATTGTGTTCCTCTGTCACACTAGCCATACTAGCAAGTCCTTATAGCCGCAGATACTGAACAATGTGCATCTAGAACATTCCCTCACTGCAGAATGTCGGTAGGGCTGCATTCAGGTCGCACGTGATGGTCAATGACTGGGATACCTAGCATGGTGGTGCAGTTCAGTGGTAATGAGATTAAGGGGATGGCCTTGGAGCAGGGGGCTTGTACCCCCAGAGGTATTATGAGGCCTCTACCTATGGCAAAACATCTTAAGACAAAAGAGCACAAATATATCCATTTTCAGGCAAAACTTATTCAGCCAACATAACTTAACATTCTCTTCCTCCTCCCCATCACCGGAGTCATCAGTAGCAACACCATCTGCCATGAAGCCCCTTCATATTCTTTTGATTTTCTTCCTGGAATAATGTGCAATGCCACAGGACAAATGCTATTTGTAAGCATAAGATCAACAGGTTATTTTGGGTAATAAAAGTTATTAAAAAAAAAAAACCCTGAACCTATGTGACTTCTTCAGTTACTTCTCTCAGTAAGTTATTGATGGGAATTACAGAAAACAATCAATCAATCAACACTTATGGTTTTATGATAACCCAAGTTATTTCATTAAGAACTAAAAGAAAGAGTGTGGCGTGAAGCTCAAAAGTAAGCTGTTAGTAAACGCAATGCCTGATACTCAGGTGGATCCTGGATCAAAAGAAAGAAAAGCCACTTGTGAAAGAGAAAAGGGAAATATGAATGTGAACCCCTGTATTTCAATAATAGCACTGTATGAATGTTAATTTTTCCTGACTGTGGTGATGAGTGTACTATTTTTCTAGGAGATAAATGCTAAAACGTTCGAAGGTGGAATGTCAGGATGCCTGGAGTTACCTTTGAGATGGTTCCTCAAAAAAGTCTGCATATCGTATCACATGTAAACATACATTGTGCAAATATGGTAAAGCAGGTGAATCTGGTAAAGGAGATGTAGATGTTCGTTGGATTACTTTTGCAACTTTTCTGTAGATGTAGTATTTCATAATAAAATTCGGAGAGAAACAAAAGCATTATTTTTACATGCGGTCATAGGAGTAATTCTCCATTAAGGCTTGAGGCCGTGTCTCAGACTTTCAAAAGACCACTGAATAAATGTTTATTTTATGTATTTGAATTTGTTTTTCCCAATAGACTATGTTTTCCTCCCTTTTTCAAAACATTAGCCCAATGTGTCAAACTGATCATGTTTTGTATTTTGAGTCACAGTTCAACTTTCGCAAGTCCTTTTTGAACTTACTTATGTGTTAATGAAATCCTAACTTTTGGGATAAAGCCTTAGAATGTCAGAATTAGACCCTTAGCATCTCAGAAACAAATTCCTTCTATTCCTTGTCAATGTAGTCATCCCTTTCTGGAGGGACCAGTACCTTCCTACAGACCACGAGGACTCCAAAGGTGACGTCATATACAAATAAACCGAGGGGCGTCCGAGAGACACTCTGCCCTGTGGCCAGTCTGGACCACGGAGAAAAGGGAAAAGAAACTTGAGCCATGGCTCAAATGGAAGTCTGTGAAACTTCTCCCTATCCACCCACTGCATTTCTGTGAGGGAAAGATAACTGGTCCAAAATCTGATTAGGCAGGAAGAGAAATTCCTGCGTCAACTGCTGGAAGGTCCAGAGGACAGGCGGATGCTACTGCTCAGTGTCCTGAGGACTTAGTGTCTCTCTGCTTCTCAGCTCAGCTTCTCTCCAACAGGTGCTTCAGGATCTTCTCTCATGGGGTCCAAGTGGCTGTGAAAGCCCTGACCTGTCCTCTCTGGGTAAATCCAGTGAAGAGAAGCAAAGGGCTCTTTCCCAAAAGTCCCAGGGGAAACCTCCTGGGGTCTCAAGGTGCCCAACACCCCCATCTGTGCCCAGGGCTGTGAGGGGAAGGAGCTGAAGTGCTCCCAGATGCTGAGACACACCCTCACCTACCCCTGGCCTACTCTGCTAGAACAGGGGGTGGTGGGTCCCCGAGAGCATGCTGGCAGAAGTGTGGGACCACTGTCTCCTGGAAGCCTTCCAGATGACTCAGTGGAGCATGCTCCTAGGGTAGTCAAGGAGGAGTTTCTATAAGGAAAAAGAAACATCTTGTTCTTCTGCAAAAGACAGAATGTCCCACTCCTTATAATTGGAAATTCCTTTTTGTTTTTGAGCTTCGAGGCGCTCAGCGTTGGAACGGGAGTGTTGAATCTCTCAGTGTAGGCTGTTAAAATAGAAAATTCATCAGCATTGCTGGTGTGGCTCTCGTGTGTTCTCCAGATACTTCTGATGGACGCCTTCAGCCTGCAACAAGTGTCTGGAGTGGGAAAATCTAAGCATGGTGCTGAGAGCCATAGCCGAGTCGGGATGACGCATGGCATTTTTGCAAGAAGTCGTGGTTGAGAGGTGACGCTAGGGAGCCATTAAGATGATGACTTTTGAGTTCTGGCGTTCCCGTTGAGTTCCGCTTGAGCTGAACTTGAGCTCTCGCGGGGATTCCCGCGAGCGGAGAGTTCCCATTGGTTGGGGAAGTGAGGGAGGAGGGATTTCCGGTTGTTGGTTCCTAGAGGAGCCGCGTGGTGTTCGGGAGAGTTCCTGGGGAGTGTGTGTGGAGTGTGCTGGTGGAGTTCAGAAATAAAGTTTGTTCCTGCTTCAGTGGCTCCTGATTTGTGCCCAGCCAGACTGCTGTATTTGGTGGCCCGGACAGGGAACGAACCCGCGACCTTGGCGTTGTCAGCACCATGCTCTAACCAACTGAGCTACGTGATTTGTGCCCAGCCAGACTGCGGCATTTCCCCAACCAATGGGAACTCTCCGGGAATCCCCGCGAAAGCTCCAGCAGAACTCAACGGGAACTCCGCCAGAACTCAAAAGTCATCCTCTTAATGGCTCGCTAGTGTCACCTCTCAACCACGACTTCTGGCAAAAATGCCATGTGTCATTCAGACTCGGCTGTGGCTCTCAGCAGCATGGAGCCCAATGCAGTGGGAAGTCCTGGCTGAATCCCACTGGGGGCCTCTAAAGGAGACTGAGAACCTCCCTCTGACTCCCCCCACCAGGGGGCAAGGAATAGAAGGTCTTTGGCTCATTGATTGAAGGTTAATCCCCATTATTTCTGGCTTGTCCCTGGAATAGGTCAAGCTCACAGGGAAATTCTCAGGGGGAGGTTGTGGATGATACTGCAGGGTGCCACCAGTGTGCCTGATTTAAGTAAATGCTCTGGGGACAACGGGCACCACCTTAGTTACAGGAGAAGGTGTCTTCGTGGACACTTTCTGGAAGCTTTATTCTAGGGATGCGCCTGGCCACTGATGCTACTACGAAGAGAGAGTTTTATCCAGAGAAACAGGGCAGACCTTCAGTCCCCCAAGAAGTGGGGACACCTCCTTTCACAAGTCCAGATGATGCATACGTCACAAAAAGCCAAAAGATAGATTAGAAACCACAGTACGAGACTGGATGTGGAGCTACTGGCTCCTGCAGCCCACCTCACTGCCAGACAGGAGCTGCATTCTGAAGAACTCCAGCTCACGCTTCATGAGAGATCGGAATAATTATCAGAATGCAACCCTTTCTGGCTCAACAAGATTATGGAGGACGTCAAGCCATGAAATAAAAGGGCAACTTCAAGTGGAAAGAGGTGCTAAGGGTGAGGCGTTCTCCTATTGTCTAGACGCACCGACTTGGTGAGGGAATATTGGGGCCCCAACGGGGAATTGAAGAAGAGGCCATCTTGGTTTCCTGCTCTCTGAGATCACAGTATCATCCCGTGGAAAGACTGAGGGCTCCCAGGCACATAACTCAGTTTGAATCTCACTTCTTGTATTATCCATGGATCTTTGGGCTTGCTATTCGACTTCTTTGGGGTTCTATTTACTCAGCTGATAAACGGGGTGCAATACCCTATGGACTGGTCTTGAGGGCACACACAGAGCCCCCTCCTGATGGGAACTCAGTAGCTGAGGGGTGTCTGCTGGGTCAGCTCTGCTCTCCCTAGATGGGAGCTGTTACTGGACGTGAGTCCATTACCTCACATGTCAATTACCCTGCTGTTTCTGGAAAAGGTCCAGGGGGGTGCAAAAAAGCACAAATTAAGAACCAACAGACACTCACAAGGAGAGACACCAAGTTCTCCCCAGGGGAGATGGTTGACCGTGGCAAGCTATTAATATAGTGAAGTTATTAATACGTGTGGACGGTGTCCATTTTCTTGGCATGTGTTCAATTTTATATTCTCTCTAGAGGCCTGCTAAGTGGATGTGGTGGGAAAAGGATAGAAAGGCCACAAAAAAGCTCTTCTGGGTGAGCCTTTTCCCACCCCTCCGGAGAACCAGGGACTGTCGGGGCCTGAGTCAGCGAGCCAGCTCCGCAGCCCTTCCCTGTGACTGTCTTTGGCCGAAGCCACAGAAATCTTGACTCTGTGCTCCAAATAGAGCGCTGACTCAGAAGGCTTCCCCACCAGAGACTGAAATGAAACGGCAGATTGTGCTGTCACAAAAGACGACGGAGTGCACGAAGGTCTATTTTGGGTCCCTCCTTTCAGCCTTTGGAAGGCAGGAGTCATGATCTACATGTGGGCACAGGGTTGTGAGCCGAGACAGGAGCTGATTCATGGGGTGGCTTCAGATGACTTCCTTGGTGTGCTTGACTCTCTTTGTAAGAGTTAGTGGCTAAAGGGATTTATGGTTACCACCATATAAAACACATGGAAGCCGCAGGCTCTGGAATGATCTATCTCAGGGGACTTGATAGAGTGGAGCTATGTGACAGTGGCAATGTGGTAGCTGGAAGTTGGAATTTAGAGGCAAGAGCAATAGCTATGGTCAGTGTTGACTAAGGGGCTTCGTACCAGGCATCCCTGGGAGTCCTCGTCTGTCACAGTCGGATGGAGTAGGTAGGTCGTCCTCCCATCTTGGAATGTTCCCAGGAGTGAAGATTCCAATCCCTCCTGGTCAAATGCAGCCAAGCGAACAGATTCAGTTCAGTCTTATGGTGCATTTTAAATCTGTGTCACTTTGAAATCATTTCGTATGTACAGACAAGTTTCAAAAATCGCACAGATGACCCTTATCGGCCCTACGCTCAGATTCCCGCATATTAACTTCTCGCCACCTGGGTCTTATCATTCTTTATAGGTTCATGTTTATTTCTTCTGAAACACTTGATAGAAAGTTTTACCCATAATCCCTTCTGCCCCTAGACGGGTCAATGTGGAATTTCCAAAAAGCAGGGATATTCTCTTATATAAGTTCAAGTATCAAAATTAAAAAAAAAATTAACATTGATGTAGATTATCTAATATGCAGGCTTTATCTAATTTCTGCCAATTGTTTAAGAAACATCCTTGAGAGCAAAAGAAATAAAAGTCCTTTTCTGGGATCCCATATTGCATTTAGTTGTCATGTTTCTTTAATCTCATCTAATCTGGACCAAGTTCTCAATTTTCATGAGATTGAGATTTTTGAGGAGGACAAGTCAGTTACTCTATAAAATATCCCCATTTTGGATTTAAAGAAGGAATCACCTTTTTTTTTTTGCAATGATCAATGGAAAGACTAATCTAATTTTCAATTGATGCATGAACCAGCTGGAATTAGACTCAGTAGTTCCCCTCCTATTCAGTGGTTTCAGTTACCTGAGATCAATAGTGGTTTGAAAATAGCAAATGGAAAATCCCAGAAGAAAAACAATTCCTAGGTTTTAAAAGTTGAACATTTTTCTAAGTAGCATTATAAAATATCGTGCCATCCACCCCATGCTGCTCAGGACATGAACTGTTCCTTTATCCAGCGTATCCATGTTGTATATTCTACCTGCCCGTTAATATCTTAGTATGGGTACCTTGGTTATCAAATTTGGGGACAAAGATATAGTTCAATGGTAAAACATTTGCCTCGCATATGTGAGGCACTGGGTTTGATACCCAGCACCAAAAAGGAAAAGAAAGGGAGAAAGAGAAAGAAGGAGAAAAAAAAAGAAAAGAAAAAATAGAGAAATCAAGTGAACTTTGAAGTATCACAGTGCTTGTGTTAAAGTACACTCTTATTTTACTAGCTAATGGACCCAAAGAGCAATAGTAGCTATGCTGGCAATTTGGTTAGGAAAAAAAGAAGAAAAAAGTAGTGTAGCACTTTCTTTAAATGAACAGGTGGATGTAAACATATATGGGGTTCAGTTTGACCTGTGGCTTCTAGCACCCCCTGTGGACAGGGGAAGCTACTGCAGTTACCTAGTCTCCAGACACCTCCCCCCAGAATACTTACTGACTAGGAAGAGACAATGTCACTTTGCAATGGGCCAGGCTGGCAGACCCCATCATACCCAGGCCAGCGAAGTTGACATTGGACTTCATAGAGTGCCTGCTGTATTTCCACCCAAAATGCATAACGTGAACCTCTTCAGGAAGAAACAGTAAACTAAACACATAATGTGAGAAAATTTTGGAATACAAACTCTTTACAGACAAGGGAACTTTGTGGCAACCATCCTGGTTTTATGGTGAGCTTGGCAGAACTTAGGAAAAGTCCAGAACCTTGACAAGACTTCCTGAACATCTAAGCTCCTCCCACCCATTCCCAGAAACTCCAAGCTCTAGCTCCTTGTTTGGGATCCCCCTTTCCTATGCAGGCTAGAAAAATACTCAGCACTTTCAGCTTAGAGTCAACCTGGCTGAGCTTCCCTGTGGATCTGCACCCTGGGGGCCACTGCTTCAGGGCTGTTCCTCTGGTTGCCCATCTGGAGCCGACTTGGGTCTGAACTAATGCTGGCCCCTCCTCTCTCTCCATTTGCTCATCCAGGCAGTGAGAACAAGGGTCCCCAGGTGGTAGTACTACAGAATCAAGTTCATTTATCCGCCACTTGAAAAAACCCTATGACTCTAAGATGAGTTGTCAGCACAAGGAAAAAGAATTATTTGGAAAGCAAGCTTCTCATCTTCTTTGCTTTACTAGCTTCCTGAATATCCTTTCCCTTACCCCACCTGTTCAGTAACAGCAGGGCTATAGAGCATATAAGATGGAATATTTGTAAAAAGCATATTGTAGAATTCAGCAGTCCACGTTAGCTTTTATTATGATCATCAACAAGGCACTCTGGAGCCAAGCTGCTCAGCTTCAAATCCTGTCTCCACCACGTCCCAACTCTATGCTCATTGGAAAATGATTTAACCTCCTTCCTGGGGTTGTTGAAAAGATCCTAGAAATGGTGCCTGGCACCCAAAGTGAGCTTCACAAATTGTGGCTGTTCTTCTTGCTATCATCTTTCCTTTTTAAAAAGCTTACATTTGGTAAAACTTCTGAGTTGACCATGAACACTCACCTTTAGATACCAAGCCAATCCTCACTAGGTTAAGAAAGGGAATACATCATGACCCTCATTTCATGAATAAGAATTAGGGCCATGAGCTATCTCAGCAAAAGCGCACATCTGGCAGGATCACAGTGGCGCGCGCCTGTAATCCCAGCAACTTCGGAGGTTGAGGCAGGATTGTGAATTCAAAGCCAGCCTCAGCAACTTAGCGAGATGCTAAGAGACTTGGCCAGATCCTGTCTCTAAATAAGATATAAAAAGGACTGGGGATGTGGCTCAGTGGATGAGCACCTCTGGTTTCAATCCCTGGTACCAAAAACAAAACAACACACATTTGCAATTAGCAGAGAGTTACATTAAGTGTGTCCAGGTCATAGACACAAGTAGTCTGTTCCTTACAGCAGCTGATCTTCCAGAAAGTACTCGAGAAGTACCATGAGCTGAGAGCTGGCACATGGAGAAGACAAAGGCCCTGAGTCAGAGGGAGTGGGGAGGACAGGAGAGGGCCAGGTGGCAGGGAGACGTGAGTGTGGTCCCACCTGTGGCTCATGTCCCTCTAACTCGACTCTGAGGTTTCTCACAAGGCGATGCCTGAGACAGAGTCTGGAAGGATGTAGAATGATCTGGATGGAGGAGCTGCAAGATGAAGGTCATCCAGGGAAAAAATAAATGTGAAGTCAGGGAGGAGAAACAGCACGTCACCAGGTGCGAGGCTCAAGCAATTGGGAATGGCCAGAGCCAAGGCTGTGGCATAGGTGTTAGCAAGAGCAACGTGTGTGGACCTCCCGACAGGGGATGGAGACCCACTCTGCGGCCGCTCTGGGCTGCTGTTCACAGGGCACGTTGGTGGGGGAGTTTGGGGGTTGGTTCCTTCCCCCTAGATTCTTGTTTAACTGCATGATTTTTAAATGCCTTCTCCAGGTCTGTGGTAATTCCGTTGAACCAGTCACCCTTGCCTTCTGTCAGAAGGTTGACTCCAGGTGGGGCCATCCAGACACCAGGCAGGAGCTCAGGGGTCAGCTGGAGCCAGGTGGAGCTGTCCCCAGGGGGTCCAGGTGGCCACCCTTAGGAAGGAAGCCCAGCCCAGGGCAGAACCAGAGTCACAGAGAAAGGGGATCCTGCTACGGGGCAGGCCACACAGTTCTCAAATACGATGGGGGAGCACAGTGGACCAGGCTGCAGCAGCAGGCAGAAGGGAGAAGCTGTCTTTGGGATGGCCACTGTGAGGCACCCATGGAAGACCCCTAAGGAGATGTCCCCTAAGCAGCACGGTGTTTGTTTCTGAAACTTGCTCAGAAGAGAGGCTGGGCAGGGAATGGCGGCTGAGGACGTCAGCACACTAGCAGTTTTTGAAGTCCTGGGGAAAGCCACTCTGGAGAAGGCATGAAATGAGAAGAGAAGGGCCTGCAGAGACAGAGGAGGACATGGAGCAAAATGTCAGAATGCACGGTGCCAGGTTTCCTTTCCGTGCTATTCACGGATCTCCCCCACTGTCACAGAGAGCTGTCCACGTCCAACAAGCTGGCATGCTCAGGAGGTGGACAGTGACCTGGACCTCACAACATTCCCTCCCGGCCACAGTGACTGTGCTCAGGAGCTCAGGATGGTGAGCTCCTCCTCACCCTCTGCACTGCCAGTCACCCTCAGTGTCAGAGCATCAAGGATGGGCCTTCTCGTCACATGGTGTTTTGGAAAGAGGAAGAGGGCTCTCTGAGTCACTCTCCTGCTTACTCTCCTTTCCACCCCCAGGTCTCCTCCACCCACTCATGCCACCCCAGCAGTCAGGAGGGGTCAATGGAATGCTTCCTACCCCAGGTTTCAGGCGGCCTAGTGTTCTGACAGTTTTGCCTAGTGGCGACGTTTTCCATCTCAGCCATATTTCTTGGCAGGTTATGCATGACTTTTCCCTTCGTACTGCACATTAGCTAACTGGCCATGTTAGTATGGTCCTGCAGGAATGTAAACATTTAGAGAATCTTTGGCAATGACAAGGAGAGATAATACACAGGAAGCCAGTGAGCTGGTTATGTTTAGGAAAATCACCATGGGGTTGCAGAGGATGCGTTGAGGTAATGCAATTGGTGGTTTTATGGAAATTCCTTTAGACTAACCCGGCTGTATAAGCACACTCATTCCTCACTACTGAACAGAGGTGGGAGCGGTGGTGTCATGTTTTACAGGTTCCATTACTAACCCTTTACTTTCTTTTTTATTTAACTTATTTCTTACATGACAATAGTGGAATGCATTACATTCATAATCACCCATTCACAGCACAACATACCTTATACACAAACAGAGATATGGTAAATTGTGGTATAAAGGTGTATTAAGAATTGTAATGCAAAAAACCAATATAATAATAACCCTTTACTTTCTACCTGTCGAGGGAGAAGGAGGCTTGGGGGGGAAGGGGGACGACTTCACAGTGACATTTTCAGTGGAAGCCTGTTTGAGCCTATAAATAGTAAAAAGAGAATCCAGAGATAGTTTAGAATATTACTCACCTGTCTCCAAACTTTTCAGTTACAGTTTTGTATTCCACTTTATGGAATTTTTTTTAAAATGGACACGTGGAAAGATTAATAATCATTTGTATAAGGGCAGGAAAAATTCCAGGTTTCAGGTCTGGAAAGAGAGGGAAAAGTTCCCATTTACTAAAACATTGTCAACATAATTCCCATGCTGGAAAATTATATTCTGGGAACCGGGAAACATGTTGACTTTCTCTACTTTTTGCTACTTTTAACAACACAAAATGCCAATAATTGGGTCATACTTAGTATTGCTTATTTAAAAACAGGAATATGTCATCTAATGCCTGCATACACAGACATTATGAAGCTATCCACTAATATATGCCCATCTATCTTTTTTAAACGTGGAATTTAGTTCTCCTTAAAGGAGAACTGAGATGGGGTAAAGCAGTATGGAAATATTCCTATTGCTATGACCAGGCCAACCTATTGTTCGGATACTTTCAAAGCAGTTATTTTTCTCCTTGTTATTCTATTAAAATGTATCTTTAGAAACAAGGGCGGTTGAGGGAATAGAAAGGGAAACTTGTTACAAAGCTTGTTTTTTTAAAGGTAAACAGTTTCCAGAGCCACACTGAATGGCGCTGTTGGCCCCAGTAGAAAGCTGGACCTGGGGTGCTCATGCTTAGTGAGAGTCCAGCCCCAGGCTGAGTTCCTCAGGAGGGACATCTGACTTGGCATTGATAAGAAGCTTCTTGTCGCCTGAGGAAAAGGGTCCAGAGGGTATTTTGGAGTTAGTCTGAGAACTCAAGTGAGTAGCATCTATGGCAAAGCATCCTGCCGGGCTGAAGCAGAACGATGGGGCAGCTGGGCTGCCGATGCATGGCTTTGCCTCGGGTGGGTGCTCTGAGTTGCCAGTCACACAGAGGGCTCAAAATGAGTCATCAGGGCATCTGGTTAAAATGAAAACGATGATCCAGCAGGTCTGGGTGGGAACCCTGATCCAGAATTTCTCTTAAGTTCCCCATAGCATTGATATGGTTGGCTGGGGGCCACATTTTAGGTGACAACGGCTTAAAAATCAGGATCCTAACGACCATCTACAGTCAGACTTTTGCAGACTGGGCAGTTCCCTGGTTGGTACAGCAACTCAAGACACATCTTCACATAAACATTTCTGTTGATGTCAGAGGGACAAATTTTTGCTCTTCTGTCCCCAGCAGACCTCCCTATGACCAGAATTGCCTTATGCTCACACCTAGCTTTTAGGGAGCTGGTAAAACAGCTGTCTGGCACTCCCAGTCCTGTCTACAAAGCAATGGCATATGAGGCCGCTCTGATAGGGGGATGATGTCACCCTCATGCACAGAGAGAAAAACCGTCTTTGCTGCATTCAGTGCATTCAATGCCACAAGAAAAGTCAAATCAAGTTAAGAATATTTGAAAGTTGTAAGGAAAACCTTATTATAGTTAATGTTGCTTAGTAATTGGAGATGCATCATTAATATAGTCTCTCTGATGATCATCAGCATATTAAATACTCTTGAAATTCACCACTCTCACTTATACCAAGGAATGAGGATAGACTCCTCTCTGAATGAGGTTAGATTAAGAAGAGTACATGTAAAACTGTCTAGCTAAGATTCTATATAAAAGAGTGAATCAGCTCAGTGCCCAGCGCACAGTAGATACCCTACAAAAATAACATTATATAATAATATAACATTTTATATCACATAGTGCTATTTGTGTGTGCACAATATAAGAAGATGGATTATCTCTTGTACTTCTACTTTCAGCTAATCTATGCAGAGTGAAATAAATCCATGAAGATAGTGACTGGGACATCTCGATCAATCATGCAGTTAGAGCCGGAAGTCTTGGTCCACTCCCTGACATCTATTTGAATTGTTGGATATGTGTCATTAAAAGGAACATACTGGTCTTGAAAATCCAAACTTAAAAAAAAAGTGACACAAATATTCCAATCACCTGCAATGATAATAGATTTTTACTAGGTACAGGAAAATCATTGATTAGAAATCTTTGTGTCCGTTAGTTAATCAAAGCAGCTTCTAATTGCTAATATTGTCTGTGTTCATCATGAAATGATTTGGTTTAAACTAAACTGAATGCCTAGAATTTATTTAATCATATTATTTACTTAATTATCACTAATGTGAAATATAAAACTAAAAGTATTTGTTAACTATGATATGAAAATCTTATCAACTTCAAATTTTGAATAGGCATTTGACACCACTATTTCATAATTTAGATATCTATTTGGAATAAAGTCTCTTTCTTTTTTCTTTTGCATACAATTCAAGCATGAAACATTTTAGCCAGTGTGCACATTTTCAGTTTGCATGCAGCTAGACTTTTTTTTTAAATAAATAGAATAATTGTTCTTATGCTTGACTTGGGTAAGTAGACTTGTTAGGACAAACACTAGAATGACTATAAAATATTAGTTCCTAAAGGAAAACAAATATATAATGATATTGATATACTAGAAAGCATGTTATCTTTTAAAGCATTTTCCATGGGAGACCATAAACTTATTCAAAGATTGCTGAAATTGCTCAAAATAGTTTCAGTTTCTCTTAGGGAATGGATTTCAAAGCCAATGCAAAAACTATATGAAATTTATATCGTTTTGTGGCACAAATGTGTAATTTTTCATAGTTCTCTGGAACGATGATAACAAAACCAAGATTTGTTTTGCAAATGTCCTACAAAGTAAAATAAAATTTGCTCTCATTTGTGAAGTTCTCTAAAAACGTCAAATAACTGAGCATCCATTATTTTTATAATGATTAAAATAAAATAAATATGGCATAAAAAATTCTCAAATATAATCACATATGACAAAAAATATGATTAGAATGAAACGATTTGAAATGGTAATAAAGGAAATTAAAATAATTTTAAAAACAGAGTTACAAAAATATTGACTGCTTTGACAGAGACACTTGGAAGAGTGAATACAAAACAACCAAGCTGGCACTCTGTATCTGGCTAATAGGAGGGTAAAATATTTCAGCTCGTCTGGAAGGCCTTTGACAATTTCTAGCAGAAAAGCATTGAAATTTCTCTTTGAATCCAGCTACCTTTCTCCTTGGAGTGTCCTTGTGACTGCACCCGGCAGCTGCAAATCAATGCATGCACAAAGGGATTCATGATGCCATGATTTGGAGCAGGTGGTGTGGTGGTGGAAGGCACCGTGCACGCCCGTCCACAGAGAACACGGGGCAAGCTGGAAACACTCAGCTGTGCCAGCAAGCAAGACAAGTGCTAGACAGAACGCATCACTGCAGTCAGATGGGGACGTGAGAACAAGGACACAGATGCTCCCAACAGCCACACTTGGGACAGTTCGTGCATTGGGAAAAAATACATAATGGGTTATGACACTTTAGAGTTGGAAAGGTCGCTCAGTTGTAGAATATGTACTTAGCATTCAAGAGGCCCTGGGTTCAACTCCCAGGACCTAAAATAAAATAAGATAAAAGAATCTTCAAGTCATTCATGATAACTCTAAAATGGGAGGGAAGCAAGCTCTTCTTTATTATTGTGATGGTTTGGATGTGAGGTGTCCACCAAAAACTCACGTGTGGGACAATGCAGGAAGATCTGTAGGAGAAATGATTGGATTATAGCCTTAACCTAATCAGTGAATTATTCCCTGGGGGGAGGATTAACTGAGTGGTAACTGGAGGCAGGTGGGGTGTGGCTGGAGGAAGGGGCTCATTGGAGGTGTGGCTTTGGGGTATATATTTGTTTTTGGCAAGAGAAGAGCTCTCTCTCTGCTTGCTGATGAGCACGTGAGTTGCTTCCCTCTGCTGCACTCTGCTGAACATGCTGTCCACCTCACCTTGAGCCCTGAGGAATGGAGCCTGCTGTCTGTGCGTTGAGACCACTGAAACCGTGAACCCCCCAAATATACTTGTCCTCCTAAAATTGTTCTGGTCAGTTCCTTTAGTCACCGCAGTGAAAAAGCTGGCTAAAATGGTTATTCTATATTATTATAGAACAAATTTTGCTAATCAATGTAAAAGGAATGAAGGAATTCCACAGTTAAATTTCGCCTCTATGGAGGTAATGACCGACACAGGTAAGGATTAGCAGCAAATCCAAAAACCACTGAGCAAAGAGTTGTCAGGTGCACCAGCTCAAAGCATCACTCCGTAGATTATTTCTTAAGTATAGAGAGGATCCACACGGGAGAAGAAAGCAAATCGGCATGGCCCAATCACAGGACAAACCCGCCATGCAATAGGAAGCAGCCTACATGGCCAACTGGTTTCCTGTTAAAGTTGTTAACCTTCACCCAATCAAGAAAAGATAGTGGAAATCCAGATAGTGGAAAATTCCACAAGGTGATTGGCCTAGATTCTTCAAAAGTGAAGCATCATGTCATGTAAAGCAAATCAAAGGAAAGACACCAGACACGGGTCCAGATGAATCCTGAGTTTTTTAAAAAATACATTGTTATGGTTTAGATATTTGGTGTCTCCCAAAAGCTCAGGTGTGAGGCAATGCAAGAAGGTTTAGAGGTGAAATGATTCGGGTATGAGAGCCTTAACCCAGTCAGTGAATTAATCCCCGACAGGGATTGACTGAGAGGTGACTGAAGGCAGGAGGGTTGTGGCTGGAGGAGGTGGGTTATCGGGGGCATGCCTTTGGGATATATATTTTGTCCCTGGCAAGTGGAGAGTCCTTCTCTCTTTCCTCCCCTGATTGTTCCTGTCAGGTCTTTTGGATCACAGCAATGAAAAAGGTGACTAAAACCAAAATATACAAAACAATAACAACAACCAAAAACAAGTAAATCAATCACAGAACGTAGATCATGTGATTCCTTTGGGGTAAGTTTTAAGACTGTTGTATTAAACGCTGAATTCCTGAGGTTGATAGAGGTCTTGTGGCCGGTAGAGAACGTCTTTGCTCTTGGGCAGTGGATGCTGACATCGAGGTGAGGGCTGCAGCTTATTTTCAAATGGTTCAGCAGTGTGTGTGTGTGTGTGTGTGTGTGTGTGTGTGTGTGTGTGTATGTGTGTGTGTCTACCTGCACATGTGTGCTTATAGAAAGTAAAAGACAAAACTGTGTGGCCAAGTGTTAACAGTTATCGAATTTGGGAGGAAGGTTGATAGGCATTAACTGCACTATCATTTCCATTTTTCTGTGAGTTTTAAATGGTTGGAAAGAAATTGGGGGAAATCCAGTTAATGATTGTACAGCTGCGCTTGACATATTTGTCACAGAATCTGGTATCTGCGGATGAATTGCATTATTTTCATCACTTAATGCAGACCATTATATGACTGGCAGGAATCACGGGTAGATATCAGTAAGATATGCACACATCAGAACTAGAGGTTGCTAGGGTCCCTCCTGAGGCAGGCCTTGTGCACAGCAACCACTAGCTCTATTTCATTAATGAGTGGGACTGGATCCATGTGTTCACCAGCTGCTTGAGCAAAGAACAAGACTGAGAGACTTGTAGTCACAGGTACCTCCTCCGTGCAGATATCAAATGTGGAAACTACAGATGAAGATCTTTCAGGAGAGCTAATGGGGCTGTGGCTACAGGTACTAAATGGAGCACACATCTGGCTATGTGACCAGACTTTTTCGCTTACATAATGCAATGGACCACTTCCCTCTCATTGGGAAAGAAATCAGGAAGGGGTCTGAAAATTGGCTTTAGAAAACAATCAAGCTATTAAATCCAGTGTATCTTTGGCACAGACAATAGCAACACACAGCACTGATATGTTCCCCTCATATCTGAGGCCTGACTATTCCAGAGAATTCCAAGGGAGGCCCTCAGATATCCCAGCGTGGCACATGGACAATGCTATTCCCGTTAGCATTTTGTCGTACTCTTCCTCAATGCCTAATTATATGGAGTAGAACTAGCAGGTACGTTCTAATGAAAAACTTCCCACAGAGAAATAAAGAGATTTAAGGAGGTAAAGGAGGCCCTCAAGCTTCTAAGCATACAAAACTGCCTTGCCATTCATCGAGAACTTCAACACAATTCACTCCTGGGCATATTCTCTAGTGTATCCAAACGACATTTCATAATGGATGCTTCTAGACACTAAACCGCCAGGGTGAAACCGCCAGGTGCGGGTGTTTCACGGATCGTCCATGTCTTCTTGCTGTTGAGTGGGCTCACTTACATCTCAGGGAGTCCTTTTAAGCCCCCTTGCTCTAATCTGCCGTGCTCACCAACACCAGATCAGCCTCTCCAGCTCTCAGAAGTGACCACCTTGCTCTAATCTGCCGTGCCCACCAACACCAGATCAGCCTCTCCAGCTCTCAGAAGTGACCACCCACCCTCCCACCTCCTTCTCACGCTCCTCCCTGGCCCACACTCAGAACCTAATTGCCAGCTCTTCTGAAGACTCAAAGCTGGGCTTTAGAGCAAGTGCCCCGACCTTGGTGGGAAATGCCCGCTGACCTCCTAAGAAAGTCAGAAGAGAAAAGCCAGTGTGTGACCCTCAGGTCCTGCGAGGTTTCTGCAGTCTCAGCACCGTGCAGCCCTGGGCTCCCGGGATTATCCTTCAGTGGTGCACGCTGCGCGGCACTCACACCAGAACTTAGTGGCTTGAACATCGGCAACCACTGATTTATTCACAGGTCTGCAATTTGATTTATTCTTGGTTCTGCAATTGTCCAGTGCCTGTAGAGGACAGCTTGTCTCTCCTCCAAGTGACATTAGTGGGAGAGCTAGAATGGAACTGGATGATCCGATTCCAAGATGGCTCTGCTCAGGGGGCTGGCTTTGTGGTGCTGGTTGTGGGAAAGGGTTTTGCCCATGGCTATTGACTTGGGGCCTCAGTTTTCCTCTGTGTGGTCAGGATTGACCACCACAGAATGGATATCTCAGGGCAATTGGGATTTTAATGTGGCTGCTGGCTTCCCTTGGAGATTAAATGTGGAAGCATCTAGGCTTTTCTTAAGACTGAGGTCTCAATCCAACAAAGTGTTACTTTTGCTACATTCTCTCGGTTAAGGTGAGCCACAGTTCCCCCAGATTCAAGGAGAACAAGTGACACAAGGATGGATGTGAATATCAGCTGGCATGGGTTATTGGAAGCTGCTAATCTATCAGACCACCACATCTTCAGAATCATCAAGAAAAGGTTGAATTTGGACCAGCAGGCTACTTAAGGAGGGAGGGAAATGTGTATAATAATTGGAAAGCCTTCCATTCAAAATGCTTGCATTTTTAAAATACAATATACTGTTTCAGGATAAAATTTCCAAGTCCTACATGGAAAATTCCTTAGTGATTCTGGGTAGACGGGACCTTGCACTCTGTGCTTCATCCCGTAGACGGAGATTTAGATCTGTACCAGTGAGCAAGTACAGGTTTGGAGATGGGGGGACCACAGATGGGCCCCTGCTCAGCCACCCAGGCTCAGGGTCCAGGAGTTAAGGAGGCCAGGCTTCCGGAAGGAAGGAGGCCCTGGTGAAGCACAATGATGACATGGACAGTGCTGGGATAAACCAAAAAGACTCAAAGGGAATACAAGTGGGAGAAGGAGATAAAGCCGAGGATCAGCAGCTGCTTCTTGCTCTGGAGCCTTCCAGGGACCAAAAAGAAAGCTATGGATCTTCTTTTCAAATCATGGAAGCTACACATCCCCTCTTCTGTCTGGAGGGAGAATTTGAGGCTCAGGCAAGAGGCCGCCGGGAGTTCCTGTGTTAAGGGTATTGAACTTTTATGTCGAAGGGAAGGGAGCCTACCTGCTGGCCCTATAGGTTAGGGATATTGATTGATGTGCTCAGAGGAGCACAATCACCCTTGCTAAGGAGTAAGATGGCCACGTGTTTTACCCGTGAATGTCTTGGAGGTCTCTGAGAACTGTATGAGGGAATTTGCACTCCTATCTGATTTTCGCACCCGTAGGGCCCTCTTTTCCACATATCAGGATGGCAGTGCTACTTTCACCTCTTCCTGCTCCAGAGAGTCAGTAGGCAAAACGGTCAGTTTTCTATCACTACAAGGAAACCCAAACATGGGGAAAACGTTTACTTTGGCTCACCGTTTTGGAGTCTCCGGTCCAGTACTGGGTAGACGTACTGCCTTGGGATTCTGGTTGGCATTCAGCGAACTGTCCACCTCATAACCAGGAGGCAAAAGAGAAAGGACACTGGGGTCTCACAGCCCCTTCCAGACCACACCCTCTGACCTAAGTGACTCCTATCCCCTCCACCTAGAAGTCCACAGCATCGGCCAATAGCATCACCAAGCCTTAGCACATGGGTCTGTGGGGGACATTCAAGATCCAGACTATAGCAGTGGACAAGATCTGGCCAAGGATCTCATACTGCTTCCTGGGTGAGACCCTGAGTGATAATGTTTCATTTTACATATGCAACAATGTGAGACTGGCCAAGAGTGTTCAATGGCTTACAGGGAGATGAAGGTGGGAAATTTTAAATACCAACTACCTTCAGTAATTCTAGGGCAGAGAACCGTATCCAGAGACCAGGCCAGGAGTGTGACATGACTTAACCTGTGGAGAGTACAGTGGAACATCAAGTGTGGGGAAAACACTGATGTGCACTAATTTGGGTGGATGTCAGAAGGGGGTGACTGAGTGAGGTCATCAGCCGGCCTGCCCTTCTCTGTCGGTGTGGGTCCACTCCTCTGGTATACCACCAGCCACAGCCACCCATCTACTGATGAGGACCCACCTTGCAGAAGTTCAAGGAAACTTCCAGAAGGACTAATTCTGCTCCTCCCGTTAAACCTGACTGATACATCCTTCAAAGGTGAAAATTAAAAACATTTTAGGGATAATACTTATCTCCAGTAGAACTGCACTACAAGGAATCCTAAAAGAAGTTCTTCTTCAACCTGTAGTGAAGTGACACAGCTAGAATCCAAAAACTATTTCCTCCAGAAAATAAAGGAAAAGGGACTACTTTAGAAGTGGGAATGACTTCTTTATTTTATGAGGTCAATGTAATCTTGATACAAAAATTAAACAAAGACATTGCAAGAAAAGAAAATTACAGACATTAATATCCCTCACGAACACAGACTTAAAAGAGTTGGCAAAATATTAGCAAATTAAACCCAGACATTTGAAAAGGATGACACATCCTGACTAAATCGGGGTTATACCAGGAATTCATGGATAATGATGAACAAATTCAAAATTTGAAAAAAAATGTTAATATAATTTGACACATCAACTGGAAAAACATTTTTAAAAAACTGTATAATCATCTCAGTAGATACAGGAAAGGCACTGGACAAAATTCAATAGACATTCATGAAAAAAATTCTCAGCAAACTAGGAATAGATTGAGGTTAGCTGTAGAATGAAGGAAAGCAAAACTATAGATGCAGCATTTCTAAGGGCCTTTGACCTTGAGACTGAGGTGGGTGGGAAGGAATCTCAAAAGTCACCTTGTCCTTAACCCTGGACACCTGAGTCTCCCAGCAACCTGAGGGCAAACTATTACTTTCACATATAAGTTACAACCCTAAAGGGAGATTCCAAATCCCAAGAGCATGCTCAACTGGAGTCTGTTGAATTAATGAGGATGGCTCAGATTAGAAAATAAGGACTTTGACAAACATGTAATGATACCATTAACTCAGAGGTTGAAAAGACTTTACGATGCTTTCCATGGATATTAAAATGTTAACACCGGAGAAGGAGACTCAAGATTACATTGTAAAGTTAAATCTGCTAAACAGCACAAGGTGTTTGAGTATTTCCCCAAAGGTAAGATCGTTAAGAATCACCTGGAAAGTGTGTTTAAGGATCACTCACCAGTTCCCAATTCTGCAGATCTGATTTTGAGACAGGGCAATTATTCCTATTGAATTGTCATTATCAGCTAAATTTGAGAAACACTGGATTAAGATGTATCAGCTGTGTGCGGAGGCACACACCTGTAATCCCAGCAGCTGAGGAGGCTGAGACAGGAGGATCATGAGTTCAAAGCCAGCCTCAGCAACTTGGCAAGTCCCTAGGCAATTCAGTGAGACCCTGTCTCTAAATAAAATATAAAAAGGGCTGGGGATGTGGCTCAGTGGCTAAGTACCCCTGGGTTCAATCCCCGGAACAAACAAACAAACAAAAAGGTACCAGAAAAGGCTCATGGTAATAAGATCCCCACAAAAGTCTCTAGGAGTTATGTTTATTTCATCATTAAGTACAATATTTTTGTTTGATTTGGATAAACAGTCTTTATTAAGAACATGTTCAGGGGCTGGGGCTGTAGCTCATTGGCTGAGCATTTGCCTCACATGCGTGAGGCACTGGGTTTGATCCTCAGCACCACATACAAAAATAAATAAATAAAACAAAGATATTGTGTCCATCTACAATTAAAAAAAATTAAAAAGAACGTGTTCACATATTCCTACTATAGTAAAATGTCCCTTTCTTAAAAAAAAAAAGTCAAGATATTGAACTTTTGAACAATGTCTCTTGGTTTCTAAAGATATCATATATTTTATAATAAGTTGATACAATAAAATTATATTGTGGAAGTTTCCAAAGGATGAGCCTTATGTTAGAATAAACTTATCTTATGATTTATTTTATTTTTAATAAATGTACTGGTTTTGATAATATATATCTAAGATTTTTACACTACTAGCCATAAACTGAGATAATTTGGTTGTTAATTTTCTGTGTTATCAAGATTTGCTACCAAAGGATTCGATAAAAAAGAAAACTTCAGCCGGGCAAGGTTGTGTACACCTGTAATCCCAGCAACTCAGAAGCGGGGGCAGGAGGATCGCAAGTTCCAGGCCAGCCTCAGCAGCTTAGCTAGCACCTCAGCAACTTAGCGAGACCCTGTCTCAAATAAAAAATCAAAAAGAACTGGGGATGTGCTCAGTGGTAAAGCACCCTGGGTTCAATCCCCAACATCCCCCCCAACAAATACCCCCCAAATTCCAAACTTTTTAAATGCACAACATTTAAAAAATGAGCAGTAGTTTGTCCCTTAAGTTTTCCTAGAACACGTCACTCAAGCTGTTTGGACGTAGATGGGTGACTATATCTGCTACCTGAGCTAATCAGGGTTGTTTCCAGGTTTAGAAACCATGATGAACGAAGAGGAGCAATGACGTGGGCCAAATGATCATGGCCCTTCTTTATCAGCAAGGAGTCTGGGCTAATTTTTCAACTCATGGATTTCATGTGTTTGAAGATTTAACCTGCCAGACTGCTTTCTTAAGGAAAAGCAAATACACTTTTTTTTTTTTTTTTTATTGAACCCAGGGGCACTTAACCCCAACCCTTTTAAAAAATGTTTTATTTTGCGGCAGGTTCTCACTAAGTTGCTCAGGGCCTCGCCAAGTTGCTGAGGCTGGTTTTGAACTTGCCATCACCCTGCCTCAGCCTCCTGGGCTGCTGGAATTACAGATGTGTGCGTGCCACCATGCCTTTTTATTCATTGTATTTGAAGACACACAGAAAAATCAGGAGCAACAGAAATAACCCATTGCATAAAACAAGGTAAAAATAGCACTAAACTGGCTAAATCCCAGGCTCATGAAAATAGACCACTTTCATTCATCTGTGCGGCCTTATTGTTTATAAATATTTGTCTCCATTAAGCATTAGGAAGTCTTGAAGATAACTCACAGACTGGTGAGATTCCCACATGGCACTTGGAAGTCGGGGAATTGCTCGACCCCAGCCACTGGCAGATGCACTCTGTTTACTGGTGCCAAAGGAAGAACTTGCGGGACTCAACAGAGAGGACATTTATTACTCACCATGAGACGTGAGGGCCGGGGGCTGCCCCGCACCTGCAGGCAGAGGGCTCTACAGGACAGGCGCATGCCCACTGCGCAGGTGGTGTTCTTCACATATTCTCTGAGCAAATTCTTTTCCTCTGCTTTGAGGCTCACCTAAAGATCCCATACCAGGGAAGGGCCAGTTCCCCCTTTCTGTTTCCTTCACTATCACATTCTTTAAAGTCTTTAGTGACTCACTGCCGGGAATAAACTTTCCTAGGCACTGACTAGTGTTTATTCCAACAGAAGTTTTGCAATTTTATTTGTTTATTTATTTATCTATTTATTTATTTTTAGTACTGGGGATTGAACCCAGGGGAACTCGACCCCTGAGCCACATCCCTAGTCCTTTTTTGTATTTTATTTAGAGACAGGGTCTCACTGAGTTGCTTAGGGCCTCACTAAGTTACTGAGGCTGGCTTTGAACTTGCGATTCTCGCACCTCAGCCTCCTGAGCCACTGGGATTACAGGCATGTGCCACCGTGCCTGGCTGCAATTTTTTTTTCCCTTATAAAAACCTACACTGACTATAAAATAGCTGGTAAGCTTCTCGGGAGAACTGCCTCTGCTTGTTTGGTCAAGATGGTGTGGGTGCTTTTGCCTCTGTGCCTCTGGGAGCTAACAAGAAAGCAATTTAAAACGGATCAGGGGTCATCATCTCACAAGATCTCACCATCTCGTGGTCATTCCCTAGTCGTTTCCACAGTCGTTTCTTGGAGATTGCTTGCCCTTGACCTCTAGGCTGTGGCCAGCAGCATCAGGATGGAACGGTCCTGCCTCTAATTATTTCTCAAGTAAGCCCCAGGTACGGCAAATAGGATACGTTTTCCTGTTGGGAAACAGAAAAATTTAAAATTGAGAAGAGTTTCAGAAATGAATATACGTCTTCAGTCTTTCCTCTTCTCAAGTTTATTGAACCTTTCTTTAAGTGCTAGCCGTCTACCTGATTACTTACTGGAACAGTTAATTGCGTTGTTTAGAAAGAAATTTACAAAGATGGAAAATACATGTTTACATTCATAATAAGAAACTAGTTTTGGAGGAAAACTGTAGTCTCCCAGGGTGATGGAAATCCCTTTACAAACTGTGTATCAGAAAGCAATAAGTCAGTTGCGGTATGAACAGACATTGTTGAGAGGCTACCCCTGGAGTCTTACTTCAGAAAGGGATTATATTTTCACAGAAATGTTCTTGAATGCAGCTTCTCCTGGTAAATATAGAAAGCTCTGGCTTCCCAAAGCTGGGCACGTTTTTGGTGAATAAAATGGGCAATGTGCATACAATCCATGATAAAAATCTCTCAACAATCACTAAATCCACCAACAGTAGGTACAAATATGTGTTTGCCTCTTTCTATCACTGGTTCAGACCCTCCTCTTTTCAGACTGAAGTTCGTCTACATCCCTGACCTAAGGTTATTCTGAGCCTGAAAAGGGAGAACAAGATCTCATGAAGCTCCTATGAAATTATGCACAAATATGACCCATCCAGACCCACCCAAGGAAGGAGCCAGGCTGCCCAGAGTAAGCTTCCAAAGGTGAAGGAGCCCGGTGGGTTTTACAAAGGGTCTTCCTGTATCCTACTCTGAGGATGATTCCCAGGCAGCTGATCTGGTTGAACAGTCTACAGAGACTCCCAATGTGCTGGACCGTCATCCACTGGAGACCTGACTAGAACAGAAGGGTGAGCAAAGAGGAACTCAGCCCTGCGTCTCTGCCTATCTGAGCTGAGACGTTGCATCTCATCGTCTTCAAACCTCTGACTGAGGGTTTCATCGTTGGCTCCACCAGTCCTCAGACCTCCAGATGAAGTCCACCCCTGGTTTCCTGGATCTCCAGCTACAGAGCCTGGCCCTCCTCAGCCTCCTCAATCATCTGAGCCGACTCCGCATCACGTGAGTATCCACCTCACTCTGTTTCTCTGGAGATCTCTGACGCACGCAGCCTCCTTTGGATAGTTCCATTTGAGCTTGATATTGTTACATTTGCCTGATGGGATAGTGGAGGCCACATGAAAGTGAGAGGGCTCCTAGGCTCAGGTACAAGGAGGAAGGCATCTCATTGCAGGAGCCTTTTCTTTTCACTCTTTCAAACTCTTCTGAAGCTAAGAGGAGATCAAGGAGATGCAGAAACACTCAGCTGCATTGAGATGGGGAGCAGGTGGTGGGGGATGAGGGTAGGGGGAGAGTCCATTATCCCCAGGGCGGCTGTCTCCACCTGCCAGGGATTACCCAAGAGCTGGAGTGCACCTCCTCTCTCGGTGATCTTTCCAGGCCAGCGTTTCTCAAAACTTGATGTACTTAGAAATTGTCTGAGGATCTGGTTGAGACAGTCGGTCTGGCTGGAATCTGAGACTCTGCATTTCTAACATGCTACTGGAGCTGCTGGTCCGTAGCTCCTCTGACAGGTACAGCTCTAGGAAATAGTGGCGGAATTCGCACAGAGCTCCAAACAGTCGCTGAATTCCTAAAATATGGAGGAATCTGAGGCAGGAATTAGCCCAAAAGTCTTAGAAAAACCCAGGTCTGTCCCCTGAGTTTCAAACATCAAAGTGAAAGGGACAAGTGGTCTCTTCTCAAGGCAGAAACCTTGCGACGCCTTCTCACATGCGAACCCCCAGAGGCACTCTCCGTGGGCCACTGTCACCAGAGGTTCACCTGAGGGACCAGCCGTGAATGGCTCAACTGTTTTTCAGATCTGTTTTTTATTTCGTTAATGTCTGCTCTCATCTTTATTGGTTTTTTTCCTTTTACTTTCTTTGAGTTTTTTTCTCTTATTTCCTTAATTTTGTTTTTTTTTCTTCTTTCCTAATGCAGTATACTCACTGAAGACTAAAATATTTTCTTTGGTTCATTTAGAGTTATTTTCTAACTGCCATTGTGAATTCTGATTTAATCTGTTGGTTATTTATATTATGTTCAAATATGTGAGGGTCTTCCAGTTATCATGGGATTATTGATTTCTAGCATAGTAGGATTATCAGAATGCATTGTAATTATCCAGTCCTTCAAAATGTGTTGAGACTCACTCTAAGGGACACAGTCTGGGACTATTATCGCAAATGCTGTGTGTGAACAAAAGTATTGAATATTCTGGAGTGATTGGATGCAGTGTTTTGCCATATGTCAATGATTTTAAGATGGATACTTTTCATATCTTAATATCTCAAAAATGAGGATGCATTTTAGAATCGCAGAGGGACACATGACCACCGTGACATTGCAGTGGCTTCTGCTATACATGGGTATGTACACACAGAAGGAATCACTGTAACATCTGAACTCTCTAGTCAACAGACCACTCCAGGACCTCCTGAGGAAGAAATGTGAATCCCACTGTTGTCTGACAGGGTTCCCGTGTCACCTTCGCACCCTGGTCAATGGAGAAATGAAGACTCGGCTCCAGACTCCGGCTCCGGACCTCCCAGCTCCAGGGGTTCCCATAAGATGAGCCTGCACTGGAACAGCCTCACGGCTTCTCCCTCTGCCTGATCCTGCCTCCTGAGTACCCTCTGAAGGAGCCGGCGTCATGAGTGCTCCTCATGAACCCCTGCATGCTCACCTCCTTCCAGAGTCTTCCAGGAGAGACTTCCCTATGGCAGTTGGTAGAAGTCGTTCAAAAGATGCGGAACTGCGATGGGACTCTCCATGGATCAGCCCCTGCCTTCCTGGCAGTGGGGGGGGGCTATTCCTGACGGCAGGTGGAGCACAGCACCAAAGGTAGTGCCATCATGAGAGCAGGCATTGGCAGTGAGCTGGAGCAGTTCCTGGAGGAGGAAGTGTGTGGACTTGTACATTGTATCAAGGGTTTGAGAAAAGTGGGGGCAACAGTGAACATTAGAGAAACCCAGTTTGGTGGTTATTGCTAAGCTCGAGTGACCCTTGGGTAAGACAATGAAAAGCTGAGAGAGATCAGTCAGCAGCAGAATGCTCAGCATGAATGCAGGCTTCTTTGGTCATGAATAAAGAGGTTCCCATCACCTGCAGCGCAATAGCAGAGCCAGGCCTACCTTGGGTGATGGCCGAGCTCCAAACAGGGACAAACTGCCACCAGAGCAGCCAGCCTAACAAAGAATGGGGCCCCGGCGCGAAGAGGAGGGACATCTAGGTTAATGTCCCCCAAAACATTCCACGTCCAGATTCCACTGGACATGAGAGCCTGCGCAGTGGCTTCCTTGGCATGCTAAGGGCTACGTGTGAAGGACCCACGCCGGCAGGGAGCTGCTCACAGCTCAGTTTCTGTCTCCGCCAAGGCTGCTTCCTGCCCTTTCATTCTGTGCATGTAGATCCCAGGAGTCCTCCCAAAATCTCTCCCATGCCAATCTCCATCTCAGGTCTACTTCCTGGGAAGCCATCTGCAATGGTTACCCCTGCAAAGGCCTTTATTTCTGTGCCACCTTGATCCCACTGTTCTCTGTTAGGGCAGGGGCCAAATGGTTCTAGCTAGGCTTGTTCTGCTTTGAGTGTGTGACCAAGGCCATGAAGTGGCAATGTTATGACCAGTGTGGAGTCACGCTCTGAAACACTCTGACTCAGCAAATGTGCTCAAGGTTGTCAACACTGGCTTGTGCGCATGCATCCCCTTGTGTAAAACCAGTTGACAGTGTTTGACCTGCACAAAAAAAGGGGCCTATGGAAATGGCTCGGGGGCTGAAGCTGGAGCCGGAGGCTGGCGAGGGGTACTGTGACCTCCAGAATAAAGGATGACCCATGTTCCCACTGTGCCTTGAATCTCTCTTCAACTGCTGGATCCCCCACCTTCCTTCCCAGACCTGAGCCTTGCCCTCAGTCTGACACTCATTTTCCCCTTAGCTTCCTCCTCCTTTTCTTCTGTTTGAGTTACTTGTCTCTTTTTCCACTTCTTACTTTCCTCTGAGTTCTCCTTTCAATGTTATGATGTTTCCTTTCATTTCCTCCAGCTCAGGGGAGTAACATGAATCCACATTTTCTATGACTTCTGAGGCATGGTCTTCACCTGCCATTGTTGGTGGTCTCCGTTCCCTTCTTTGAAGGACTGTTATTCCTTTCATTGAGGTCAGCTCTCTCTGGACTGGCTATTTGCTGAGAACCGTGTGGGGAAAGGACAAATTGTGGAGGAGAGCCGCGGTGTTATCTGGAAGGACATCAATTCCGTGTCCTCTGTAGAGGGACTGCTATCTGATCCCCAATCCCAGGCTCCATTTCATGGGGAGCAGGCCTGTGTGACTGAAAGCAAAGCCCCGATGTTTGACAATATTTGCAGAATCAGAGCAGCTAACACCAAGTTGACTGCCTCAAGGATTCTTTCTCTGAGCCCTTGTACTTTGCAAAAAGACCAGCCGTCAAGAGATGGCTTCCCCCTGCCCTGGCTCACCTAAAATGCCAGCTGTGGACATCCCTGGCCAGGACCTTCCACTGGACCCCTTAGGGTTTGGTCATCCTTTGATGGAAGCTGTAGGCTGGAAAAGACTTGTGGAGGTCGAATGTGCTTGGTGGTGAGCTGTCTAAGGAATCCACAGTCTATGGTGCCTGGCAGCTACCCTTTTAAACTCATGGGTTTTGCATGTATTTTCAAAGAAAATAGTTTTTAAATTCTGTATTACCGGTTCTTTTAGTCAGCAGTGCAAATAAATAAATAAACAAATAAATAAAGGTATTGTGTCCATCTACAACTAAAAATCGTATTTTTTTAAAAAAATTACTTAGAGCATCAACAACGACACCGCATGCATGCAGACATAGAAGTTCTTCCTGGAGTCATGATTCAGGGAATTTAGATCTGAAAAAGAAAAAAGAAATCAGTTTTTACATCACAAAACCAACGAACACCACCAACAGTCCTGGCCGTGTTCGCAGGGCACCACGCGGCTCATACAAACTGCCTTCAAGAAGCGGTGGTGATGGAAAGCCGCCGAGGCAGTACCACGGACTCCCCCGCAGATGAAGTCATCTGCATTGCCTGGCAGGAAGAACTTCTGCCACCCCAGCTCCGCGTTGGTCACAGCGTGCCACAAAGACTTTCTTTGTTTCTCCCTGAGCCTTGCTCCTGTGTTGTTAGATGGCGACTGGATCCCAAGATCAGAACTTCTCTGAAGTCATTGCAGAGAGGTCACTTAATACAATTTCTTTGCAAGCAGTGAAACGTCACTGGGTGTCTTCATCTCCAGGGTGCTGTGAATCCAGCATGATTCATCGGGGTGTCGGGGAGGAGGTGCAGGGGGGAGAGCAATCAGGCTACCTGTCTCCGTGCCTCCGTCTTTTATTTAGCCTTATCCAGCATCTCAATGCCAGCTTGGGATCAGCCCACGAGCGTTGGGTTTTGGGGGTTTTCACTTTCAAAATGACCACCTTCAAAGGAAGAAAAATGGTGATGACTCAAACCAGATCTAATGCCTGGTTTGTAAATGAAGAAACAGTTATTTTTGAACAAAAGAAGAGAGAAGCAGCAAAACTTCAGAAATGCAAATTAGGAATGTTATAAAAAGTACAATTTCATTTCACAAAAATATAGTTAATTCCACTAGGCCTTTCAAACCCAGTAGCAAAAACACGTTAAAAAAAATTTTGAAGTTAAAATGGGAGAAATCTTACTCATTTCTGAATTTCGAAGCAACCACAGGTCAATACGATGTAAACTAAAAAAAACAGCCCAAAGTTTTTAATTCTATCTAAGGAATCGGAAGGTCTTTCTGTTGAAGCTGAATTAAGAGCATGTTCCAGTAACAAACCTCACAGCTGCACAGACGGCAAAGTTTTTCCTCATTGGATCCCAAATTGCCGTGTGTGGTGAGCTGAAGAAGGACCCCCGAAGATTCCAGGTTCCTAATCGCCTGGAACCCGTGAAGGTCACCTGGCACAGAGAAAGGGTCTTTGTCGATGTGACCAAGTCAAGGCTCTTGGCATGAGGACATTAGCCTGGGTGGACCTTAAATGCCATCAAAAGTGTCCTTGTCAGGAAGAGGCAGAAGACAGGAGCACAGAAGAGAGGGAGGGCAGGGGCAGACAGAGGCAGAAGCTGGAGTTAGTGGCCATGGGCCAAGGAACAGCAGCACCAAAGGTTGGCAGAGAACAGATTCCCCTGGAAACTCCACAGGGAGTGTGGACTTGCTCACCCTTTGATTCCAGTCCATTGATCCTGATAGTGAACTTCGGGCCTCCAGAGCTATAAGAGAAAAAAGTTCTGTTGTTAGAAGGCACCAAGTTGGTGGTAATTTGTGATAGTAACAATAGGAAACGAATACGCCTTATTTCCACACAAATATGGTCTGATTTTATTTTGTCTTCCTTCATTAGAGACATCACAAAAAATGAAAATGTGAGATCTAAGGCAGCTATTTTCTAAAATGTGACTAATTTTCCCATTGAAAACTTCTCTTTAGATAAGTGCATGTTAGAACCTTCCTGTTAGATAATATCTCACTAGCATCGATCTCCTGGTTCTCATGAACTGTTCTAGTCTTCCAGGCTGTCGCCCTTGGGGGACATTGGATAGGTTCCTATACAGGGCACTTTTCTGTACTGTGTCTCCAACTTCTTATGGGTCTATGTTTATTTCAAAATAAGAATTAAAAAACAACTTTTCCTTTATTCTTTTTTCTCCTTCCCTTCTGTATTGGTCACCTATTGATTACTGGTAGTTTCAGGGTTCAATAAATGAAAAAAAAAAGAGTCTATGTGCTTAAAAAAATCAGTGATTTACGTAGTGAAAGAAGCATTGCTATTCATGTTTTCCAGAAGCAGAGGTGAACAGAGAATAGGAATGGCTGTGTGACCACATGCTAGTCATGGGGCACAGCTTAAACCCTGTTTTCTAACAGCTCCATGATTCTTACGTGCAGCAACAGGTACAGCAGAACAAAGAAAATCCTGTTTCAACATGTCCTGGAGTTTCTATCCAGAATGACAGTACTTTTTGGAAGAGCCGATAGAAATCACCTGGGGGTAAGATCATACAGAGCCTTCAGGGAGACAAGTGCCACCTTCCCTCAGCCAGATGTCCACAGGATGACAAAAGGAGAAATCGGTACTGCCAGTCTTCAGGAGCATGGTACATCAAAACAACGAGATTCCCAGCAGGACAGGTATCAAGTCGACCTGAAACCATTTGTCATCTCTCTCTTCCTCTTCCCCAACTTTGCCCAGGCTCATCCACAAAGCCCCAGACCTCTGTAACCTCTTGACAACCCCAAACCCCCCACTTGGAGAAACAATTGAACACCAGGCACCATGCTACCTAAAATAATGGAACCCATTTTCTTCTCTCATGGTGCATTTGTGATTGCTATGCTCATTCATTTCACAAGTATTTACTATATCCCAGACGTGATTTTAGGCTTGCAGGATACATCAGTGAACAAAAATGACAAGGTTCCTTCTTGCCTTTGGAAGCACACATTCATATAGGGAGAAACAAACAAAAATCATATGCATCAGAAGTAAGAACTGCAGTTTCAGCTAAGGCAGTCAGGGAAGGGCATACTGAAATGATAAGATCTGAACCAACTTTAAAGGAGGGAAGAGGTGAGTGAGGAGTATCTGGGGGAAGGTCCCGGCAAAGAGGAAGCAGGCCTTCTGCTAGGCGTATGATTCAAGCAAGAGCAAAGAGACTCCTGTTCTAGAATGTGCGAGGGAGATGGGATCTTCTAGTTTTAGGTAGAAGCAGGGTTATTCATTATTTATAAAGTTTTAAAACTTTAATGCCTATGAGAAAAACATGGTGAACTTGTTCAAATACAGATGGCTGGGGACAGGATTTCTACAATGGTGGAAAGAGGAGTTTGGCAAATCCGTACCCCCTACCCCTTCACCACCACCAAAAAAGGAACAATGAAAGTGGAAAAATAATTTCCAGAAAAAAATCACCACTTCAAAAGTCTAGAAACCAACCAAAAGCATACAAAAAATTGAGAAGCATTTACTTGAGAGAACACTGAACCTCAGGTAAGAATGGTCAGAGTTGGTAGCATTTGTGGTGGGGATGGTCCTACATCCACGCACACCAGGCTGTCAGTGCAGTGTTTCTATCAAGGAAAGAAAACCATAAGCTTTGCTTCCAGTCGATGATGGTACACTTTGGAGTGGGCATAGGTTCAAGGCTCTGTGCACATTCAAAGCAGGCCCGAGAGGACCTTAGCCATCCACAACTCTAAGGCAGAACATGAGGCAGTGCGCACCCAGGGAAGAGTCAGGGGAGGACTGAGTGGAGAGTGAGATCCAGGACAAACTTTTATATGGCCCGAACTTTGAATGACAGACCCACTGACAAAGAAAGGATTCATGCAAGATGTTTGAGAATAACCCCTGATCATCGCTGACGGACCAGTAAGATAGACTGACACAGTGTAACCCAGGGGAAGCCAGGTATATAAATAAAAATAGGAAGAAAATAGAGGAAGAAAGGAAAGGAGAAAGGAACAAAGAAAGAAAAGGTGAATGAACTGATTAGGGAACATCAGGAAACATACACATATACCACAGAATGAGTTCAGGCTCCCAAAATAAAGAACTAAGCAAAAAAAGAAAACCAACAACCATTGGGGTGGGATAGGAAGAGAATCATAATTGCTGCAATAAACTATCTAAGAGGTTCAGTTTTTAACAAAAGAATTATGAGACATGCTAACAGGAAAGAAATGTGTACCAGAAAATCCGCAATGGATAGAAATTGTCTCTGAAGAGGCCCAGACGTTGGATTTAGCAGACTTAATAAAGGAAGGAGCTACTATAAACATGTCCAAAGAACTAAAGAAAGAAGAAGAAAAAGTGATGTGGCCCATAAACAGACAAAAAAAATGGTCAGAACTTCAAAAAGTCAAGTTGGATATGGCAGTATATAATCTATAATCCCTGCTACTTGGGAGGCTGAGGCAGGAGAAGTTTGAGGTCAACCTGGACAACTTAGTGAGAATTTGTCTCAAAATAAAATATAAACAGCTAGGAATGTAGCTTAGTAGGAGAGTATTTGCCTAGCAGGCATGAGGCCCTGGATTCAAATCCCCAATATATATATATATAAAAACAAACAACAACAACAAAAACAAAATCCTTCCAAAATCCATGAGACACCTTCAAATGCACACCTCTCCCCTCTTCCTATATATACGAAATCTCAGGAAGAGAGAAGAGAAAGGGAGAGAAAAATATTGACGAAAAAGTGATCAACTTATAATCCCAAATATTTGGGAGGCTGAGGGAGGAGGATTGCAAGTTTGAGGCCAGCCTAGGCAACTTTGTGAGATCCTATCTCGAAATTAAAAAAAAAATAAAAATGTCTGGGGATCTAACTCAGTGGTAGAACACTCCTGGGTTTAACTGCCAGTACCACAAAAAAAAATAATAAAAATTTTTAAGAAGAAGGAAGAGGAGACAGTGGAGGGGGGAAGGAGGAAGAAAAGAAAGAAAAGGAGGGAGGCAGGGATAAAGAAAGACAGAAGAAAGGGAAAGACATTCTTTGTCATGGATTGGAAGACTTAATATTGTCAATATGTCACTACCCAAAGTGATCTACAGATGCAATGTGATCCCTATCAAAATCCCAACATTTCATTGTAGAAATAGAACAATCTAATCTAAAATCCATAAAATGAAGAATGATGTTGAAAGTCTTGCACTTCTTGATTTCAAAACTGCAAAGCTACCATATGGTATGGTATTGAACAGTATGGTACTATCATAAAGCAGGCACACAGATCCGTGGAATAGGATAGAGGTTCCAGAAATAAGCTCTTGCCTAGATAACCAAATAACTAGGAGAAGGGTGTCAAGATTTTCCAATGGAGAATCCAAACAGAGTTTTCAACAAATAATATCAGGAAATTGGATATCCAGATGCAAGAAATGAAGTTATACTATTACCTTAAACTATATGCAAAGACTTGAATAAAAACCTAGACATTAGCACTAAAATTATAAAATTCACAGAGAAGACCTTGACCACATTGGATGTGGTAATGATTTCTTGGATATGGCACCAAAAGCACAGGATATAAAAATAAAAGTAGGTTAATTGCAATTTATCAAAATTAAAAACTTTTATACATCAAAGAAGACATCAATATTGAGTGTAAAGGCGATTCATTAAGTGGGAAAAATGATTTTTCCAATCATTCTTTCTGATAAATGGTGAATATCAAGAATACATAAAAACTTCTAGAACTTAACAAAACAACAACAAAGACTAGTGACTCAATTTTTAAAGAGGGCAAAGAAATTGAGTAAACATTTTTCCAAAGAAGTTAGACCTATGGCCCAACAAGCACATAAAAAGATGCACAAAGTCATTAATCTCAGGGAAACATGATTTTTTTAGTCAGTTTTTGCGTCACTGTGACCCATATAATTTGAGAAGAACAACATGGAGGAGGGGGTTTATTTTGACTCACAGTGTCAGAGGTTTAGTTCTTGGTCAACCAATTGGCCTAGCTCTGGGCCCAAGATGAGGCAGGACATCATGGTGGAAGAGTGTGGCATAGGAAAGTAACTCAGGATATGACAACCAGGAAGCAGACAGAGCTCCTCCACTCACCAAGGACAAAAGGCACATCCTCAAAGGCATATCCTGAGTGACCTACTTCTTGCAGCCACGCCCTGCTTGCCTACAGTTATCACCTAGTTAATCCATATCCGTGGAATGATCTTACACCTCTCCTAATCTAATCGCTTTACCTCTTAACATTTTTGCATGGTCCCACACACGTGAGCTTTTGGGGGACACCTCATATCTAACAGCAAATCAAAACCACCAGATACCATTTGACACTCACTAACAATGATTACAAAAAAAAAAAAAAAAGAAAGAAAAAGAAAAATAACAAGTGGTTGGTGAGAACATGAGAGAAATTAGAACCTTGTGCATAGTTTTTTGGAAATGTAAAATGTTGTCATCACTGTGGAAAACAGTGTGGCAGTTTCTCAAAATATTAAATATAGAATACAACATATCCAGCAATTCAGATTCTGAGTATATATCTAAAATAATTAAAAATGGGGATTCAAGCAGATGTTTACACACCCATGTTCACAATAGCCAGAAGGTGGACTGGACCCAAGTGCTCATTGACAGATGACTGGATAGACAAAATGTGATATATACCTGGAATGGATTGATATTCAGCTTTATAAAGGAAGGGTATTCTAACACAAGCTACACAAGGGTGAACCCTGAAGATGTCATGCTAAGTGAAACAAGCCAGTCATAAAATGGCAAATAGTGTATGGTTCCTTTTATAGCAAGAAGTAGGCTTGTAGTTGCTATGGACGGGGGCGAGGGAAATGTGGAGTTATTGGTTAATAATAATGTGGAATTCCATTTGGGGAAGATGAATATTTTCTGGAGTTGGGTGGAGGTGATGGCAAATTTTAGGTTACTTATATCTCACCACAATTAAAAAGAGAGAGAGCAAGATCTTTCCATAAGAAAAAGTTCCAGGACCAGATGACTTCACAGGTGAATTCTATCAAATAATTACCAGACTCTCACTAACTCTTTGAGAAACGAGAGGAGAAACTCATTGGAAGAGGCCAGGACGACCCCAGTTACTGAGCTAGACAAAGGCTTCACAACAGGAGGAGCACGCAGATGGATACCATCCAGTACGTAGAGACAAAAATATCCTCAACAAAACATTAGCCAACAATGTAGCTGCATATAAAAATGCATAGTCACCACAACCAGATGGGATTAATCCCACAAGTGCTTTAACTTTGAATCAGTAACAAGTTAAGGATGACTTTATCACCAGCATTCCACAGAGTACTGAAAGTTCCAGCCACAGTAATAAAGTAAAACAAAACAAAAACAAAAACAAAAAAATGAAAAACAACAACAACCAACCCACCAAAGATGAAAGTTAAAGGCATCGAGGTTAAAAAAGGAGAACTCAATCTGTCTTCATTCACCGATGATAGTCTATAAAAATTCCTCCATGTTCCATGAAAAACCTGCTGGAAATGATAAAAGCATCCAGCAACACCACAGGAGACAAGATGAATATACAGAAGCCCATTGTATTTCTATGTCCTAGCAAATCCACAACCCCAAATGAAATCAAGATAACAGTTCCGCTCATAATTGCGTCAAAAACAATAAAATATTTAGGAATAAATTTAACAAAAGAAGCTCAAGACTTGTACATAGAAAAAAAGTCAAACATTGCTAAGAAAAATTAAAGAACTAAATAAATGGAGGAGTTTGACTGTCCACGAGTAGAAGACTCAGAGGTGTCAAGACAACAACTATTTTTCCTAAAGGGAAAAAAATCCCCCAACAGAACAACCCTGGGGATGCTCATGTGAAACAAAACCTGCATCCCTAGGGCTCAGTCCTCTGCCCCAGAGTGAGGAAACCTGGGAAGTATGTGGGTCTGTGTAGCGCAGGTGGCCGGCGGAAAGTCTGGACCCCAGTGTCACCAGGCTGTGACGTCAAAGACACCATCGCAGGTGGACCCGTGGCGTGTGAGAAAGAAACAGAAGCAGCCGTCCAGATGAGGAGGCCCTGGGTGGGGAGGGCTGGAAGGGGAAAGAGAAGAGCAAAGGTTGGGGTCCCCTGGACCCAGGTGGGTATGTGAAAGGCGCTAGGTTCTTGCTGATGTGCTCAAAGGACCGATCACACCAAACGTGCTGGAGTAGAGGTGAGCCTGCTCAGGTGGGCCCGCCGTCACTACCCCCTGAGTCCTTGCAGTAGGGGCCTGGGCACGGGCATTCTTTCAGGTCTCAGAAGCAGGGGATGTTTTAAATGGAGAGAAGGAGGGCTGAGGATGTAGGTCAGTAGAGGGGCACTCACAAGGAAGGAAGGAGACGTCAACCCTTCTGAGTTGCTTCCTGGTTGGCACTGAAGGAGGGACATCAGGTGTGTGAGGGCTTCACACCAAGTCTCCTGCACCCAATGACCAGACAAGCTCACAGCTGATCTCCAGAAGAAGATAGGCGGTCCAGGGGATAGGACACCAGAGCAGCCAGGGACACTTCTCCAGACCCCAGTAGACTCTACCCCAAACCACCATGTCGTCTTTCCGGGAGCCGCAGGGAAACCTGTGGGCAGGCTGCGGAGCTCCCTGCTCTCCTGGACCTCCACCACATCCTGTGCAGACAGTCCAGGGAACTTGCAGGTTCAGAAGGCGCCTCACACCTCCCTCACAGCACCTCTGCCCCTCCACGGAGACCGACAGGCTGCCTCTCAGAGCAATCAGAACGTTGTCAAAAGGCGACACGGTTTGGCCACCAGGCCGTCTTCTGATGGAACTTCATCACCACGTCCTTCACGGGATCTCTTCAAACCTCCGGATTCCTCCCTGTGGAAAGTGGAAAGGAGCCTGTTGGGATAAGGTGATTTTCAGCAACGCCTTGTTTAAGCAGCAGCTCTGAGGACAGGAAGGGTCACCCAACAACTGACAATAGGCGGTGTTTTCAAAGAAAACGTGCTCCCCAGAAGATCTGCAAAACAGCAAACATCTGCAGGAAGCGAAGGCTCCTCCTCAACTGTGGAACCTCGTCTTGGAGAACGGGGGTGGATACGATTTAGCAGAACGAGATAAGGAAAGACAGAGGAAGTCCCAAGTCACCACCTTCCAACTCCGCTAGATGCTGAGAACAAGAAGGAATTCAAATTTCTGGAAATTTAGAGTGGACCAAGGGGAAAACAATCAATTCTCAGAGAGCACGCCTTGAATTCACAAAACTAAGATTCATCCCTGGAAATTTGCACAAGGAAGAGCCACTGCCTAATAGTACTGTCCTCTGCCGAGGTCTTAGGAGAGTGGCAACATGGTGGAAGTTCATTTCTAAATTCATTTGTCCTCCTAAACTGGAGCCAGGCATTTGATGAGGAATTAGATGTCACCAATCCAGAAATCCTAGGTGAGCCTTCAGTGGGGAATTGGAAAACAGCACACAGAATGTGTGAGCAAGGTAGAGTTCCGTGGGACCGAGGGCTGGCAGAAGCCTTGTGTTTTTCTCACCACTCAGTGACCAATATTTAGCATGGTCCTTGGCATCTAGTATGTACTCAATAAAATACTTCACGCACGAGTGGGCATAGTGTAATTAAACTCGATTTTACCCTGAAAAGAAAGAAATGGAGTTCAGCACAGTTGCGAGGAAGAGACTGCCAAGGGAGAAGTAGAAGTTTAACAATATTGTATTAATTTTCCAGGATGCCACGCAGCCTGGAGCTGCTCACTGTGTCTGTTCAGATGGAATATAGTTCTTGTGTGTTACAGTTTGGATCTGAAGTGTCACCCAGAGGCTCATGTGTTTACAGCTTGGTACCTGGTTGGTGCTGCTATTGGGAGGTGGAGGGAATGTTAGAAGGTAGAGCTAGTTGGAGGGAGTGGGTCATCAGGGAAAGGCCCTGGCCCCTGCATCTCTTTCTCTTTGCTTCCTGGCCACCCGCAGGTGAGCTGTTCCCTCTGCCATGAGTCCCTGCCATGGTGAGCTGCTTCACTACAGCCCTCATGACAAGAGAGCCAGATAACCATGGACTGAAACCTCCAAAACTGTGAGCCAAAATTAACTCTTCTTCCTCATAAATGATCTCAGGTATTTTGTCATAGTTACAGAAAGCCACCTACACAGAAAAATGGCTACTCCTTCAGTCTTCCTTTTGTACTTATAGAGAATTTTGTAAACTTCTCCATGTCTCTCTTTCAAATTGTCCTCTTTGAATGTGTTAACAAAGTAAAAAGTGGATTTGAAAGGAATGTAACGCCAGCTAAAGAATACATCGGTCCAATTGATGAAGACTGTATTTCAAAGCAAGGAAAAAGCAGTCAGAGGAAATAATTGCCATCTGATTCGGGGGGAAATTGGAATACACACCTTTTGGTTTCGTCTTTGAGAATTAGACCTACTTTATGATCATTGTGGAGAGTGTTTATTTAGTCTGTAATATATGTAATGAATATTAACAGCTATCTTTTTATCCGAAAATGGAAGTCTTCGTTAGCTCTTTTTAAATTCTAAGACTATTTTTAGTGTAATTTTTGGTTAAAAAAATTGCACCAACTTTTTTTAAGTGCAGTCGTATCTCACATATCCCCCTCCCTCACCCACACCCTCTATGTGAACATATTGCAACAGTGTGGTCCATTGGTTAGAACTGATGAACTAATACTGATATATTACCATTAGGCACGCTCCATAGCGTACATGATAGTTCTCTGGGTGTTGTGCGTCCTACAGGTTTTGACAAATGGATAATGACATGCATCCACCATTACAGTATCATACAGAATAGTTTCATTAGTCTAAAAATTCCATGCTCCACCTGTTCACCCTCTCTCCCCAGAAACCCTAGCAACTGCTGATCTTTTTACTGTCTCCACAGTTTTGCCTTTTCCAGAATGTTCTATAGTTGAAATCACACAGATGGAATCTTCCCACTGCCGGATTCACTTAGCAATACACACTCAGGTTTTCTACGTAGACTGTTGCGTCTTGAAAGCCCATTCCTGTTGATCACTGAGTAACGGTCTATTGTAAGAAATCATATGCATTTTGAATACCAATTATCTGCTGTAGCTTTGTGCATTAGATTGATAAAATTCATAGATGTAAGCACTATGACTAAGGAAAATTTGGCATCTCCGAGAGGCAACATAAATACTGCCTCCTGGTTAAAAACACAGCTTTTGGATCAAACATACCTGAGGATAGCAATAATCAACTTTCAAAAAATAAATACTCATTGAGAATAGTCTAGAATAGGCACACCACCCTCTGGCCTTGAGGATAAATTGGCAAACAGATAGACATGGCCTGTATGCTGTCACCTCCTCTCATCTCCCCCAGTGACCGCCCCCCACCATATACACAGTCTTTTCCACACCTGCTTTACTCTGTATCATGAATTATATTAAGTGCCTTATAAATCTTGACTCATTTAAACAACTTAGGAGTCCATACGACCATTAGTCTCATTTTATAGATGAAGAACGGAGGCACTGAAAAATTAAATAACTTACTCGTTATTCTACCATCGCCGAGTGGTAGAACAGGGCTTCAGGTCCAGGCAGTCTGTCAGAGTCTAAATTAACGATTAACGAGGACTGCCGATCACAGAAGAGCAGCAGGAGAAGAGAGAGTTAAGTAAAAAAAAAATTGACAAGATAGCATGTGTATTAGTCTGCTGTCCATGACTATCACAAAAACACCTGAGAATAACCAACTTATAAAGAGGAAATGTTTATTTTGGCTTTGCCTTTGACAAAGGCAGCACATCCTAGCAAGAGGGCACGTGAGAGCAGATCCACTTACATCATAAGCCAGAAAGCAAAGAGACAGAAAAGGGCCAGGTCCTATGATGTCCTTCAAGGACATGTCCCCAGTGACCTAAGCACCTCTAAGACCACCGCTCCTTTTAAGGGTTCCACTGCCTCCCAATAGTGTGTGGGCTGGCCCTCGGGGGACAGTCAACGTCACATGCTAGCAGTATATTAGCCTGATGGTTCCCGGGGGGCAGCAGGACCCCTTCACCTTGTAACTGCAGCAGGGTGAAGGCCGCACCAGCCACATTCTGAAGCATGCGTGTGCTCAGCTCCAGAAGCCTCCGGGTCTTACTTGAGGATCAGGACGAACATCTGTCTGATTTGGGGGGAGAAACGGGCGTTGCCACAGTAAAAGGGCCACCCCGTGACACAGAGGGAGAGTAACGGTGATGTCCCCACTTCACAGTGGTGCTTTCTCAGCCTGAGGCCGCCACTCCTCCTACCTCCCCATCAACCCTCCAGACCTCTGAGTGCTGCAGGAGGAGCCACCTCCCAACCCCTGAGGATCTCTGGGCTGTCGTCCACTCCCTGTTGAAGAAGGATGGAGAACAGGGGGAAAGTGAGAAACAAGATGCAGGTGCGTTCGCTTTTCATCGCTGTGAGCAAGAGACCTGACCAAGAGCAACTCGGAGGAGGAAAGTTGATCTGGGGCTCACGGTCCGTGGCTGACGGGCTCCATGGCTCCAGGCCTAAGTCAGGCAGAACCTCCCGGCCAAAGGATGTGGCCGAAGGCTGCTCAGTTCATGGCAAATGGGAAACGGGGAGAGAGAAGGAGGAGCTAGGGGGGCAAGATAGATCCCAAGGGCTCCTACTTCCTCCAGCCACGCTGCACCTGTCCGCAGTTGTCACCCAGTACAGTGATCCTTGCAAATCATCAACCATCAGATGGGATAGTCCACTGCTTAGGTTATCGCTAATAGAACACCTCATCGTTACCTCCTTCTGAATTAAAGAAATGGGATAACTTTGTCCCTTCTTATAATGCCAGGCATTAGATCCTGAACTCGGAACCACACAAAATATTTCCATAAAAAACAAACAAATTTGGTATGTATTGCTTTGACTTGAAGCCACAATACAACATAGGAGAGCTCTGGCCACAGAACTGCCGGAGAGGATTATTAACATAGTGCAGGGGGCTGGGGAAGGCTGCTCTGGCCAGTGTGGGGGGCCAGTCACTGACCATCGAAAAGGCCGTCTGTCAAGACAAGAGGTCTCACTGCACAGGCTGAGTCACATGCAGAGCAAATTGCCAGCTGTCTCTGTGCTCATTCTGGGGGCCTTAAATAAAAGCTTACTGCCCTTATGGGGGCCTGCTGGTGTTCAAGATCCGCAGTTAAGGCATATTCTGAGGGGGTGGGCTCAGAGAGAGGCCACTTCGGGAAGTGGAAACATGTTGAGGGCACGTCAAGTGGACAGAGGTCAGCAGCTGTGGCTCGGAAGACACCAACAGGCAGGGGCAATGGAGGTGGTGGCCCCTGGAGGGGTCTGTCTCGTGGTCATATCTGTGGCCACGTTTGGGCAGCCACAAGCCAACTTGCACTGAAGGATCCGTCATTTCCATACCAGCAGGCAAACATACTTAGCTCTCTCTCCTTACCTGCCCCACTCTGAGGGATACTGGGAACAGACGATTGCAAATGACAAAGTACATACAGAAGTCCTGGGCCACCCTGGGCACTCACCGCCTTTCAACTTCCTTCCTCTCTGTGTGTGAACGTGAAGGTCAGCAGGGCTCACAGCCTCGCTGCCTCCTCTGGCACTCACAGGGGTCCAGCTGCAGGGGGCCTGGGCTGCTGGAAGTGGGAAGGAAGCCATGGTTGGTGGACCTGGGAGCCCCGGTGTGGGAGGAGCCACCTCCAGCAAAGTGACCTTGAGACCAGACTGCACATCATGCTGTAGCACAGGCCGCTCCGTTTATTTTCCAAAGCTGAATTACAACAGGTCGATTTTCTTTTTTCTTTTCTTTTTAAAAACGTGTTTACTCTTGACAGTCTTAACCAAGGAGAATGAAATCACGAGGGCTTGATTTTTTGTGTGTTGTTTCTGGGCTGGGCATTGTGTTCTTCAAGACCTAAGTTTATGGTATGGAATGGTAGTTAAAGGTGAAATATTTGTCTGGGGTAGGCAGAATTTATTATGGCTTACTTTCATATTTCTTATGAAATTGTTAATGATCACGTAAACATCTGTCCTGTGGGGCAGTCAAGAGCGCTTTCACGTTATCACACTCTCTTCCAAATGATCCTAAAAGACAGAAATGATCAGGACAGTCGATGCAGATCGCAAGGTTTAAAAGATGTGGAAGACTTAGACTAGATTTTTTTTAATTTGGAGAAAACACACACACACACACACACATACATGCATGCTCATGCACAAGTGCACACACACACACACACACACATGCGAACACTTTGCTTTATTTAACAGGAATCGCTTGGGAAGCCTCAATGATTTGAAGAAGAGTATGGCTTTGCACTTCTTATTGCTTGAGGAGACAAACAGAATAGATTGTTTCTGAGACGACATGTTCAAGGTCTTCTCTTGCCACTTTGCAAGGTCCAGATTTAACTCCCAGCAACGCAATGAGAACTGGAGACTGCTCTTTCTGTCCCCATATCTCAGCATGTGGTTATACTGAACTGCTCACTTCATTATTGTTAGTAATCACTCTCGAAAATTAAGTACTTAGCGAACCAAGACTCAGAGCTGCTATTCATTTTACCTTCTTTGTTTTTATTTTTATTTTTTTGTTTGTTTGTTTGGTACTGGGGATTGAACTCAGGGTCACTAGGCCACTGAGCCACCTCCCCAGCCCTATTTTGTATTTTATTGAGAGACAGGGTCTCACGGAGTTGCTCAGTGCCTCGCCATTGCTGAGGCTGGCTTGGAACTCGGGACCCTCCTGCCTCAGCCTCCCTAGCTGCTGGGATCTCAGGCGTGCGCCACCGCGCCTGGCTCATCTACCTTCCTAGACAAGGGTCTCTGATTGGAGGACGACTGTGGGAGTGCTGGGTGACCGCCTGCCTGGACTGACCATCACGGAGGATCAGCGCTGACCTGCTTCTCCTCTCCTGGGAGCGCACCTCCCGTCAGACAAGGGAGTTGTCAAGAGGAGCCCTCTGCCCGGACACGCAGCACCTGGGTGCCAAGTTCACATGCCTCTGTCCGGGTCCTGGCACCTTCCATCTTCTAAAGAAAGACTCAGTGTTTCCCAGGGAGGCAGAGCCCAGGCCCGTGGCAGGAAAGCGCAGGACAGCAGCCAGCTCACGAAATGCTCGTGTAAGTAGCTAAATAGTGAGAGGGTTCTTCCAGCAGAGGACGGGACTGCTTTTCTGCACACAGTGAAGCCCGGGGACTCACGCATTCGGGTTTCTTCCAATTGCGGAAAAAAACAAAACCCCACATTGAAGGCAGCCTCTCAGGCCGGTCACTGTTTGGACCATCCAGGCCTGCGGGCAGGACGGCGCTCTGCTGGGGAGACTCTGGGGTCAACCTCGAGGCAACCTCTTGATTTATGACCTGTGAGTAGCAAAGAAGGCTGAGGTCTTTGATATCCCCTGGCTGCAGATGCCCTGGGAGCAGAAGTGCTTAGGAGGCCAGGGTCACGGAGAGGGGATGCTAAAGGTCGACGTGTTTATGGTGTCGGAGCCTCAATGGCCGCTCTCCTGCTTAAACAAACGTCACCAGGGCCACGGGGACGTGAGCAGATTTACTCCCGTTGGCAGGAAGGGAAGCGCACCTCGACCCTTCTGGAGGTCAGCTCGGCCGTCGGTCTTAGAGGCCCCAAAATACACGTCCTAACTGACAAGAATTTACAAGGCGCAGAGAATCACGTTCCTTCCCGCTGGACCAGCAAGTCAGTAGAGTTGGGAACAGTGTGAAAATCCAGTCGCATACAGAGGATCAGAGTAAATGAGGCTACTCTTACCCCATGGAAAACCTTGCAGTTCAAAACGTATTTGAAAAGAGCATTTGAGGACAGGAAACAAAACAAAACCCTGCCTTGCCTAGTTAAGTGAAAAGCTCACGAAACAGTATCAGCTTCGTTCCGCTTTCAAAGTACTTAAAATATAACATTAAAGAGTAAATATCAAAAACTCAAAAAAAAATGTAAACATCAGGTTGGCAGAATCCTAAACACTCCCCAAGGTTCCACTTCCTGACATCCAGAGCCTGTGACGGGCCGCGGTGACCACCCTGTGGGTGCACTAAGCCACCGGGCTCTCTTGCTCATCACACAAAGATCATCCTGTGGGCTCACAACCACACAGGTCCTTAGAAAGCAGAGTGCTCTTCAGGCTGGTTGGACAGAAAGGCAGAGCGACCCCCTGGAAGCCAGCGTGTGGGTGACTCACGCACCACTTGGTTTGAAGATAGAGGAGGCCAGGAGAGAGGGAAATGAGGCAGCCTCGACCTGGTCCTATGGATACAGGAACTAAAGTTGGCCAAGAACCTGAAGAAGCTGAGAAGCACATTCTTCCCCCAGAGCCTCCCCTGGGGGAGAGCGACCCGGACACATCAACTGTGAGCACCCCTGGTCTTCCTGGCAGAGATGCCCTCCAGCGGATTTTCAGTCTGGAGACACAGTGACAGACCCCGAGCAGAGAACCCAGTCAAGCCGTGAAGGACTTCAGACCCACAGAACCTGTGTTGTTTTAAGTGTGGTAATATTGTTGACACCTGGTCAAAAATGCACACACACAAAAAGGACTCAAAGAAATCAAAATGCAAGAGCAAGCCAAGCACGGTGGGCATGCCTGTAGTCCCAGCAACTAAGGAGGCTGAGGCAGGAGGATTATGAGTTCAAAGCCAGCCTCAGCAGATTAGCAAGGCACTTAGCAACTCAGTGAGACCCTGTCTCTAAATAAAATACAAAATAAGGCTGGGGATGTAGCTTAGTGGTTAAGCACCCCTGGGTTTAATCCCCAGTACCAAAAATAAAAACAAAATAAAACACGCAACAGCAGTCTCAGTGCTAGAATGCTTCTGTTATTGTGCATGTGTGCGATGAGTATGGCTTTTCCTTGAACTCAGGAAAAAGATATCTAAAAAAGACGAAAACAATAATATCTTTACAAAACAAGAGAATAAAAATGATGTGCATGGCATCGATCCAGAATGAATAGATTTAAAAGGAGAAAACTTCCTTCTCTAATTTACCAATTATACCCAGGGACTGGAACACAAAAGTCTATGCAGGAAAAGTAATGCACTTTATACGCAATATCTACTTTTTTCTTTGCCCTAGGCAAGGACGCGAAAACTATCTTTATAACTTTAGGAGAAAAACCAGTCACCTATTGACAACTTGATCAATAGCTTGATGCAGAAAGGCTCTACCCCAAACCCAGCATGGGTCTGTGTCTAGGATTACACACTCGAGATAACCATGGAATGTTTCCTATTCCTTTAAATCCTCAAGAGCTCCAAGGGCAGAACCTTAAAGAACTGCTTCTGCCTTTGTTCTCTTAATTGCTGACATAACCTAAGCCCCAGAAGGATCTGCTTTCATCCGCACAGGAGGCAGGAGCAGCGATTGCCTGGGCAGGTTTGTCACTGCCATGTGCTCCTAGCAACTTAATTAATCGTTCACCTCGGCATCTCGATGTTTCAGCTTCAAGCCAATCATTTCATATTCACATCAGCAAAATCGAAATGAAGTTATCATCACCCTGCACTGAGAAAGATGAAGGGCTCCGTGGAGTCCAACAAGTGTTCATTATTCTGTGCAAGGTTTACGGACTCCAGCCTGTCTGTCAACCTGTGCTCATTCGGACTCCCCCAGACACGCCTTTGTTCCAGGGGTGCAAACCATTTCTAGTGGGCTTTTGAGCAGGGCACGTATTCCTGAAAATATTTGTTGGACCTCTTTCTAGATATTATGGTTGACCACAAGGGACTATTAAATGTGGTGATTCTTATTCTATGGACTCCCTCGCTTTGTAGATAAGATATTCTCCCATGAAAAATACTAAGAATGGATATAACCTGATATGTGAAAGGGCAGGGCCGTGTAAACACAGGATGGAGTCAACAGGAGGATCTGCGGGGAGGGATGGGTTGAACGGAGTAGGAAGGTATTGGCTCAGAAGTAGAGAGGATCTGTACTGTGTTTATTAAAATGTAGGACTAGTAATCAAGGAGCATGAGACACCAAGGAGGTCATTATTCAATGAAAAAGAGGTCCATTCTTCAAGAAGAACAGCAATTCTACATGTGCCCAATGCCAGAGCACTTAAATATATAAAGCAAATGTTAATACATCTGAAGAGAGACAGGCCACACTACAATGGTCAGGGGCTTCCAAAGCACTCGCTTTCAATAATGGACAGATGACCCAAGCAGAAAACAATGAGCAAGCATTGGATCTGAACCACACTTTAGACCAAATGGACTTATAGACACACAGAGCATTTCATCCAAGGGCAACCAAATGTGGTCTCCTGAAACATACAGAGGGCATTCTGCAGGACATAGCCTGTGGTGGGCTGCAAAACACAGCTTCACTAATTTAAGAAGATTGAAATCATGTCTAGTGTTATTTCAGACTCCAATGATATGCATCTAGAAATCAATAGTGGAAGGAATTTCACAAATATGTACAAATGAAACAACCTGTACCAAATGAATAATAAGTCAGAGAAAAAATTAAAAGGGAAATTTTTTTTTTTTTAAATCTTGAGACAAGGGCTGGGGTTGTGGCTCAGTGGTAGAGTGCTCACCTAGCATGCATGAGGCACTGGGTTTGATCCTCAGCACCACATAAATGCAAAATAACGACATTGTGTCCACCTAAAACTTAAAAATAAATATTTTAAAAAATGGAGTGAAAGATGGAAAATAAATGTAAACTACCGGGATTTAAAAAAAAAAATCTTGAGACAAAAGAAAATGGAAACAAAAATATACCCAAAATTACAGGATTGAGAAAAGCAATCCTAGGAGGAAAGTTTATAGTAATAAATGCCTACATGCAAAAAGAGGATCTCAAATAATGCTACAGGGGACAAAGAGACACTATATATTATATACAAAGTGTATTTCTTTTCCTGCGTTAACTTTTGTGTTAGAATCCCTGGATGTGATTGGTAAATTAGAGAAGGGAGTTTTCTCCTTTTAAATCCATCCATTCTGAGACAATACCATTCATATAATTTTTATCCTCTTGTTTTATAAAGATTATTTTTTAAACATCTTTAACCTGAATTCTTTGCATCTCAAGAAACTAGGAAAAGAAGAACCAACTAGGCTTAAATCTAGAAGAAAGCAAACAATAAAGATCAAAACAGAAATAAATGAGAGACTAGAAAATGGTAGGAAAGATCAATGAAACCAACCTGGTTTTTAATCAAGTAAAGATAAGCAAAATGGACACACCCTTAGCTAGACTGGGAGGGAAAGAGAGATGACTCCGATAAATGAAATAAAAAATGAAAGAGGAGACATTACAACAGATGCAGAATTGAAAGGATCATAAAATACTTCTAAGAACAATTATACACCAATGTGTTGGATAACCTAGAAGGAAAATTCTCAGACACATACACTCTATCAAGACTGAAGCATGAAGAAATAAGAAGATTGAAGCAGTAATAAAATATCTCCCATTGAAAAAATGGCCAAGAAATTCACTGCTGAATTCCACCAAACATTTAAAGAGCTAATGCCAACTCTTCTCAAACTCTTCCAAAAAATGAAGGGAGGAACACTTCCAAACTCAGTTCAGAAGGCCAGCATTACCCTGATCATACCAAAGCCACTGAAGAACACCACAAGAAGAGAAACTTACAAGCCAATACCCCGGATGAACATGTTTGCAAAAATTGTCAACAAAATCCTAGCAAGCCAAATTCAACAACACGTTGAAGGGACGATTCACCACGATCAAGTGGCACGAATCTCCAGGATGCAAGGACAGTAATGAAAATCAACAAATAGGAGCCACAACATCACTAGGATAAATGACCCAAACCATTCCGTCATCTCAATAGATTCCAAGAAGACATTTGTCAAAATTCAGCATCCTTTCATGACAAAAATTCTCAAAAAATCAGGCATGTAAAGAATGTCCCTCAACACAACGAAGGCCATGTATTTCAAGCCCATAGCTAACAGCATACCGGACAGTAAATGTTGAAAGCTTTTTCTCTAATGTTGGGAACACGAGAAGGATGGCTACTCTCACCATTTCTGTTTAACATAGTACGGGAAGTCCTAGCCAGAGTAATTAAGCAAGAGAGAAAATAATCATCATAAAAGTCATCCAAAGCAGAAAGGAAGAAGTTCAATTATACCTGCTTGCAGATAACTTGATCTCAAGTATTGAAAATCCTAGACTCCCTAGCACTATTAGAACAAATACATAAATTCAGCAAGTTATAAGATACAATATCAACACACAAAAATCAGTAGCATTTTTACAGACTAACAATAAACTGTCTGAAAAAAATCAAGAAAACAGTCACATTTGTAGTAGGTACATATATGAATAAAATCAAATACTTAGGAATAAATTTAACCAAGAAGGCAAAAGATCTGTATCACTGAAAACTGTAAAACCATGGATGAGAGACATTGAAGAAGAGAGAAATAAATGGGAAAGTAACACATCTTTGTGGATTAGGAGAATCAATGTTATTAAAATATCCATGCTATCTGTTTCAGTCAGCTTTTTCACTGCTGTGGCCAAAAGACCTAATAAGAACAATTGTACAGGAGGAAAAATTTACTTTGGGGTTCACGGTTTCAGTAGACAGACCGTGAACTCCATTGCTCTAGGCTCGAGATGAGAAAGAACACCATGGCACAAGGGTGTGGTGGAGGAAAGTGGCCACCAGGAAGCAGAGAGAGACCAATAGCTCCTCTCACCATAGACAAAGCATAAACCCTAAGAGCTCAGTCTCAGCCATCCACCTCCCCCTCGGACCCTCGCTGCCTACAGTTAACATCCAGTTCATCACTATCAGCGCATTAATGCACTGAATAGGCTAAGACTCTCCTAACCCAACCATTCCACCTCCAAACTTTCCCTCCCTGTCTCACACATGAACTTTTGTGGTGCATTTCATATCTAAACCAGAACACTACCCAAACGATCTACAGAGTCAATGTAATCTCTAACAAAATTTCCAAGACAGTCTTCACCAAAAGAATAAACAATCCCCAAATTTATATGGAACCACAAAAGACCCCAAAGAGCCAAAGTAATTCTAAGAAAACAGAATAAAGCTGGAGAATCCACACTACCAGGCTTCAAATCTACTACAAAGTTATAATAATCAAAACAGCATGGCATTGGCCCCAGAGACAGACACATAGGCCAAAGGAACAGGGTAGACCAGAAATAATTCCATGTACTTACAGATGATTTTTTTTATAAAGTTCTCAAAAACTTAATGGACAAAGGCAGTCTTTTTATTACAAGAGTTGGGAAAACTGGATATCCACTTGCAGAAGGATGAGATTAGACCCTTACATACAATAACCAACTCAAAATGGATTAAAGACTTGAATATTCATCCTGAAACTATAAAACTATTAGAAAAAAAATAGGGAGAAAGTTCCATGACATCGGTCAGGACAATGATCTCTTTCAAATGGCAAAAAGCATAGGCAACGAAAAGTAAAAGTAGACAAGTAGGTTTACATCCAGTTCAAAAGCTGCACATCAAGGAAACAACCGACAGAGAGAAGAGACCACCTGCAGAATGGTTGGAAATGTGCACAAACCATACATCTGATAGGGTTGATATGCAAATATATCAGAAGCTAAAACAGCTCAAAGCAAAAGAAAAAAATAATACCATGGGCAAATAATGTGAATAGATAATTTCTCAAGAGAAGACAAATAGCCAACAAGTCGATGAATACAATGTTCGACAACCCTAATCATCAAGGAAATGCAAACAAAATGGAACTGAAACATCACCTCCCCCCCCCCCCGACAGAATGCTATTATCAAGAAGACAAAAGATGGTGAGTGTCGGTGAAGATGTGGAGGAAAGAAAATCCCTGTGAGCTGTTGGTGAGAATGTAAATTTTTACAGCTATCCTGGAAAATAGTGCAAAGGTCCCTCAAAACGATTAAAAGTAGAACTAAAAATCAAAAATAGAACTACCAGACGATCCAGCAATTCTACTTCTGGGTATATAGCTAAAAAGAAAGGAAATCAGTATGTCGAAAAGATATCTGTATGCTCATGTTCATTAAAGCATTATAAAAAGCAGTCAAGATAAGAACTCAGCCCTGGAATCCATCAGGGCACAAACCGATAAAGAAAGCGGTGCATGTACATACACAGTGGAATACTGTCCAGCCTCTGAAAAGAGGAAAACCCTGTCGTTTGCAGCAAGTGGATGGGTCGGGAGGACACGATGTTAAATGCAATAAGCCAGGCACGGAAAGATGGATACCACACGATCTCCGTTAAATGCGGAGTGTAAAAGAGTCGAACTCATAGAAGCAGGGTGACGTGGTGGTTAACAAAGATTGCCGGGTAGGGGGATTGGGTGGATGTCGGTGAAGGAATGCAGAATTTCAGTGAGGAAGAACACGTTCAAGAAAGCTATTGTACTTGCAGTGACCACCACAAATGACAATATACCGTGTATTTGAAAGTTAGTAGAAGAGTAAAACATTTGTTCCCTCCAGCTTCCGGTTTGTTCATACAGACAGCACAAGATGCGACCAGCCCCATGCAGATGACAGCCTGGGGACAGTCCCACCAGTCCTTCGTCCTCTCATTGGCAGTCAGAGGCCTTTACTATGGAGACTTCACGGGGCCTGGGCACCTCTGGGAGCCTGAGCCAGGCCTGAAACTGGAGCTGGAGCTGCTGGTGGGGCCTGGACTCTGGTCTGAGCCTTGACCTTGGCCTTTGGCCAGCAGAGCCGAGATCCTGGGCACTGCAGGCACTGGCCCACTTGCCCTGCCTGGGGTGGTGATAGAGGCAGGTGACTGGGCTGGCCACTGACACCCCGGGAATCCTGGGCTTCCCTTCCCTGAGGCCTGTGGCCTCCACACGTACCCTTGTGGCCTTGGAATCGCTGACCTTCATCTTCTTCAAGCTCTCCTGGTGGTGATTATTGGGAAAACACGGGTTCTTCGGGGACTTAGGATCTTACCCTCTGAAGAAATCCGTGCCTTTGTGGTCAGGATTTCTTATTACCCTTTCTGTGCCGTTTTCGGGACTGGGTGTGTGTGGTGTGGTTCTTGGACTTGGCCACGTGTGCACTGTGGCCCACAGCTCCTGAATCACGTGGGACCAGAATAGAAAGAGTAGGTCTTAAGTGTCCACACACACACACACACACACACACACACACACACGTATATGAAGCAATGCATATGTTAATTAGCTTGATTTATTCATTCTAAAATTATACATAGATCAATTTGTTGGGCGAGGGATGTAATTCAGTAGTTAGTACTAGTCCAGCTGGAGGAAGGCCCTGGGTTCAGCTTTCAGCACTAAAAAAAAAAGATCCTGTTGTACATCATAAATATATAAAATGATGGAGATGGGGAAGATGGAGAGAGTGTCATGTGAGCAGTTTCTCCTTCTCCATCATAAGGAATCGCCACATCCTGCCCAAGGTTGATAAACGAAAAAGGGTTTAAGTGGGTTCATTCATGCCACGAATAGTTTCAGAGTACATGCTCTGAACCGGTTCTGTTCCTGGCTTGGGGTACAGTCCAGAACGTGTCCCCACAAAACTCGCATTTAATCCAGGGGAAAAGACAAGACAAAATGAAACTCGTAAGGAAGATCTAACTTGGTGGGCATCGCCATGGAAACAGGACATAAGGGATGCACTGGGGAAGGATGGGTAGGAGAGCCGGTTTAGGACTGGGGTCAAGAAACGGGTGGGGGTGTCAGTTGAGCTTCACTTGGGGGGTGCATGAACACCCTTGTGCCAACCTGGAAGAACACTCCAGGGCAAATGGAAAGGCCCCAAGAGGGGGTGAGGGGCTCACAAGTGACACGTGTGGAGGCCACACAGACATGGAAGGACCACCCGAGACCTGGTCCCTATCATGGAAGCCCGCCTTGAGCAGACAGGAGGAGATTTCTATTCGGAGACCCACGGAATTGGCAAAGGATTTGAAGCAGAACAGTGAAGCTCTCTCTGTGGTTAGAATGAGAGGATGTAGTGGGCCAGAGGGTGCAGGCTAGGGTGGGCTGGGGTGTAGGACTTCCTGCCTTTGGGGCTAATGGGGTTGGGATGACGGGGCAGAGAAGCAAAAGGAATCAAGGGTATTATGGAGGAGAAATTCTAGGACTTCGTGTGAACACAAAGCAGACTTTGGGAGTTATGCCTCAGATTTTGCTGTAGCAAAAAGAGAGCAATCTCTTCATGGAAAAGCAGAGAAATATAAAAGGAAGGTTTCTGGGGGGCTGGCATCGTGATTCAGTTTGATGTAAGTTGTAGTGGCTTTTTCAGACACCCACAGTCAAGTAGATGGGTGGGTGATGTGGGTGATATGAAGTAGACGGGTGAATGTCCAGAGCTGGAGCCCAGGGAACAGAGCTTGCATGGAGAGATGCATTAAGAGACAAAGAGTGACCACCTGAAGAAGCATAGTCCTACCACAAAAGCTTCAAAGTAGGAAAGTGCTTGACGTGTCAACAGGTAATTTAAAAGTTGGTAAGAAACAAGAAAGGTTCCGGTGAATCGTTAAAAGTTGAAAGGTGGTGCACACCTGTGATCTCAGAGACTGGGGAGGCTGAGACAGGAGGATCTCAAGTACGAGGACAGCCTCAGCAATTCAGTGAGGCCCCCAGCTCAAAATAAAATGAAAAGGGCTGGAAATGGAGTTCAGCAGTAGAGCACCTTGGGTTCAATCTCCAATAACACACACACACACACACACACACACACACACATACATACACACACACAAAAAAAAGTTACAAGATTAATCCTACAAGATTGGAAGTAGACTATACATTTTCCAAACTATCAAAAAAAAATATACATGTTCAAAATTGAAGCCATATAGCAAAAGACCTTTTAAGAAAAAACAAAATTACAGAAAGCATAAAGAAACCTCAGCCCCCACCCCCCAAAAAAAGAAAAAAAGATAAGAAAAACTCAGGAGAAGAGTTAAAGGCAAGCATACCTGTCATCTCAAATAGGGGATAGACAGCTTTATGATAAAGGGAAAAAAATTCAGATCGAACCCAAACTCATCTCAAAGCTGCACATAAAAAAACAAATGATGAAAACAAAACAGAAGAGAACATTTGAAATGACAAAAGATAGGTCAACCAATTAGGTGAACCCCATGAGGCAATGCAAGACAGCAACGTCAGAAAAGATTTAATTTGAAGCAAATGGCCTTAAACAAGCAGGAGCTCTTGATGATGAGAGAAGGTACAATACCCCAAGAGAGGCCCCATTGATCTCCACAACCCAAGTAATCTATCAGCAAAATTCACAAAGCAAAAAAATGAAGAAAATCCAGAAGGCAGCGAAGTACATTAACAGTAGGAGACAGTATCTCCCTTGTCAGCTACTGACAGAGCCAGTTAAAAAATTTTTAAAAATTAAGTGATAATATAGAAAATTGTTTTGAAAATGCAATGTGCTTTAGAATCATTTCTGATGCCTCCAAATATATATATATATATATAATGCCAAAGATCAAAGATATATATATATAATGCCAAAGATATATATATATATATATATATATAATGCCAAAAATCTGATGCCTCCAAATATATATATATATATATATATATATATATATATATATATAAAATGCCAAAGATCCTATGCTAGCAAGTGTGTAGTAATACCAGGGACCTGAACTTTAATATGCACTTCAGATAATTCTAATCCAGACAACACATCAAAATTAAAATGACAGAGACATTCTGTATGACACACACAATAAGGTAAATCTCATCAGACTTTTATTGAACTCTACACTTGGAGGAAATAGAACACACCTTATTTTGAATTGCTCATGAACTATTTACCAATTCTATACAAGGCCCCACATAAAATTTCAAGACTAATTCTGTGATTTAGAAATAGTTCAGGTGACATTTTCTGATCACAAAGTATTGAAAAGATATAGAAAATTGGCAACAGAAAAAAAACCCAAGCATCCAAAATGTTTAAGCCTCATCGTACAAAATCGGATCTTGTCCCAAAGAGATACTGCTTAAAGTAGAAGTCGCATGACATCTTAAAAGAAAGAACTTTTTTTTTTTTTAATGAACATATCAGAACTCACAGCATTTGGTTAAAATTTCCTTCAGTGGAAAAATTCTAGGTTTCAAACAGTTTCATCACTAAATAGGAATGAATGAAAATGAATGAAAGGGGAAGACTCTATCTACATCATCTGCTTCTTCATTTTGCATCCTCTCCCCACTACTGAGGCTGGTGTGTGTAATCTCTTCATATGTTTGCACACTATTTATTGCTTATTCTTTTTACATGTCTTTGACTCATTTATATTTAGGCTGTTTGTCTTACAGACTTGCAGAAATTACTTATATAGTTCTTCCTTCCTCAGGGTTTCAAACATATTTTCTTGTACCTTAAAAAAGTTTGTCCTAGGGCTGGGGTTGCAGCTCAGTGGTAGAGCACATGCCTAACATGCACAAGGCCCTGGGTTCACCCACAACAGAAAGAAAGAAAGAAAGAAAGAAAGAAAGAAAGAAAGAAAGAAAGAAAGAAAGAAAGAAAGAAAGGAAGGAAGGAAGGAAGGAAGGAAGGAAGGAAGGAAGGAAGGAAGGAAGGAAGGAAGGAAAAATTATTCTAAAACCTCTAAAATTCAACTCTCAAGTACAACAAATTTTCATATTTTTTTCAGGTTGCTTATTTTTGCTATTTTAGTCAAGTTTTATTTTAAATTTTCATTCATGTATGAATTGGACATAGTAATGGTGGTATTTCCATGTGTACAGGGTGCTCTGTTCGAACCCAATTACTCTTCTTCCATCATCCTGCCCCCCAACCCTTCCCAATCTCTGGTAATCACTATCCTACCTTCGGGTAGACATCTTTTAGCTTATACATATGAAAGAGCACATGTGGTATTTGTCTTTCTGTATTTGGCTTATTTCGCTTAACAAAATGTCCTCCAGGTTTATCCATTTTGTTGAAAATGGCAGGACTTTGTTCTTCTTTGTGCATACACACACACTTTCTTTATCCATTGAGCAGTTGAGGCTGATTGCATATTTTAGGTGTTGTGAATAGTGCCACAATAAACATGGGCTTGGAGGGATCTCTTTGGTATGCTGATTTCTTTTCCTTTGCATACATACCCAAGAGTGGGATGGTGAAATCATATGGTTGATCTACTTTGAGTTTTTTGAGGAAACTACATCCTGTTCTTCCTAAGGGCTATAGGAATTTACATTCCCACCACAAGTGAATAAAAGTTCCCTTTTCTCCACATCCTTACCGACATTTGTTATTTTTTTTTTTTTTTTTTGCTTTTTGGATAACAACAATTCCAACCAGAGTGATTATGGTTTGGATTTGCATTTCTCTAATGTCCTTTTTTATTATAAAATACTTTTATTTATTTTTTTCTGTTTTTTATTAGTTGTTTTAAAAAAATGACAGCAGAATGCATTACAATTCTTATTTTAGATTCAAGAAAGTCTAAGGGATACATGATACACACCCACAAACTCACCATCTGATTCTAACATACTTTCCTATTGGCCACTTTTTGCTTACTTCTTTTTTTTAAGTACTAACTCAGACCTGAGGGCATTAGCAGATGGTGGTAGCAGTGGCGTCTTTGAATGGAACTGTGCTGTTCCTGCAGGTCACATTCTCAGAGGCCCCGGATTCAACACCACAGTGAAGGGCAGGGCCACCCATAGCCAGGAGCTCAACCCAATTACAAACAGGAGAAACGTCTCTTTACGGATACATTCCAACTAACATCAAAGAGAGAGAATTAGAGAATGACATTTACAATCCCTAACGGAGCCTGGGATCAAAGCGTCAAGCCCTGCGGCTACTAACGTAAAGGGAGATAACCAACCAAACCCACGCCTTCTGAAGATGCTCCGGCAGCCGCTGGGGAGGAAGCTTGCCAGAAAAGAAAACATGATGGAAACTGTTTTGGTCAGCTTGTTCACCGCTGTGACCAGAAGAACGGACAAAAGCCATCGTAGAGGAGAAAAGTTCAAAAAGTTCGTTTGGGGCTCTCGGTTTCAGAGATCCCAGTCCATACACAGCTGGCTCCATTGCTCTGGGTCCAAGATGAGGCAGAACAATATGGGGGAAGAGGGTGGAGGAGGAATGTGGCTCAGAACACTCCACCAGGAAGCAGAGAGAGAGCTGTGCTCACCAAGAACAAAATAGACACCCCAAAGTCATGCCCCCCATGACCCACCTCCGCCAGGCACACCCCACCTGTCGGTAGTTACTCTTCAGTTAACCTATATCCCTGGATCAATGCACTGATGAGGTTAAAACTCTCAGTACCCAAACATTCCACCTCTGAACTTTCTTCGTTGTCTCACACATGAGCTTTTGAGGGGCCTGCCATATCTCAACCATAACAGAAACGGAGTCTGTTCTCATGATCTGATACCAACTCACAGGAAATATATGGGTCAGGGGGAAAGTTGTGACGGTGAGGAACTCCATAAGACAGATAACCCAGCTTTTCAACAGAAGAAAGTACAAGGGAAGAAATGGGGGAGGACCTTAGATGGAAAAATATATAGGCCAGTAGGATAGGAGAAATGACTCCTCATGTTCTATATAGAGTAAGTTAAACACGGTGGGCCACATTTCAAAATAGCAGAGAGGATTCTGAATGCCTCTAATACAAATAAATGATACGTGTCTGATAAAGAAAGAATGTACGTCTGATGTGAGAGATATGCCAGTTATCCTGATCTGACTGATGTGCATGGCATACACACACTGAAATGTCACTCTGTACCCATAAATACATACAACTACCGGTGTTGATTAAAGCAAAAATATATATCTTTAAAAAATACACAGGAGACCTGTTGAACAGTTTCAGTTCAGATATCCCCCCACTTTAGAGGGGTTGCATCCTGAAAAACCACCCCAAATTTAAAATATCATTAAGTGGAAAGTGCATTTGCTATACGTCACCTACAGAACGTCGTAGCTTAGCAACAGTGCACTGTAAAGTGTCAAAAGTTCACCTCATGCTCACGGGACCAACTGGGCCTACAGCTGGCTGACTCTGCCCAGCATCATGAGAGATTTCCAGACCACTTATTGTAAGCCCAGGAAAAGATCCAAATTCAAAACTTAAAGTATGGTGTCTATTGAACATGTATCGTTTTCACATCAACAGAAAGTTGAAGACGTCTACGCCCAACCATCCCAAGTCAGGGAGAATCTGTCTGTGAGTCTTATCTGGATCCCTGCCCAGACAAGATGTTTATCTCGAAGACAAATGGGACACGTGAACACCTACTGGGTGTGACAGTGGTGTTGTGGCTGTCCTGTTTTAAGTCTTATCATCCAGAATTCATGCCAAAGTATTCACAGTGGAATTTCAGTATGTCCAGGATTCTTTGCGTCAGTGAGTCCAGGAGGGTTTTCACCCGCAGAGATCCTACAATCAGCAGTCTTAACACACGGGTGGTCTTGGCTTTGGGGTGGGATAGTGGACTGAGCTGGTGGGGAGGCTGCAGGAGGGGACAGGACATCTCTTGAGAGGGAGGATAGAAGGTCCATCGTACTCTTCTGTCTGCCTTAGCAATGTTCCCAGATTTCCATGATGGAATGTTAAAGGTAAATAAATGATGATTTGTGAAAGTGTTTTCTATGAGGCTTCATTCACCTCCAACAGGAAAAGAGCCTGGAAGTCAACCCTCCCGTCCTTATTTTGCAAATCCGTGGCTGTCGCCAGCCGTCCATGGGCTGTGTGTGGATTGTGTGGTGCACAGTAGCCAAATGAGGGCACAGGCCTGGCGCTGTGGGCTCCCGGTGAGGGAGTCATCATGTGATGCAGGTGCACCTGCCCCTCTAGCTCTGCCTAGGATCCCACCCACACAGCACCTGAGAGGGCTGTGACTTGCCAAGCTGTCAATCAATCTGCTGTCAATCACTCTGCTGACCCGGAGACATCACCAAGCAAGACTCCACCCTTGAAGCCTGATCCCTGCCTCTGATGCCCCTGCCATAAAACACAGGGATTCTGGGATCACACTCCCACCCGTCCCCCACCCCACCCCTGCTCTCTCCAGCATGAGAGCTGTCCCATCCTCGTTCTGAAACACTCACGTCTGTGTCACGGGATCTTTACCAGCTTTCCTAGTTTCATGTTGCAGCCAGCTCTTTTAACCCGGTTCATCTTGTCTGCACAGGTTATGGGCCAGAAGTGGCTTCTCTGGGGCCTGTCCGTGTGGCAAGGGGCAAATGCAGGGTCACAGTCAGAATCTGACCTGCAGCAGCAGCAGCGACGGGGGCTGAGCTGGAAGATCAGGCTGAGTGTGGATGGGTGTGAGGGAGAAGTGTCAGGGCTGCAGTCTTGGGGGGCGTCCTCCCCGGAAGCCCAGGCGCTTTTGGAGGTGACTACGAGAGATCAACCACTTGGTTAGGGCACAGGGCAGGAATTACAGAGTTCACCAGAGACCCCGTTTGTCCCCATTTATTTATTTATTTTGGTTATTAGTTTTTTATCTGTTCCTTTTAGTTCTACTCGACAGTAGGGTGTATTTGACTTATCCTACATACATGCAGTATAACTTCCCATTCTTGTGGAGTCACACTGGTTGTTATTCATATGTGAACGTAGAAAAGTGATGTCCAGTTCCTTCTGCAGTCTTTCCCATTCGCATCCCTCTCCCCTCTCCCCTGTCCCCTGTCACCCCACCCCTGCCTGTTGAGGGCCAGCATTCACATGTCAGAGAGAACCCTTGGCCTTTGGTTTTAGCTTATTTCACTGAGCAGGAGAGTCTCTAGTTTCATCCATTCACCAGCAAATGCCATATTTGCATTTTTCTGGAGTAATTGTGAGTAATTATGTATACAGACCACATTTTCTTTTTCCCTGTATCTGTTGAAGGGCATCTAGGTTGGTTTCATAGCTCAGCTATTATGCATCGAGCTGCTACAAACATTGATGTGGCTGCATCACTGTAGTAGGCTCATTTTAACTCCTTTGGGTACAGACCGAGGGGTGGGATGGCTGGGTCAAATAGTGGTTCCATTCCTAGTTTTCTGAGGATTCTCCACACTGCTTTCCAGAGTGGTTGCACCAATTTGCCATCCCTCCGGCAACGGATGAGTGTGCCCTTTTCCCCACCACCTCACCGACACTTACTGTTACTCGCATTCTTGATAATTGCCTTTCTGACTGGAGCGACATGGGATCTCAGTGTAGTTTTAATTGGCATTTCTCTAATTGCTAGTGATGTGGAACATTTTTCATATATTTGTTGACCATTCCTATTTCTTCTCCAGGGCCTCTTTTTGGAGAAAAGACTTGGCTGAGCCCTGTACTGGCTCAGGGGAGGGCACAGTTTCCTCCCCCTTCGGCCCCCTACAGCCTTCCTGTCTTGCTTCAGAGGGAAACCATAGTCAACAACGGTCAAGAAAATGGACCAGGAGTGGTGGCCAGGGAAGGAGGACAGGGCAGGGAGAGAGAGAGAGAGAGAGAGAGAGAGAGAGAGAGGAGAGCCACGTGAGAGGATCGCAGCACAGGAGTGGTGGCCAGGGAAGGATGTGGGTTGTGTGTATGATCAATGAGTGTAATGTGCACTGTGTGTACACGGTGTGTGTGTGTGTATGTGTGAGGTACATGGTGTGGTGTGTATGTGATGTGTGTTGTGATGCGTGTGGTTTGTAATCTGTGGGAGCATCCCATAATCAGCTCTCTGTGCTGTGACCCTCCCAAGTGGGTCTCTCTCTGTCCCTGCCCTTTCCTCCAGACCACACACACACCACATACATATCTCACACACACACACACACACTCACACACTCACACACACACACACATACCACATACATATCTCACACACACACTCACACACTCACACACACACACATACATATCTCACACACACACACACACACTCACACACTCACACACACACACACACACACTCACACACTCACACACACACACATACCACATACATATCTCACACACACACACTCACACACACACATACCACATACATATCACACACACACACTCACACACACACTCACACACACACACACATACCACATACATATCACACACACACACATACCACATACATATCTCACACACACACACACTCACACACTCACACACACACATACCACATACATATCTCACACACACACACTCACACACACACATACCACATACATATCACACACACACACTCACACACACACACACACCACATACATATCTCACACACACACTCACACACTCACACACACCACATACATATCTCACACACACACACACACACTCACACACTCACACACACACACATACCACATACATATCTCACACACACACACTCACACACACACACATACCACATACATATCACACACACACACTCACACACACACTCACACACACACACATACCACATACATATCACACACACACACATACCACATACATATCACACACACACACACTCACACACTCACACACACACACATACCACATACATATCTCACACACACACACTCACACACACACATACCACATACATATCACACACACACACTCACACACA